>NC_046338.1:15505192-15852692 GCF_000738735.6 Corvus cornix cornix | reverse complement strand
CAAGGTACCTAGACTGGACAGAGCTTCCAGACACAGCATGGAGCCTCACGAGACCTGTCCATGCAGAAGCAGCAGCCAGAGTGCAGAGGGGCATGTAAGGATGTACCAGAGACCTTCAGTCTTAGAGATGGGAATAGAGAACAAGAGAGGGTAAATTCAGAGGTCCACCAGGAAGGAAAAGAAAAAAGCATGAGCTAGTGCTGTGATTCTCTGGATTCTCTGTTTTCTCTCTTTAGAACCTCTTTGTACTTGCAAAGTGACAGATGTAATCTGGGTTCTACTCCGTTCTATCAAAGGCAGATTTGCTGTGACTGAACAGAGCAGCATTACCCCCTCTAGTGCTGTGTGAGGGATCTCAGACAGCACTTACCTGCTTAGCCAGAGCATTTCATGATGAAGTGATACCTACCTATGTCTTTTTACTGATAGCAAGTACTGTCTTGCCAACAGGACTCTCTGCTGCTGGCCAGGTCTCTGTGAGCGCATTATTCTGCCTGTGCTGTCACCAACCTCAGCTATGTCTGTCTTTCTCCTGATGACAGCTGGTGGATTGCTCAGTACTTCTGACATCTTCCTTGGGGGTCACACAAGGCTCCAGCTTCACTATCTCCTAATGCTTTCTGTCAAGGGAACAGCAAGAGCAGCCTCCTCTGGACACACATAACCAAAAGCCCTCTTCACCCTTCCCCAGCACTGCTGCCTGCTTCTCTGGCACCCAGCCTGGGGAAATGAGCTCTCCACCGCCAGTTCCCATCAGCTTGTCAGCTGTGCATAGGCTGGTGTGAAAGGGACCATGCTGAGCAAGGATGGGCCCGGAAGGTGCCCATCACACACAGGTGGTGCTGGGCAGGCTGCAATTTGCAAGCACACTCTGCCCTCAGCAGGATGGGTAACAGGAATTACCTCCCTGCCAGAAATGAGGGTGGTGGAAAGAAGGCAGCTTGCAGGTTAAGCGGCAGAGGGACTGGTGGCAGCATGGCTACATGAAAGGGCTTTGTTCTGAACATCACAAGAGATCTGGCCTCAGGGTTCTGCTTTAAACCAGCTGACTCTGATGTGTATTGAATCCAGATAATAATAACCAAGTTTAACTTGCTCTTTATACCCATAAACACAAACTAGACAGAAATCTCTCTAGTCACTCTAGTGCAAGGGCATCCGCAGGAGGGTTTGCATCAGTAGAGTTCTGCTGGTGTGCTGCAGCCTGTGCCTTCCAGACATTCAGATGCCTTAAGGCCTTTCTGGGCATCATGAACACACACTCTCCAGAGGAGCAAGGTTTTTCCTTTGTAGAACTCTATTCAAATCTCCACACATTGTTGCTAGAAATCCATATATCTCCCTATATTAATGGTTTCATTTCAAACTACTTCCTTTCTAGCAGCAAAGAAAAATCAATAAAAGATGCCCATATGATATGATTACATGTAAAAATGACATATAATTACTGAATGACCCAGTTCCCACTTACTGAGGCTGCACACAGCTGTCCATAGAGTTAGGGCACAGCTGATCTTAAGGTCCCCTACAATCCAAATCATTCTATGATTTCCAGAGCAATGTAAGTGTCTCCACCTGCCTTGGCCACATGTTGAGGTTTGCCTTCTGGGTCTGTTTCTGTGTATTGTCCAGCTGAGAAACTTTCTGCTTTTTCAACTGAATTATTTTCCCAGTGCTTTGGAAAGCCTCAGCTGTTGCCCATCTTGACCTCAAAGCTGCTTTCTCAGACAGTGGCCATCCTTTTTCTCCTTCCAGAAAGCTCTGGTGTTGTATGAAGGATTCCAATTTCTCCTCAGCCTCTAATTTGAGTTTCTACTCAGGGGTTTTGTTGTTGTTGCTGTTTTGGGTTTGTTTTTTTTCTGGCTGCTCAATTAGACTCCAAGCCTTCCTGCAATTCAGTGATCTGAGAATCCAGGTCACTGTTTCCATCAGAACTGCTTCCTCCTTCTTCACTGAGCTGCTCACAGCTCTTCCTTCTTGGGAAGACCCCTGTGCTCCTCAGGCTGTGTCTGCAGATGCAGTACCTCCCTCCTGCTCTGGGCACCCTGTCTCCAGCTCCTGTCATGGTTTTCCTCCCTGAATTAACGACAACAGACTTGACCTGAGGTTCAGTCATACAACTCTTGCTGGAAATTTTTCTTTGCTGCCTGCAGTTCATAAGACTGTATTTTCCATGGCCCTCTAGGTAATTGGGATCCTGGGCTGTCTGGGAGGTGGGAGCCATGTAGGCTCCCTGAAGCAGCAGAGCAGGACCCAGCAAGCAGGACCTGTCCCATCATCCCAGCCAGGGAGCAGGGCAGGCCAGAAAGCACCAGGGACAGCCCTAGTCCCGGTCATCAGGCACCTTCTTGGGAATGGGACTGGGCCAGGACATCAGCCCACAGCTGGGCACTGTGACTGTTAAGTGGAGGCTTTGTAGACCAGCGGGACCACCCCCCATCCTGCATCCTCCACCATGGGAGGAAGTCTTCGGCAACCTCAACACCCTTCCTGCATCCCTAAAGTAACACCTGCCACTGCAGGTGCCACATCCAGGCTTGTCCCCTGCTGGTCCCAGCTTGCTGGCCTGGGGCAAGGACTGACTGCCCAGGATGGGCAGAGCCTGCTGCTGCCAAGAGCCTCGTGCCTGTTGCCAGCCTGGCTGTACTCTGCCAGTATCATGACATCTTCAGCCCTGCTTGCCCTCCTGCCTTTGGCTCCATAGCTACTTGCAAGGCCTGTATCTTTCATTCCATACATCTCCCTAGTTCCACAGCTGTGACAGCCCATCCCGGCACATCCTTTCTCCAGCTACAAGAGTATCCTGGGTACATGACGTGGAGGAAGCACTGGAAGGGCTGCCTACTGCCAAACCCACATCTTATGGGTGATTTGTCAGTCCCTAATACACTGTTCCTCAGGGTCATGCCCTCCACACCATGACAGCTTTGAGTATTCCCAGTAGTCCTCACACTGGCAGTGCCCAGGGAGGGCTGTGCAAGCTCCTGCTGCTGTCAGCACAAGAGCAGTGTCCCACTGCAGCATCTCTGCTGCACCGGGGCAGCTCCAGGTGAACCTTCACATTTTTAATCTCCCCACTTTTCCAGGGGAAGGAAGAACCTCACCTCTTGCAATTCATCTATTGACTGTCGTGTGATAAAAGCCAATTCCTAGAGAAGTCTGTTCCTCATGCCTCTCCACTGTGAATTTCCCATTAATAATTACTCAGTCTTTCAATCAGGTTGGGGGGGGGTTTGGTTTTTTTTTTTACCTACAAGATGTTTCAGTGTGTTTCTTGCTTCTCTCTGGTTTTAACATGATAACACACACAGACTGCACTGTGAACAAGTGGAACTGCATGTTCAAACTTCTGTGGAAACCACTGACAGGCTCTATATTTTATGATTTGAAGGTATTCATAATTCAACAGGAAGCTTTCAAGGTGCATACATATGTACACACATTCTCCTTTTTCTTTAATATTTTGCCTGCTTTCAGAGAAAGTAGCTGCTCATCACATACCTGAACCATTATCATTTTTAAAGAACTGGAAACCTGAAATTATTTGCATCTGGTTTTTTTCTACTTGCCTATTTTTCAAGTTACATTCCAAGGAGTCTGTTTCAAATTCCTTTTTCTAGTCTTTAAAGACTCACAGACATCTCTTCTGCTCCTGCTGTGCTATCTGTATCCCCAAATCGATGACTGGAATCCAAGTATCCCTCTCTCTGGCTAGTCCAAAGTCACTGTAAGATGGGCCTGACCTCTGTTCTGTAATCACATTCAAAGCATTTGACCTATTTTTATAGCTGTAGGTAACTGCACAGTGCTGGCAACCCCTTTTCTGTACCATGAGCAAACCCAGTACAAGGGGTGACTGGAAAGGTGAGGATGGTGGTAGACGTCTAAAAACCTCTGTAGCTTTCTGTATTCTGGTTCCCAGTGCAAGACAGAGCAACTGGTGTGTTCTGGGTCTGCCTGGGACACTTGGGTCAATTAAACAGCCTGTGGCTGAGCCCCAGCTACCTCTGTGCTTACCATTGCCCCCTGGCACTTGTCCCAAACCTGCAGGGAGAGGAGGGAATAGCAGGGCTGTCCTGGACCATGCTGACACCACGGGAATGCCCTGTGGGCTGTGGGGATGGTGGCTCTACACCCCAGCTCTGGAAGCCAGCTGGTTTCCAGGAGCTGCAATCCTCATGCCACCATGGCTTCCATGTCAGGACTCCTGTTTCAGTACATCAGTCAGGAAGACTTGCTCAGGAAAGAACTTTCCCCATCCTTAGCCCCCACTGCCTCACCTCCTGGCAAATCTATCACATAGGAATGGAGTTCATCATGCTGGACTTCACCAGCTGAGCTGGGCAAGCACCCCAGGAAAAGGGACTAGAAAAAAAACCAGAAGAGATTTCATTTTGTGGACAAGGACACACAGTTATCTCCACGGTGCCTGCAGAACATTGGCCCATCTTTTTTTTTTATTTCCTAAGAAAGAAAAACACAACACACCAAGAAAAACTTTGCTGTTGCTATTATAATCAGCAAGATAAAAAGAACAATTCATAGTGGCCTTACAGCACAGGGCTACTGTAAGAATTGCTGATCTAGGGCTAATTTCAGCCAAGTTATTTAAGGAGTGTCTTTACCTCATCCTGATAGCACTTTGTATGGTGGTTCTGGGCAGTGGAACCACATCGCTATAGGCTGTGGGTACCTGTTTTTTCTATTCTGTCCAAATGCAAACTCTGGTTGAAGAGAGCAGCATTTCTCACAGCTGAAAACATTCTTCTCATTATGGGCAGAGCTGCAGCACAGAACCTGTGACCTTAAACTGGCTTTCTATGTGCTGGCTGTTGTCACTTGGACTGTGCCTACTATCCCTCTGTGGCATTTTCTCAGTCCATCTTCTGTCTTGAGGGCAGGCTGGGAGTCCCAGCTGGTAGAACCAGCTACCAGCAAGAGGCAGGAAGTCTGTGTGAGCACAGTTCTCTTAGGAAACTGCCCTAAACATTGAGGTGAGAGAAGTTCAGTCTTATAAAAATAAATGTGGCTCCCCAGTGCTAGGGAATATTTATGTCACTTGACTCAAAAACAAAATAAACCCCCCCCCCACCAAAAACAAAAAAGAAGAAAGGCAGTGGGACCCCTCAGCTGCAACACAGCATGTGCAGTGTCCCCAGCCCCACAGTGCCCCAGGGCTGGGGTGGACTTTTAGAAACTGGGGGCATCATAGATCTTCTTGGGGAGGTGTCTCTGTTTCAATCCTGACATCAGCCACTGAAATGTGTAATTAGGCAGAGTGCTTTTTTGGAGCTGTCTCTATATCTGTAGTAAGGCTGCTGAAAATGTGTAATTACTCAGACCCAACCATCCCACAGGTGCCAAGCAAAGGACAGGCATGGCAAACTCCTCACAGCCATATTCCTGCCCCACAGGACAGGCACTTGGGGAATGCAGGCACCCAGAATGCAGCCTCAGGTGCTCCCAGGGATGTGGGACACTGCTGGCCCAATGCCCTGAGTGCTGGTGGCAGCTCCCACGGCACCGCGAGCAAATGCGATGTACTCTGCCACTGCACTGCTGAGGATTTTACCTGCTGTGTTGTCCTGCCTGTGCCTGATCTGCAAGTGCCTTACTGTGTTCTGAGTACATCTACAGCCTTCAGAGGAGCAAGAAAAATTCCACTTCACAGATATTTTACTTCTGACTCCTTTCCATTTTCTTGGATCCTCTCTCTGTTTTCAGACTCACATGTGCTGAAGTAATTTGCAGTCATGTCTAGGTTTTACATTGCCACTAAGTCCATTAGCTCATAGATTTCTTCTCCCATGGAGTTCCTGCAGCTGCTGATGTCTTGCCAGTTAATTTCTCATGTATTTCCTTCAGATATGAATTGAATTAGTGAGCATACATAATGAGGCACAGTAGGAATAAAAAAAGAAGATAAAAGCTGACACAGACCAGATGCCTCTTCCAGCAGCTGCCACACCAATAGAGAGTGTGGGTAAATGTCAGGTAAATGAGAAAAACGAGGATATAGACAAATAACTTGCACGGATTTGATCATCAGCTACTTACATAGAGATTTTGAAAATTCCCTGCCCTCAGGGCATCAGTGTTTCTCTGAATTTCCCAAGTATTGTGCAATTCAAGGGACACATTGAGAAGGAGCTAATTTACATTAGAAAGATGTTGAATACTGTGGGAACCAATGGTTGAAAGAGTTCAGCAGAAAAGGCCATCCTAAGGGAGCACAGCACATGAACAACAACAGAAAAAAATAACCAAAAACCCAGACACACAGTCAGTCTCCTTTCACCTCCTCAGTAGGATACCCTGCCCATCCTTGAGACTGCTCATTCCCAGTTACATGCACCTTTATTTTAGTCAGTGCCCACCAGCACTGCAGCACTCACACACAGAGCACTCATTGCCCAGGACACATCAACTCTCCCCATCAGCAGCACCACAAGCTTATTACTACATCCTCCATTTTCTGCTCTAGCTTCCTAAAGAAAGCCAAAGCCCTGACATTGAAGGTAGCCAGCAGCCCAGACTCAGGAGCTGCAGGGAGTACTGCAAGGAAGGAGCCTGTGAGTGGGAGGTGGGATCCACAGGTGGGGGAGGAGAGTGCCCAGCAGCAGGAATATAGAACACATGACTCTAGAACAGGATGGGGACCCAGAGCCTATCCTGAGAGCACATATACATCCTCCACAAAAGCACTCACCAGGCACGAAGGGTCCTACTTGCATGGGCTGTGTATGCCACGCAGGGCAGAGAGCTGTACCCAGCTCCGGGGAAGCACAGCACTGATCCTAGCCCAATGTCTTACACCTGCCAGTTTGGCTTTCTGGTTTAACCCGCACCAACACAGCTGGTCCTACAGCCCCCTCCAGTAAGCAACACCATGACCCTCAGCACCTTTAGTGCAAAGTCACTTACTCTTTATAGCCTTATTGTAAAGTATATGGGAAGGAAAATATGTGCACAACTCACAAGCATGATAGAAACACAGCTCTTTAAATTCTTCTCACCCTCTTTCTTGCTTCTAGGGCTTAAGGTCCTGCATACATTTAAAATATACACAAATAAATAAATGAATGTATTTTTCTCCCAGGTGTCACTTTCCCTGAGCTGAGAACTGCAGCAAGCACTCGGGTGGGCACAGCTGCCTTTAGTGTTGCCCTTGTGCTGCCTGGAGGGGAATCCGGGGCTGCCAAAGCCAGGCAAGTGATGGCAGCCATCCCACTGCCCAACTGCTGCCTCCAAACCAAACCCCTGTCCTGCACTGCTGGGCCACCAGCCTTCCTGCACCTCTCAGATACCCCCAACTGCATTTTTATTTTATTAGGGAAGGACTTGGAGAATAAATGTAAAGAGGAACATACCACCCACACCTTCTCTGCATCTTCCTCTTCCCAGCCTTGTTCAAAAGCCCTGTGAAATGATTTTTAGGCTTCTGTGAGTGTAGATATTCATCAAAAATGTCACCTTCACCAAGCAGTTTCAGCTTGTTTCAGGGCTTCCTCATAGAAATTTCCACAGTGAATGGCTCCACTGGCAGCAGCTTAATTGACTGCAGTGGAAGAGGATTTACACTTTTAAAGACCTCTCCCTTTCTTTATTTCTTTGAATCTTTGTCAAAGTAATGTGAAGTTATCTTAGAAGAACTGGGGGTATTGGCTTTTAATACCAAGAAATAAGTAATGAAATATTTGTTCACAGAGTTTTAGCTTGTGTGTTTATTTTTCAACTCTCCAAATTTCCAGTCTCCCTTGACGGTCTCCCAGGGTGAGCAGAGCCTACAGTTAAAGGCTTGTTGAAGAAGTGAAAACACAAAATTTTTAACATAAGTGGTTTTATCACTTCTGTTTGCCAGATATTTTATTAAGTGTTAGGAAAATAAGCAAATTAAACCTCCCACTGGTTTTATTATAAATAGATCAGGCACTTGAAGCCCTCCAGTTGTTTGCAATTTGTTTCACAAAAAGTAATCTGCCTTTCAATTCTGATGTTCTTCTGCATAGTAATGGAGGAGGTAGGTACAACCCTTTAGTCCTGATTTGTACTTTGGTCTTTAGATCCACCTTCTTCCTTCTACATGAGTCACTTGCGGCAGCTGAGAGAGATTTCTCCCTCTCTGTGCATGAAGGAGGAGTTGCATGATATGTCTTCAGCAGCTTTTGGAGGAGAAGCCACCCCCCTGGGCAACCCCTCCTCCAGCAGCCACCTATGTCCCTGGTCCCCCTACGTATCATTTCATCCCTGTGCTATTCCTGGCCTCATCTGAGCTGAGATTCCTATAAACACTATGTCCTGCAGGCTTTTCAGGAGGCTTTTCTTTCCAGCTCAATGGCAGAGGAAAGATGATGTTTTCAATCCCCTTTGACTGCAGGCTCTCTCATAGTCCCCCAGGGAGGTAAACAGTAGAGGCTGTTTATTAACAGAGGATCCAAGTGCAAAAAAGCTGCAGAAAGCAAACTGGAGTGAGGCATTCACTGAATGAGCCATGATAATCCTGCCTAAAAAACTGGTTTTGTAGAAAATAGAAGCCAAAAGCAGCAAAAAGAACTGTGTAGGTAAGCAGTTAGAAACAGTCAGAGAAATACAGTATTTCCTTATTTTACATGTTGGTTGCTCATTTTTATGTTATCAGCCTGGGAATACAGCACTCCCATTAGGGTAAGTGGTATCAGGCTGCTTTTATGGCATAGTTTTTTGGGTACTCTGATTTGGTGAGAATTTGAGCTACTGCTTATGTACCCTCCTTGTATAAGAATTTCCTGGCTAGCTAAGGTAATTCCTTTGCTTTTAAAAACCCTCCTTTTCCCCACTCCCTCGGGGAAGAACCTTGACCTCTCAAGGAGGCAGCAAGGTCAGCGTGCCCCAGGAGGGTCCCAGCGGGCTCCCACTCCGCACCCCTCCGGCTTTGCCTGTGAACGTGCCCAAGCCCAGAGGTGGGTGGCAGGAGACATTGGGCACTGAAGGAGTCAGAAATAAAGTTAGGCAGAGGAAGTTCAAAAATAGACAAGCTTTTCCTGTAAGTCTGAGTTATTTATTTAATTTGTTGTTGTTGGTTTGGGTTTAGGAACTTCCCTCCCCCCCCTAAGTGATAGGGAAACAGGGAAAAGGAAAACTTTGGGAAACAGGCAAGGGAACAAAAAATCTTTCAGAGCAAATGCAGGGGGAAAAGAGAAGGATTTAAGAGGACCAATACCAAGGATAAAACCTTCCCCTAGATACTCATCAGATTTAATTCTGAAGAAAGAACAGAAACCAAGACAGCTGGAAAACTTCCTTCCTCTTCTACCCAGGCTTTCAGCACTGCCATTTGCAGCTGGGTCCCTGTAGCCCTTCCTGGTGCACACCCCAGGGCTGGGGTTGCTGTGACACCCTAAGTGGTAGGACCTGGGCCCCCTGCTCCCAGAAAACCACATAGCCCTGTTGCCTTGGAACCCATTCAGTGCTGTGCTCTGCTTTCCCTGACCCCACCAGCTGCTGCCATCCTACCCCTTAGGATCCAGCCACAGCCCCTCAGCTCCATGGAGCAGTGAAGAGCCGGACACAGGCAGGATTTCAACAGCAGAGGCTGAGGGGAGAGGAAGCAAGTACAAAGGAAAGCAAATCAAACTGGTGTAATGCTGACAAAGGGTGCATCTACACTGCCAAGAGCTCCTGCAGTGTGGTGTCACCTCCTGGCTTTACTTACTTTAGTGATCAGGAGCTTCACTCAGCTGTAAACCCCCAGGAGAGACACAGAATAATTACTGTTTGATGTATGTGTAACTGTCACCAGGATCAAATCAGCATCTATTTCACCTGGAAAGTGGAAAACTCCCTTACCAACACTGCTGTCTGCATACACCCCTGCATTACTCACATGGAACTGTCAGAATGATTTTCAGGGAAGTCTGATGAGATGCACAACAATAACAGGTTATTTTATCAGTGGATTTCACCTGAGGATCTCAGAGTATTTTATATCACCTCTTGTCAGCTTGACAAACTCCTTTAAATGCTCTCCCCATGCCAAAGGTGGGGATGGAGATGCCAGAGAGACACAGAGTGGCTGTTTTAGGGCAGCAAGTGAGATGCTGGGTGCCAGGCTCTAACTTCCATACATAGCTTGAGCCCTGGCAGGAACATTCTGGGGTAACCCTCCTGGCATGCATGCCCCTGCTTGGGGCCAGACACAGCCCCTCTCCTGGAGCAATAGCTGGCATCATGATCAGTGTGTGCTTAGCAAGTTAATTAGCAAAGGAAAGAGAGAAACTTCCCCAAGCCTGTCCCCAGCAGCAACTCTAGTGAATTACACTTTTTTCACCACAAAAAGGGGCATAATCCAGAGAGGGAACATCACCTGTCCCCTGTTGCACAAGCCAACACTGTGAGGCCTGAGACCACTCAGCTCCTGCTACCTCCACCAGCAGCACTGCTCAGTGAGCTACTCACCTCAGACCCTGCCCTTCACCCTTGTAAGATGTTGTTTGGTGTGTTCCCAGTTTCCCCATGACTCTGTAGTATCTGCTGCCTGTCAGTGACACTGTGGAAGAGGCTCACATTCTGAGGTCTCACCTCATTTTTCACAGCCATAAAAGGGAAATCAAAATGTTTAAATTTGAATGCTTTGAAGTTTTGCAGAATAAACAAACTTCTTCACGAAGATTGCAAGGGGAAAAAAATTCACAGAATCTCCATAAGACATAATAAATCTGGCATCTATTGCACTATCTGTGCATCCATGGCAAATAATACATTAAAGATCTGAAAACAAAGTGTTTGGGGACACCATGTAACTAAAAAACAGGGAATCAGTTTTGATATCTTGGAAGGCAACCGAAGCATCCAAGGCACATGTAAAGATGGGATCAAAAGCTACTGAGAGAGCTGAAGGAATTGTAGAGGCATGACATTAATGGAATTCACTTTAAAGGCTCCTAAACTGGAAACATTTCTTATATAATGAGAGCTGTTTTCATGTGGGATGCCCTTGGAGGCCTGAAGTGACTGTAAATGTGTACTTACAGAGTGTTATGGGCCTTCCATGCTGTAGAGAAAAAGGGTGTGAAAAATGGAAATACGTTTGGTGTGGAGGCAGCTTTGGGCCATTTGTTTGTACTCTGTCTGAATTCCTTGCTGGCCTTGTTTCTAAATCATCATTATCACAGATCCCCCAACAGCTGAGTGATTTCCAATGGAAAAATGTCAATGCAGGCAATGTGTAAGGAAAACACCCTCATACATTAGGCAGATCTCTCAGGCATGCCTTCTTCTAAACAAGTACTGGATGAAACTACAGCTCAAATGGATGGATTTAGATGCAGTTTCCAGCCACTTCTTAAACCTTTCTTGGATAGCTGGTTAAATGAGATTTAGATAAGGCTAAGGCTGAAATGTGTTGCTGTCAAGGGAAAACATCCACACACACATTATAAATGATTGACTTGGGGAGACATTGCTCACTTTTGTTTGGATTGTGTCTCAGCACATACCAAAATCCTGGCAAAAATTTTTCAGCTGGCCTGTGCTGTTACACTTAGGGTTACACTCAGCTGCTGGGATCTAGCACTCCTGAACACCCAGGGATGGTGGTATCTGCTGTAAGTCATTTGGGTAGGGAACTTCTCACCTACTTTTAGCCCCTTGGGGTTGAGCATCACAGAGTTGTAACTGTTCACCTTCCAACTCCAGCCAAAGGATGCAGCAAGGAGCTGAAGAAGGAGGAAGCAGTCTGTGCCACATGAGGAATCTGAGGCAGAGTGACCTAATTGTACCACTGAACATCCTACCCCTGGAGCCTACTGATTAGTTCAACCACTGATTATTCCTTTTCCTCTAATCCCTGTTTAAAATATCCTGGGCCAAATACTAAGACAGATGGGACCTGTTCCTGTCAGGACTGAGCACACCTGCAGCATGGAGAGGAGAGCTGTCAGTGACACAGGGAGCACCTCAGTTGGCCTCACGTGCCCTCTGCCACACGTCCTCATTCCTGGTGTTTTAGAGCTCGTTGCCCTCTCTGGTGAGATGATGCATAGGGCCCTTGGTGCTCTGTGCTCCAGCCTTGGTGTCCAAGGAGAACAAGGGGAAGACCACTTTTGGGAAAGTCACCACTTCAGTCATCTACTGACCCACTAATTTTTTTTTCTGGAAAAAAAATCAATAAATATTTTGCAAGACCTGGGACACAGAGACAATAAAGTTTGGAATCTGCAAGTTTTGAGCAGATGTGCTTTTCATATTTAGGTGTAACTTCCCCCAAAGAGTCTGACTTACCTCTTGCCCCCTTGTGAATGAGGACTCTTGAAGCCTACCTAATGGGAATTGGAGCGATGAAGCTGAGGGGAAAAAAGACATTTAAGTAAACAAAGGCTTTTTCATTTTTAATGAAAGCCCCAACTGTCCCACTGGCAAACCGGGTGCTGGTGGAGGGCAAGGGGAGCCTAGCTGGTGGTGTGGGTGCTGCAGTCACCCCATCCCACCCCGTTGTTTGGGGTCAGTGGGGTCAGAGGGTGGCTGTGGGCCTGCGGGGCTGACTCTCTGATGTGGGCTCTCAATGTGGGCTGGAAGGTGGCAGAACAGGAGGCTTGTGCCCATGGCAGCTGCTCCCTGCATTGCCATGGCAACACATCTGTTTCCTCCATTTCCCCATTCCTGCCAAGGGAAAGCCCCAGCCCTTCTGGCATCAACACAAGCCCAAGAGAAATCCAAGTCCCAACAAAACACCCTTTCACCGGTCCCTCGCTGCCCAGGCCAGAGCCCTCTCTTCAATGACTGTAAAAGCCTTTACTCTGTCATGGACAGAACATTCTCTTACAAAGAGTTTGCCTTGCTGCTGCAGCCCTCTTTTTGAAAAAGCACTGTAACCCCATAGCCATCGGAGCATCAGGGCCAGCAGAACTCCAGCACCCCTCCCCACCCTGGCTATCACAGGATGCAGCACCCCCCTGCCTCATCATCTCACTTTTTTCCAGGCCTGCAAGATTTTATTTGCCCCCCTTAGAGGGTTGATAAGCACCGAATTATCTTTTCAGGTCCTTTTCACAGGTTTCCCACCAAAAAATCTTTTGCTTTGCGAGATTTATGCCAAAGCTCCACTTGCAGCAGGTACAAGCTCAAGCTCCTGTTGATGCACAAGTTGGTCACTCACCAAGTCCCAGCCTCACTTCTCTGAAGAAAACAACTATAAGTAATTGGGTTCTCACAGGAGAGTGTAGGTTATGGTGCTAAGGAAAGAGTCCCAGAGCTCTGGAGGAGCTGTGAACAGCACAGGTACTGTGGAAGAGCTGGATCATTGACGCTCAAGGTGCCTGGATGCTGGTGCTGGCAGGGATGAGCCCCGTGTGCTGCTGGTTTCTGATAACGGATGCTATCAGCAGTTTGGAAGCAGCACCTTCCCACTTTCACAACCTCTGCAGAAATACTTGCTGGAAAAGGCAAAGCACGTGCTCAGCAGTTCCTCTGGCAGTTCATCAGGGTATCCATGCCGAGCTCCTGGGAGGGGCCGCTTGGGCAGGAGGAACCAGCACTACCTGCTTGGCCAATCCAGCCCTGAACTGGCAGGACCACTTGGTTGCTCTTCCACTGTGCAAGTGCCAGGCCTTGCAAAGCCATTTCCATCAGCTCAGATAGTTTTCTTGTCTATTCTACTGATTCATGCCCCTGATAAGCTCTCCAGTTTGAAAAAACTGTCCAGGCCCTTGGCTTTGTAGAAGCTTTCAGCTCATTGAAGCCGTAGGGGTAAAATCCCCCCCAAAGGTTAGGCTGTGTTTCCGAGGAGCATTGTAGCCACCATCTAGGGGCACAACTGTGATGGGATTCACTTACCATGTCTTACCCCACCCAGAGTCCACGTGTGGGTTGTGACGTGCTGCTGGCAACAGTGAGAAGGGTCAGTGTTTCCAAAATGACACAGGTGGCACACTGAGACCTTGCAGTGAGGATGTAGCAATAGATTTCTTATATTTAAAGAAAATAATAAATTCTATCCTTTTGAGGCTGTCAGTCCTCCTCAGCACATCTAGCACAGAGATGCTGCAGTCAAGTGGGCTAATAAACTGCCCTATGGGTAGCATCACCTTCAAAACACAGGCGAGAAGTGCTCTGCTACTTCCAGCTGACTTGCATCCAACCACAGTAAGGCTGCTCCTCTCACTCTGCACCCCTGCATTGCAGAGGATCACGTGCCTTGGGAGAGGGACAAATTGGTAAATGAGATCACAAGTCTCCCAAGCACTAATCCTGCCTGTATTTGCTCCTCCACTCCAGCTTCCCAAAGTTACTCTTTGCTGAGAGTATTGCTCTGTGGTTTTGTTTGCAACTTGTTCTGAACTTGTAAAAATCTCATCTAGCTCCTAGCTGTAGCCAACAACTTGATCCTCAGGGTAACCTTGTGACTGTACTCAAGTTTTGTGCTACTTAAACTACTTTCTTCTCTCTGCTCACAGCAAGGAAACAGGATGCCAGAGCTTTGCTAAAATATTTTACTAAATAAATAGAACTGCAGGCAGTCTCCACAAGCCAGTCCAACAGTGCCACATGACCCCAGCTGGCAAGAGACAAGGGTTACACTTAAATTCAATTTTAATTCAGAAAAACATCAACACTTATTTACCACAGTTCATAAAATTCATGTGACAAAATTCCTCTGACAGACAGTTTAGTAGCCCTCTAACTCCAGCAATATAAAAGCACAATAAATCAAGTCAGCCTATGCTCCAGAGTATCATACCAGGCTGGCAGCAACACATGCCCTAGTAAGTGACTCCTTGCTGAAATCTCTGTGTACTCTGGGGCTCTTGGTGCATCTGTAAGTCCTAAATTCCCTTGCCACCTCTGTCTGGTTCCTGGGGGACCTTACAGTTGTCTGAAGTAGCTCAGGTCTGCCTTTTGTATAATTGTGGCACTGTAAAGGGACATGGTCACACATGTCCCATTTGGCCCTTTGAGAGAGGTGTGGAAGGAAGCACCATCTTGTCACTACCATCCTCGATGTCCATGCCACTGCCACCTTGTCACAAGAAGGACATTGCTGGATGTGGTCCCCATACCCACTGCTTTAGGTGCATCTTCATAAGCTTGGCAGCAGGGGAGAGGATAGACTGATAAAATCATTCTTGACAGTAGAATGGTTCAAGCTTGCCTGCAATGTAGGTGTTTTACTCCACACCCCTGGGATCATACACCTTGCCAGTGCTGCCCATGGTGGTACCTGGGAATCTGGCCCTCACAAAAGCCACCAAAGCCCACTGCCCATGATTAATTCACTCCTTGAGGGTATTGTATTTTTGAAAACAACTTCTCTGCCAGCACAAGCTCCTTCAAACGTGTGCCTGGAGCCAGAGGACTGGAGCGAGGTCTCATGCTGGTCTGGGCTTCCTTATGTGGAAGCTCTGGGGCCACTGCCATCCACTGCATGTCTGCCAACCTCATGTTCCCCCATGACACACCAGCCTTCTCAATCCTAGTGGGAACAGGGCAGGTCCAGCCCAGATTTGTCCCTCGCGTCCTCTGCACCCAGTGTTACAGACGAGCATGATGATGGGCAGCCCATGTGATGGAAATCGGGAGCTGAGCCTGCTGCGCCAGGCACCTGTGGGTGGAGGTGGACCTGCAGAGAGCTGCTGTGCTGAGCTGCCCTGCCAGTGGGACACTGCCTGCATGCCCCTGCCCTGCCACTAAGGCAGTAGGGAAAAGGCTGAAGGGCTCATCCTCATCCTCTTGTCAGACCCCTTCCTGCCTCCATGCTCCTGCAGTGTTCCCAGCCTTTGCCTGTGGGCCATTGCTCCCTGCTCCTCATGGAGAAGGAGGCAGCAGGGGGGAGACCTACACCCTTGGTATGAGGGGTACTTCTGAGGCAATCACAGAGGAAAAATAAGAAAACCAGAAACTGTTTTTTCATCTGATTCTTCAGGGCTTCATGTACGCCCCAAAGGAGAAAAGAGGACAGACATGCAATTCTTTTACCAAAGCATATGATGCATTTCTCAAATGCAATTTATGAAGACATACAAACAAACAGTCATGGCTACAGGGACTCTCCAGTAGCTATTTGGCATGAAGTGAAGGACACACTGGCCCTAGCACTGCTGCCTGCTGGCACAGAGAGGACCTAGCTGCTGGTGAGGTTGTGCCCTGGCAGTCTCCTGAGCACAGTACCTGCTCCAGTTAAATCCCACTCCCATGCATACATGTTCAGGAAACTGAAAGAAGAGGTTTTCAGGGCTCAGCTACCTCAGGTCATGAAGTTCTCCTACTACCAGCACTCTCAATAAGCAGTGTGACATCTGCTCCAGCAGCTGACACTGCCACAGGGATCCTTGTGGTGGTTACACCTGTGCCATGGTTCCCATCCCACTGGATGTGGCCCTGAGATGGTATCTCTGGTGGGCTGTGGGAAGGAGCAGCGCTGTGAGGAATGGACCAGCTTTCCCAGCCCTCCACATTTTCAAGAAGAACAGCATGGAGGTAAAAGCCTGCACTGTCTGCAAAGTTCTTCAATTCTTCTGTGAGGCCCACCATGCCCCAGAGGCAGCATGTCCCCGTACCAGCTCCCTGCCAGGCCTTATCCAAAGGCAAAGCTGACTCAGGCTGCTGTGCTTACCACTCTCCTCCCTCCACTGGGACCACAAGCACCAGAGAGAAGTAATTCCTGCTCCATCTTGGCAGGACAGTGCTTCTTGGTATGAAACACCAAAACTGAAACACATTATTCCTTACAACTTAAAAGAAACAGATATGAGGAAAACATCCCACACCAAATGCAGGCAGCCCAACTGCCTTTGGAACACTCTCCAAATCTCTTCAGGAGATTTATAGGGGGGTATGTCAGATGCGAGGACTAACAGCACCATTTCCCTGGCAGTGCAGGCACATGACAGGGGGGAGGAAGGAACCCTCACACCCCTTGCTGCAGGCTGGCAGGGCTCCCAGAATCCCCCCAAGCCTTGGCAGAGCACAGGAACCAGAGCGGGGGAGCTGCTCCAGCAGGAATGGCTTTTTTCCTGGCCATTTTGCTGGCTGTTGGAGTCAGGGAATGGAAGGAGGTGCACAGGAAGCGAGACCATGCAGCTGTAAAGCCTGTCAAGTGTAACGATGTTTTTTTAAGCATATTTTCTTGATTACCCTCCCAAGGGACCAAACCCAAAAGATGGTTCTATTTGATTTTTAGGTAACCCAGAAACAAAGTGTTTCCCAAACAAATAATCACATTGCAGTCTGATATTGGTCATTATTACAAAAGAGCGTTTTATTTCTGGTTTTTTCTGGGTGTACTATATTGCAATGTAACACTATGCAGGTCTATTATCATATTAAGATTCTTGCTACAGAATTAAGTTTGTCCATTTGGTCAAATTTCAGAGTTTTTTCTTGGCATTCCTACAGGACTTGTCACCACTTAAGCACATGAATTACTGAACTGCCAGAAAAGGGTTATAAGACTTGGAGCTCTTCAATCAGAATTTGCAAAAGTTGTTGGGCTGGCTGGATGCACGAGGTCAGCACAAACATCCATTCTAATTTTGACCAAGGGGAAGATGCACATCTCCAGATTCTGATCACAAGTAGATTTGCTTGTCAGGGTCAATGTACTAGGAAGGTTGTCTTCTTACTTTTGATACAATCTTTGTCATCTCTAATTCCATTACCAAGTAAGATTTTTACTATTTTTGAGCAATAATGAAAAAATGCCTTGCTTAAATTCTGGAGCTGTCATACTTTTTAGGCACCTGATTAATATAAGTAGTTATACAAACTCTTTGTATATATACAAACCATGCTAAAGTATTGTCCACAAAATGTCCATCCATTCTAAGTCAAATACTATTGGTCACAGAAAAGTCTAGTATGAATTGCATGTGAATATACATATGAGCAGTACATGATTCACTGAGCAAATATGGCACTTTTACATATTTTCCTGGATGTCATAGAGAATTAGGAAACAATCTTCCCTCAGCTGACTCATTTCTAAGTTATTGTAATATGGGTTTGGAAAATACACCCCAGACTAGATAGTAAGAAGTTTAGAAAAGTCAACAGTGCAGCTACCTGAGTTTGTTTCATTAAGAAATTAACAGTAATGTGATATTTTATCATCCACTGTGAGCCTGAGGGTTGTCTGCTCACAAAAGCCAAGCTGCCTAACCCTGCTCTACACAAAACAGCACAGTTCTCCAAGCACGTGGCTCGGCAAGACGAGGAACTGACCTAGCACCTCCAAAGGGACTTGACCCACCTTCTCCTTGTACAGACCCTCACTGCAGAGTCCTGTCCCCTTGTTACTCCCATCCTAGCATCCATCCAATCCTTTAGAGAGCTGATCCAGCAGAAAATTAGTACCTTTTTTAGACTGGCATAGTTTTCTGCTGGCTTAAAAAGTTGATTTGTCCTGTGGAGGGATCAGACCAGCACCAGACGTGTAAAGGTACATGAGAAGCAGCTGGAACATGGTGGCAGGAATAGGGAGCATGGGAGGAAGAAGGAGCTGCCCCTTTTTGGTGACAGTGAGCTGTCAGACTGATGAAGCTGTCTCAGCTAACCAAACCCTTGGAGAAGATACAGTTATTAGTGTGAAAGTGCTTAGACCGGTATAGTTTATTCCTAGCAAAGTGAATAAAGATATGCCAGCACAAGGCACTTTATACTCATGTAACTGTGTCCACATGAGGGGTTGCACTGGTATAAATATAATCAGTAACAAACAAAACCTCCACATCCCCTAAGTGATGTATTTACAAATATGGCATAGAACAAGCCTCCAACCTTCAGTTATGAGGTGTGCACAACTTCCATTCAGAAACCAGACCACAAACTACACATGAAACAACATTAGACACAAAATAAATTAGGGATTTAAAATGCTACATCTAGGAATATAAAGACCTTTTAAAAAACTTTAACTGTAATCCCATATTTAAAATCTAAATAAGAGAACTATACAGCTCCACCAATTACTTGGACATTTCAAACAGTTTACATTCATCAGGGACAACAGCACTTTGGTTTATATAATTAGGTTAATAGGAGCAATGAAATGTTTCTCTTCCTCACGTAACATCAAAGTGAAATACATTTAGAATATATATACTGCCAAGCTGTTCCAGTAAGTGCATTCCACACACGAGTAAGGGTAGCTTTTGCAACAGCGACATCAGTTATAGGTCTTCGATAGAACTGAATCAAACCTCTTCAAAAATTGATTTGATTCCTTCGTGCCTGACCCATTAATCACATGGATCTTCTCCAGAACACAGCCAAACACAAAAAATAAGTCTGAACTGGTACTGTGGCAAGCCCACACACCAGACTGCATAGCACACCCCAGATTAATGAGGAAGTTCTCATTGTAGTTTGTCTCCCCACCTTTATAAGTCATACTCTTAAACCAGCTGTATGCTTTTGCATCAAGCTCAAGAACTCAGATTAACTGTAGCTCAAGACACACAATGGCAGTTAGAAAACATTTAAGAGCAACCAATCTGACAACTGTCAAATATTTTACATAAATTTAAACAATCAGCAACTCAACCTCTGCAATTTATGAACAGCATTGCCTCCTACAGAAATACTTATTCCTAGATATTCTTGTGAAACATTTATCCAGTGCCTGCATCTGACTCAAATATGTGTCAGCAAAATATTTTACTACTTTGATTATCTTAAATTAGCTTGTGAGCAGCACATCCCTTTCAAACCTGACTAAAAGAAATCAAATGGCTGGATTAAATAAATGTGCTGAACATGGCTTCAGAGAGTCAAGATCCCTACCTGATGCACAATCATTGGAGATTACATTATTTTAAAGAGCAGACTTCCAACTGCATGATTTCCAATTTAATTACTCTCTGGGAGATGAAAACATAGCCTTCATCACTGTCCTTGGGTAGGCTGGGACTTGTGAGAAATTAATGTATTCATTTAATCTCATTTTTGCAAATCTGCAAATATTCCTGTGCTAAGCTTGGTTTTATGCTACCCAAGCTCAATTAAGGAGCACATCAGAGGCTATTTCCTTGCCAGAAGCTTTACAAACTAAGCACTATTGTGCTGTTTCTGGATCCCATTCCTAGAAGGTGCCAAACAATTTGGTGGGGAAGTGGGCTGAGGGGGCAGAGGGCACTTTCTCTCTTGCAGCACAGGGTGTTTAGGGGAAGATGGGGTTTTTCAAGACAGCATTTCATCTTGCTGAGTTGACATTTCCAATAGGGTGAGTTCATTGCTCCCCTTCCACTCAAGTTAGTAGGAAATGGGCAGTCACATCCCGTTGCACTGCTTGGAAAACCTTCAACGTGAGTCACTTTGGTCCCGATTCCACTGTGAACTGTGACTTTACTCTTCCTGGACCCGAGAGGAAATTGCAGTGAGTGCCTCCTGCTCAGTGCAGTGTGTGAATGGGCAGCCAGACTGAATTGCCAAAAGGCCCTGAAGGAGTTCTGCATGCCCCCTCTCACCTGTTAAAACATATGAAGAACCTTTTCTACTTGCTTTGACCATCTGAGAAAACCCTGTTGAAAGTAAAAAGGGATTGTCAGCCTATATTTGTTCTTGTTAGATGTTGAACACCTTCTACTGCCACTGAAGAAAAGAGGAAACAAGGCATTCAACAACTGCAGCACCACCTGTTGAAAACCATGTCCTAAGGGATTAACAATAACCAGGAAGACAATATAATCATCTGTTACAAACTATGCAACCCAAAGCATACATCTTAAACACAGTTTCCCTGGTGGGATTAGGAAATTGAAAGAAAAACCAGCAGACAAAATCATTTACTTTTACCAGTAAAAATTAAGTTAGAGATGCCCTTGTTCTCGGGGCAAAACAAACTTAAAAATATCTTAAAACAGTGAAAAAATATGAGAAAATTTTATTTAAAAATATATGTAGTCCTTACTCCAAATTTGTTTGTACAGAAAGGATTTGAAAAAGAAAAAAATAATGACAAATTAAATGCATATTCAGAGTATGCATTCTCTAGAGTGTTTTTGGTAGAAGTGTTATTTCTGTAAAACTGAGCAAGAAGTTATTCAGCTTTCATTTGCTCCCTGACATCAGAAGGCAAAGTTTCAAACAAGTTGTCCTCTACAGTAAAACCAGTCCTCTTCAGAGCTCTACACTCACCGAGCTCAGGTGGAAGGATTTCAAAATGATTGCCTTTAATATCCAAGTAGGAGAGCAATGTCAAATTACCAATTTTAGGTGAAAGGACTGACAAGTTATTTTTCCCAATTTTCAGAGTCTTAAGTTTTTTGCAAAAGTATAGTTCATCTGGAACGCTCTCCACTTTGTTGCAAGTAATGGAAAAGTACTGTAAACTCTGCAGAACTCCGATTTCAGGCGGGATAAAGCGAATGTCATTGTAAGACAAATCCAAGTATCTGATTTTGTTGCATAGGAATAGGTGGGATGGAAGAACCTCTATTTTGTTATGGCTGAAGGAAAGCCGCTCTAGACTGGTGAGTTTCTTTATATGCTCTGGGATGTAGGTTATACTGTTGTACCACAGCTTTAGAATTGTCAATTTTCGCAGATGTTGAAAACTTACTATTTCTTCAATGGATTTGAGGTTATTTTCCTTTAGATCCAATTCCTGAAGACTGAGAAGGCTGAAGACTGCATGAGGTATGCGCTCTAAATCACAATGAACCAATTCCAGCTGTGTCAGGTTGACCATCTTCTTCAGGTTGTTGAGCATCACTAACTTAGTGCCATCATTATGGATACACAGTTTTTGCAGGTGACTTGAAACATCGACTGCAGATTGTGGGATTTTGGACAAATTACTTTTTATGTGAAGAACTTTTAGGCTTTTAAGCTCCCTAAAAGACTCCAGTGTAATGTTTTTAGAAATATCGTGACTTAGGGAGCCAATTAAATAAAGCTCTTCCAAATTTCTGAGGCCATACATCCAGTGTGGAAGTTCTCTGATGTCATCAAACTTGACGCTCAAGATCTTGAGATTCTCCTTCAGAAAAGCCAAGGCGGCACCGTGGATCTTCACAGAGCACTGGTGCAATGAGAGCTCCTGGAGATTATCCAACTGTGCAATGGTTGCTGGTATCATTACATTATTAATTATTTCAAGTTTTAAAGACTGCAGCTCAGTAATTTCAAATACTGTATCTGGTAGTCCAGAAAGCATGAAAAGCTGTAGCTCCAAATGGCTGTGGGAGTTTGTCTGTAGCCTCTGTCGCAGTTTATCTGCAGTCCACTCATTGTTTAGGTTCAGCTGTTTCAGCTTATTTTCACTGACTTCAGACAGAAAAACAGCAAAGCGCTTGGAGTAGAGAGGATCATACTGATCAATCATATGAAGCATAAAAGCAAAGTCATTCTTGACATCTGGGATATCATCAATTCCTGTCTCTTGCCGAACATACTCAAAAGAATATTCTTTCAGTGAACGGTAGAACAACCAGTACAGTGTATAAAGGCAAGTCAGGCCATAGATGCTTACAAAGCACAGGTAGCAGTAAGAAAGCTTAGAGAACAGATGTGCCATTGTGTGATTACAGCAAAAATTCTTGTATCCTGTCATGTCTTCAATATCAACGTTACAGACTACTGTAAAATTAACTTCTGAGACAAGTGCTGTGTTGTAAGCAATAATAATAAGGAATTTAATTACCTTAAGTACAGTCTGGCGAACATACATGACATAGAGTATATCACCCTCCTCAACATGCAGTCGAAATTTCTTCACCTTTTCAAACAGTGCTTTGGCCTGTTCACCTTCTTTTTTATCTAATGCCCCAGGTGTTCCCTTATCCACAACTAACTTCTCAGGGATTGATTTTAAAGACTGCGTCTTGACCAAAGTGCCTTCAGTGCTTGGCTGACTAGTATTAGACTTGCTGATGTTGTTCTTCCTGTTATCCTTCTCTTCAGAGTCTTCCCCTGATACTTCAGATAAAGCTCTTGTTGTCCAGGGAGAATCAAAACATTTGCCAAGTATTGAAATGAAGTGTTCAATTTTGGAGCTTGATCCAGGGAATTTGAACCAAAAGTTACTACACAGCATGAAGACCAGTGTGTGTATAAGGACAAGGTAAGGGAAGTACTTGGCATACCAGTGCAGGGCCCGTTCATAGCACACCTGATTTATAAAGCTGTATTGCTGAAGGTCCAAATCAGTCTTGAGTCCTTTCATTTCAACTGTAGCTGGAGGGGTGGATGGCTTCGGTGGTGGAAGGGGAGTGGTATCAGGGATTGTGTTAAACGCATTTGAACTATTAGATTGGTTCTGGCAAGGCTGGATGCGCTTTGGAAGGCATATTATCTTGTCTTGCATGACCTGGAACACACAAAAAGGTATCTTTTGAACTGATGTACAAACAATGGTAGCAGCATCAATGGGTACCTGTCCTTGGAGTTCCTCCAGCTGCCAGGCATTCCTCCCCACAGCCTGCTACTTGGCCCCACAGGCTGTGCTAGTATTATTCTCAACAAGACACTTGTTCTATATGCCAAGAACTAGGCCCCCCCTTTCTATCTATGGTTAGCCTTCCATAATTTGAATAAGAGGGCACTGAGACAATCCAGAAAAAGGAGGAATGTAGGGAATGCTTCCAGAAAAGACCAGGGATCTTCTGCACTGCTCTCCCCAGAGACAGACTGTTACTGCCAGGTGTATGCACCCTGGCTACAAAATGTTCAGAGATAGCTTAGGCTTGAAAGCAGCACAACTGCATTCATGTGGCTGTACTCTCACACTGTGATGTCTTATCACACCAAAAATGGCTGACAAAGGGCTAATGTGAGCATATCTGGACTGGGACATTAATAATCTTCAGTCTTCATAAAGACAGATAAGGACAGTCCTTTAAAGGCATTTGTGTGTGCATAGACAAATTTTATTTAGTTTCTCACACATGTACATAGAGTCGTTATAAAATCATAGAATGATCTGGGTTGGAAGGGACCTTAAAGATCATCAACTTCAAACATCCTGCCATGGGCAGGGACATCTTCCACTAGACCAGGTTGCTCAGAGCCTCATCCAGCCTGGCCTCAGACACTCCCAGGGATGGGGCATCCACAACTTCAACCTGTTTCAGTGCCTCATCATCCTCACAGTGAAGAATTTCTTCCTATATCTAATCTAAACCTACCCTCTTTCAGCTAAAAGCCCTTTCCCCTTGTTCTATCATTACACGCCCTTGTCAGAAGTCCCTCTCTATGGGGAGCTTCTGTAGGATGGAATATACACCTCAGGGAAAAAACGTAGCTCTGTTCCTGAGGCTGTCTACAATTAAAAAAAAAAGCAATTTTCTTAATTTGGGGTGGTCATCCATGTTGACAGATGGAGTTCAGAGTGCCTTAGAGACCAATCACCTTTGGTTTAATTTGGGATAACAGTTCTGAGTTCAATGCAAGGCTCCCTATAAGTCAGAATTTAAAATGCTAATCTGCATGATAAACCAAGGAACTCTCTTACTTGCCCTGAATGACTAACTGGGATTAGCCCAAACTAAGAACGTGTGTGTAGTGTAGATATACTCTTTGATATCATGGCTATTGCAAGCAATAAATATAAGGTATGCAACAAGAGCTACCAAAATCAGATGATCCTTGATGATCCACCCTGGTGTAGGGAGAGGCTGAGATAAGACCACATGTGTTTTGAACAACATCAGTGCCATAACTGTTGGCACATCAAAAACTTCTGTAGTTAATCTATGTCTGTAAATGCTACTGTGATATACACCCTTACTTATATCCTGGATTTATGTATCTCACAGTAAGTTGGAAAAAAAAAAATTTGTCTATTATTTCAGTCTTTCCACACATCATTTTCCACTGTGCTTCCTCCAATCAAGTGGGCAAACTTAAAACAGCTAACAGATATAACAGATGATTTACTTCGTGTGGTTAAGCAAATACTTATCTACTAATGCAAAATTCAGCTCTATATAAAGAGATTTTTAAACATGAATGTTGTATCAACTGAAAATACTTGAGAATGGAGAATACAGGCAAAACTACAGTTGATTTCATGTGAAATTTGAGAGACAGTACATCTAAATCCTAGGCCGTGTAAGTAAGCAAATTCCTCTGAAATAAGAGCTCTGTCAATGTGTCCCTTTAAGTCCATTTCAAAGTCATGCCAAGAAACGTGAGATTCATGTTTGAGCCAGTACTATATTTTTGTGGAGTCATCCCAAACAGTATTTTTCATTTCTTTTCTGCTTTTGGCTCTTTAGCAAAATGTAACTAACAGTGACTGACAGTAATGTCAATTGTTTATGTGTAAGCATCCTCAGAGATGTTTTGGAATGGAAGAGATATAATATTAGCTGTGGGTGGTGTTAATAAAATCAGCACAATAATTTCAAATCCCTTTAAAGCATAATGACAGAAATATTAACATTTGCAAAATAAAGAAAAACAGGAATTACAAAATTACATTTTTTAAACTTTCAA
The DNA here is from genome assembly GCF_000738735.6 of Corvus cornix cornix. Classification (NCBI taxonomy): domain Eukaryota; kingdom Metazoa; phylum Chordata; class Aves; order Passeriformes; family Corvidae; genus Corvus; species Corvus cornix. The sequence continues at coordinate 15,827,285 of NC_046338.1, read as the reverse complement.
ACAGCAAAATGGTAACAAATAGGAACTGAAGCTGACAATCTGTTCTGTTACACCAAAGTGAGGTGAAAACAGCGATCCAGACACCGGCCAAACCAACAGCTCTTATCTTAGCTGGCACAGCTCCATTGACTCTAGTGCAACTCTGCTGATTCACAGCTGCTAAAAGTCTGGTCTGTGTTATTTGATGTTGCTACTTAAACAGCTTTAATCCTGGGACCAGCACATTTTTGCTTTGTTCATGGTGAGCCCAAGAGATAAAACAAATTGGGACACCGTCTTTCCAAGGCCCTTCCTCATTTGTGGTGTTTCTTTCAGCAGCCCCGAGAGCACCCGCCACACCTCTGTCCCTTTGATTTACCTGTAACGTGCACCCAAACACTCCGATCATCAGCATGGCCACCGAGAGATAGTCCGTGAACACATCCCACCAGGGCTTCAGCACCCGGAACGCCGGCTGCTGCTCTGAGAACTGCCGGAACTCGGTCACAGGAATCATCGTCCTGCAAAAGAGCAAGGCCAGCTCAGTCTCCTGCAGCTCAGACCGCTCACGCTGTGTGAGCAAGTGAAAAAACCTTCTCTGTGAATGGAACTCCCAGGATGTGGCATAAAAGTTCCCAGCTACTGACACCCCACCTCAGAAGAGGGATGCTCATGCTGTCACTTATGCAGCTCTTGTGAGGAAGAGAGAGCCTGGGATCCCATCCATGCAGGCAGGCAAATCCCTCTCTCTGTTGACTCCAGCCATCTCTGATGGGTCAGTGAGGCCTTCTGCATCCCTGAAAATCAGCCCATTCTATACACAGAGATGTTCAGCTTCATACACATTAGCCTTGATCTCAAAGGTCTGCCTGAAATGCTTGTCCTGCATTCAAACTTCACACACCCTTTTAGTTACCATGTTTCATTCACTTCAATTTTACTCATGGTGGTTTCAGGAATGCTTTGGAATATTTTTGTGCATACTCACTGCAATTTTAAATCTACTATGTTTTGAGTGCAAGTTCCTAAAGTGCTTTAGGTAACCAAAACTACAGGCAGATCAAGGGCTTTATCTTCACCTCAGATGTCTAGGCTTACATCATCACATCCTCTGAAAAATCAGCTCACACATGAGCATGTACGGGCAAAGCAACTGATTTTAAAGCCTACAGCATGATGTGTAACTGAATCCCTGAGACCAACCAGTACTGAAATTCCCTAATAAGTTACAGTGGAAAGATAAATTCACATGGGAATGTAACAAAAATACTCCCAAGGGCACTTAACAAAATTTGTCCATTAACTAACATCATAAATGCTCACCACAATCACTTAATATCACAGTTTTACTGGAAGTCTATAATCCTGATTCAGCTGCACACTGGGACCCATTAACATGGTTTTGGTGACATCCATCTGTGTGCAGGCTTAGTGACAAGCACACACTTGCTGAGAGGCTGCCCAGGAACTTAAGGGATTCAGTTCATTCAGAGCCAGGGAACAGGAAGGGAATGATTCAAGCCCTAATGGCTGCAATTCATTGCAGGTGTACAGCCATCCTAAAGATTAATAACTGACTCCCACTAACTGTCCATACTTGTATGGAAGAATGCTCACTTTGGAACCTTCTCAGGGACTGCTGTGTCTCTGCCTGCCCAGCTGATCCTCAGAAGGTACTGTAGTCCCCAAAGGCATAAGATGAAGTCTGTAAATGAACTTGTGCTAGTAGCTAGGCTGGGGCTTTGCAGCTGAGTAGCATAAAAACTCTTGTTCCTTAGCCCCCTCTCCTTTTGCAACCCTTCCATGTTGCTTTAAGCACTACTTGGCCAGACAGGAGACACTCTCTCAGCCTCCTGTCCTTCTAAAGTCTGTCCTCAGGATGCAGGCTACGATCCCAGATAAAACTGCACACACCTCTTGCACAACTGGCAATCCCCAAGAGGAAGGCAGGCTGTCCCCCCACAGCACCTCCAGATTAACAGACCATCAGTGAAAATGACGGCAATGCAAGCCTGACTTCACACAGCCAGGTCAGAGACTTGGCAGCACCCTTGCCAACAGGCCTGAATTGCTGCAGCACTGGTGGAGGAATGCAGCATTTGCTATCAAATGGCAGGCAGCCAGGAACCACAGCTCTGCTTTTTGTGTGCTTGTCTTGCAAGTATTAGCATACATATCAGGGGAGATGCACCTCTACAGGAGAGAAAAGCTGGGGTAGCTGCTGGGACAAACCTTTGTTGCCTTTCACTCTTCTTTTATAAATACTGGTGGGAAAAGTGGATCTTAAGTACATGCCCAGCAATCCTGCAGCTAAATCTCTGCTGGCAGCTCCCAGTGGCACCTAAGCTGAAGAACATCATGCTCAATCTCTCTTCCATTCCCATATGCATTTCCACTGCCATTGGTAAGGAATTACCCTTCTCTTTTCCATTTCCATATAAAATGCAGGTGACTGAGTAGCTGCTGGTAAGCTTTCATTTTTTTTTTCCATCAAGCATTGAAAAACATCGAAAATTCTCAAAGAATTCCACTAATACAAATGTTAGCTAAACAGTTGCCATGCAACAGTCCTGCTCAAAGTTTTGTAACACATATACTACTGTTGGCTCAGGTTTTGAGGCCAGCTGGCTGACTGGAATGCCATCAGTACACCCAAGAATACCTATCAACAGATTGCTTTAAAACCATGACATTTACTTCCCAGCCCCGTAATAATGGCTTAGGAGTGCTTTTTCGTATTCTGATGGCACAGCCTCTAGAGATCCCATTTGTAAGGGTTTTTTCAAAAGTATAAACAATTTGAGTGTCAGGTGAAGACAGAATTATGTTTCCTGCAGTGGAGATTCTTGACAAAGCACAAGTGCTCACATGCACGGAAACGTGTGGAGACCCAGGAGTGACTGGTTAGACACCCAAGTAACTGTGGATCTGAGCCACAGTGTTATGAAAGGCGTCAGCACTGAATCAGGGCAGTGCCTGACAGCAGATGTGACTGGAAATTATCTTGCAAATTACTGTGCAGGGACAGCTTTCAGACCAAAAAATCATTTGGCTGTTGTTTTTTACAGGTTTCACTATGTATTTTTAGGGGTCTTTGTTGTACTCTATTTTTGCTTTATTTCTCCTAAGTGATACATGGGGAATTTAGATGAAGGCAGATAGGTTCTAGTACCACAAACACATGCTGCCCTGATCCCTTGTTCCCTTCAGAGGCTGTTGTTTGCATAGTGTGACTCCTCATTAGTAGAGTGCACATACTGTTACCCGATTAATGGGCCAAGCTGAGGGAGAGCTGCACACAGAAAGCCTCTCTGAGCCATCCTAGAAAACCCATCTCTGGAGGTGGAAGGTTCACAGTCCAACACAAGACATCAAAACCCATCTAACGTTTTCCTACATTGTTGTAAAAAGAAAACAAACGTTACTGAACGACAGCAATAGTACCGCACAGAAAGTAACAGTAAAAAAACCCAACAATGTCTACCAGCAGATGATATTTTTTAGCTTTAGGGCAAAAAGACATTCACAAGAAACTTTGCACGGCAATTGAATGTGAAGAAGTAGGAAAACCATTTTCCAACACTCACTGGAGGAACCCTATTGCCTCTCCCCTTCCTGTACTAAGAATCAAGGAAAATGCTGGAAAGAAGTGCAGAGCAGCCTAGGCTTACCAGCACTGCTGACATCTGCACACAGAGCAAAATGACACCAAGTCACTTTTCATTTGTCTCCCACTTCCCTCTAGCATTTTTTCCATTCTGGCTTCTCCAGGGATGGAGAGGACATCTATTAGCAGCAACTCAGACCTCAGAAAAGACACAGCAGGTCCACCTGGCTCAGAGCAATCCTGAAAAATCCCTCCTGGCCATGTCCAGAGTCCAGCTCTTCCCCACTGCTGCACCCAAAGCTGCACGACTGGCAGACTCAAATAATCACACACAAACCAGGTCTGCACACAATAAAATGATTCAGTCAATCATTAATTTGAACAAATCAAGGGATGCTAAAAAGTCACACTGCAGTCCAAGTCACAGCACACCATTTACTGTAGGACAACATCTCTGGGACAGCACATCACTTACTGTAGTTTCTTATCTCTCCTTGTAACAAGGAGATAAAAGACAAGGAGTTCAACATTTCATCTGGTGAAAACTAAGACTGCATTACTAATTTCAGTTCACTCACATTCAAAATGTTATTTAATTGCACAATACATTATAGCTGAAATGGGGCATCTGACTTACTGTAAAATACTATTCTAACCTACTTTAGTAAATACTAGAGTTCGAAATATTGGATATTCTTTTCAATTAAAACCAGAACTTGTTCTTTTTTTTTCTCTTACATTTTAAATAATCCTCAGACCCTAGAGAAAAGAAAACAGTACATGAGATAAATCATCTGGTATTCAGCTACCAGAAGGAAATAAAAAAGGAACTTGGATTAAAAACCAGTTGTACTGTCTGTTAAGCAGTGCTGCAGAACAAAGCTGTGGGTTTGCCAAATTAAATAAAAAGAATAATAATAAAAAACCCAAACAGGAAAAAAAGCAGTAACAAAAAATCCCAAAACAAACAAACAAAAACCCTCAAAAACATCGGAGGGGAGAGAAATTAGTAGGGATTCTTATTTTAGAATTTCTAAGAAATGTAGAAAACTTGGTGAGTGAAAATGAATATGTCCTAATAAGATGAAATACTTGAATCCAAGTACAAATGTGATACCTACTCCATCAGAAAACCCAACTGCAGGAATCAGCTAATGCATGGGAGATTAGGAGTGAGACACAACAAATTAATGTGACCTAAAAGCGCAAAGGAGAATAAATAGATCCAAGTCAGGGGGGACAAAAGTATTGGAAACAAATTAAGACTTGATAAATCGAGAGATTGAATCAAAGGCTGATTGTGAAACGCCGCACCGTGGAGCAAAGCAGCCTCTCAGCAGTTGGTTTACATCAGAGGGAATAAAGGAAAGCAGTGAGGACAGTTTGGAAGTAACGATGGCTCTTGCCAGTGCAGCTAAAGAGAAAACGGAGGCACCAGACAATCCCCGTGATGTCCGCAGCAGAATACAAAGGAAATCAATTCCTGAACTTCCTGCCCACGGGGAGCTCCAGGAGGGGGGTTTGTGGGCCTGGGTGCCACCAGCCCGACCGCCACCAGCCACAGCAGCCAAGGGACCAGCGTGCCCTGCTGGCACTGCTCACTGGCACAGCACAAAGCCCTGGGGACAAGCCCTGGCCTTGGCGTAATGCTTCACAGGTAGGCACTGTGAGGTGCTCACCGCAGCTTCGTGTCCACCGAGGAGCTGTGCCCTGCCTTGCAGCAGCACACAAGGGACCCCAGTCGGAGACAGGACACACGGTGCCAGATGGGTAAACACTTGGGGACATGGAGGGTGACACGCCCCCTCAATAAGCTGTATTCCTCTTGCGTCTTGAGACACTTCACAAAGCAAAGACATTATTGCTCAGAGAACTGCCCCTCTGGTACAACCCTGAACAAAGCTGCTTTTGGCTTGTAGCACCTTCCAGGCCCCAGGCTCCAGCTCTTGCTAGGTGACTGGTTGCTATTTTTAAGCGGATTCTCATAGAGTCACTTCATTCATTTTATGGAGTGTAACTGTGTGGATTGGCAGCAGCCCTCAGGAGAATTAAAGGGTCATGCTGCTGGGGAGGGCTCTGCCACCAGTGAACAGCACCCACCGCTCCCACTGCCCCACCTCAGCTTTCAAGGCACAGCCTGTAGAGACACGGCAAGTAAAAGCAGCACAGTGAGCAAAAAGAAGGGAATAACTGGGAGGCTCTGCCTTTCTCTCACCCGGGCAGGTCGGACAGCATGTGTTCCTCACTGAGGCAGAGTCCCAGCAGCTCCTGCCACTGCTCCCCACCATGACAAGCTGGCCTCCGGGCTGCCTGTGCTGTGCTGTCAGGAGAGCTGCCAGCTGCTTGGTCTTTCGTATCAGGGATCTACTGAAAGGAGAAAATGCTAGGCCAATCCTGCTCTCCTGGCTGTTTTAAACATACTGCATGTTAGGATAAATTATGAAATGCCTTTTGGGAATAGCGCTGCAAGGTCTCTGGGTTGGTTGCCATATATGATTTATTGCATATTCATCTTCATTAAAGCAACAGAGCACAGCTCGTATTTAACACAAAACAAACTTGGGACCTGGCAGCAGGGACTCAGCAGAGCCCAAGGGCTGTGGGCCACGTGTGCAGGGGCTGCACACCAGGGGGTTTTTACACAGGACAAGGCATTGCACACCCCAAACTCCAGAGTCCTTCACTGTAAACACTTGTTACTCTGCACAAATACCATAAAATCACTTTTCACGTGCTTTGTGCTGTTTGGCCTCAGCCAATGGGCCAGGAGGTGAAATTAAGCTGGAGTGCTTTTCAGCACAGGACCTGAGGCTCCACTGAAAAGCAGAATTTTACATTCCTGTTTTTACCTGCTTTGGAACTGAACACTGAGACAGTTAAATAAGCATGAGTAAGGGAGTTTTGCAGTCAGGTTGATAGTGATGTATTCTCAAAGAGGCTATTTAAACAAAGTCTCTGGTCTGTGCAGAGCCCGAGGGCTTAGGGCGACAGTCTCCTCTAGCCAGAGCTGATAGACACAGCCTGGAATGAAAATGGCTTGGTGCTATCATCAGTCATATATTCTGTTGATTATAACTTTGTCAAATTTGTATTTTTAGATGGGACTGGGTCCCCAAAACTACCATAAGAAAAGATCAGTGTAATTTAAAACAAAATCTGAATGAAGATCTAGCCAATAATTGTTCAAACCATTCTAGAAACAAGCTTAGGAAAACAAATTGGATGTGAACCCTACAAAAATTGTGGTCTTTTCATTTATAACTTTTCAGATCATCCATGCCCCAAAATTTGACCTCTGTATTGGGAACACAGATTTTACTGCAGTGTGAACAGCTGCCTAATTTATAAACCTTTGGAAACTGTGGGTTTGTGTCCATTGATCTTAGCAGACGAACATTTTCAGAATGTGCCCAGAAACCCCTCACAGCTCCTGGCACTGCCTGTGCTGGCACCACAAATGACAGATAATGGACCTGCTTCACTTCATCACCTAACCAGGAGAGGACTAAAAGTAGATGTGGGGACAAGACAACAAGCCTGGGAAACTGAGATTAGACTAAGGGGGAAATATGATGATAAGGGCTGGAATTAGTAACTCCTAATTCCCAAGAGGTTTATGCTCCATTCTTATCTGTGTATTCTCACACACATTGTACATGCAGCGAAATAATGTCTGAACTACCCTGACATTCAGTTTTGGGAATTATTTTGCTACATGTTTGCACTGACCAAGATGTCCAGCATTTTGGTAAGTGTAGGTGCTTGGTCAGTTCCCATGTAACATACAATAAAACCTCTGCTACTGACTTCTTCTTTTGTAGCATTTCAGGAGGTTGCTAGGTGCCATTGGTGTTTCCTGTAATATAAAATTCAATTTAAAAAATAATTTTTAAAAAGGCATAAATTTTTTGGCTGGAAAAACTACTTTGAACACTGGCTTGTGTAGCCTGTGTTTGAAACATGACGGCTCCCTTTTTGTTCCATTGATTGCAACAGAGATTTTCATAGGAAGAAATACCATCACTCTGAAGTAAGAAGTACAAACAAATGATGCTGTTTCTTAAACATAAATCCCATGTAAAGGAACTGGAAAGACATTAAAAACAAACCATTGCATCCAAACAGTTATTTTTAACAGTCCATGTGTTTACTGTATTTTCAAACAAATTCATGTCCTTGTGGCTGAAGCTGGTGAGGAAATGTGACCTGGAGGAACAACAGAGCGTGAGTCAGGAGTCCCCAGTGGGACACGGCCATGGACAGCCTGGGCACGCCACATCAACCCACCATGCCAACGCTTCTCCAGCTGCAAAACAGAAAGGTATCTACTTTCTTTAGTACCTTTGGTGGGAAATATGAATGAATAGTACTACAAAAATCGTAACATTGGTTTTCTCCAGTTTTCTGCAATGCCTGAATCTAAACTGATAGCATGTCAAAACTTCCCTGAAAAGTGACTGAAGTGAATTTTATTTCATAGTAGACATTACCAAAATTAAATGTCACAGTTTGTATTAGTTGACAGTCTGAGGAACAGACCAAATACAATTAGCTCACAGAAGACATTATTCCAGTACCCAGTTTGGTGGTTCTACAAAACGTGTGAAACTCATGCAGTTTTCACAAGGGCTGCACATGTGCCAATGATGATGAAAGCAGGTTGGCCACCACCAGGCTGTCCCCTGTGAGACAGCTGTTCAGAGTAGGGAAGGGGTTTCATTTCCAGGTGCACTGACTGGGGACAGTTAGATTGTGCCACCTGAACTCCAGCAAGGTCCCAACCAACAACTGGAAAGCTGTGTTCTATTATGTCAACTGCCACAACCGAGCTTCCCCAGAGCCCCAGCTCCGCAGGACCACAATCGTGGGCAAGACGCCAACGGCGGATTTAGTGCTGGAGAAAACTGGAAAGGGTGTAACTTCCAGAAACATGCTGAATACCTAGTCCACTCTTTTCCCTCCAAGTTCCTGAGGTCCACACTGCAAGCATCCAGTGTACATTAGGTTTCAGCTGCCCCTCTGCCTAATATCCAGGAAGAAGCATGGTGCAGAGGTAGCAGCAAATACCCCTGCTCTGTTCTTGGTACCCTCTGCTGTGGCAGTGGAAGCTCAAAGACCTGAACCAAAAACTTGGAGGAGACAATAAGGGTCGTAAAGAGGAGACATAAAGAAGAAGCAACTTTCATAAACTGCATTTCAAAATATATGTTGCAAATTCCACCTACATACACAGTAAGTGCTGCTTTGGCAATGAATCCCAGACAATAACCTTGTTGTTTGTTCCAACTGAGTCATAGGACTTTTTCATGTATTACACACCAAAAAGACTTCCTATTGTCAGCCGCTCTTTGACTTCAACTTGGTTGGACTAAAGACAAAAAATTGTTCAGGGCAAGATTCTGCCAGATAAAGTCTCAGTGAAATCAATAGTTCTTTTCGTACCAAGCACATGGGCCTGCGTGGAGACTTGGCTTTGCTGAGCTATTTCTCCAAATCTAAAGGAAAGTACACTCTACACATTTCCATGTCAAAGACTACTTCAAAGGCCATACTTACCATTTTTCAGCTCTGGAAGTAACATTCTTTGTTTATCAGGGCTATCACTCAAGATGCCTGCCCTCTTTCCAGAGCTGCAAAATGGTTTTAATGTGAGTGAAAGCCTTTAACAGCAAACCAAAGAACAGAGCAAGAAACTATGCAGTAAGTGATATTTTAGAATTCCTGAAATGTATCTAAATGATTGAAAAAATAAAATCACATCAAGTTTTAATCAAAATTATACCAGGTTTTCCACAAACACTATTTAACATACTCAGATAATGAAGAGAGAAACAATGCTGTAGAATGTCACAGAACAGACAATATTACACGAATCAGTGCCATTCATTATCAAAGAAATAGGTGCCTGAAGCTAATACAAGCTAATACATGCTCATATTAAAAAATGTTCAGCTGATATAATTAAAAACTAATTCCTAATTGGGACAGGAAGCACAAAAGGTCCATTCTGAGTCTTAAGCAGTTCAACCATCTGACAAGTTAGTTAAAAACATTTTATGCAGTGACTGAGCCAAAAACATTAAAGAAATGCCTGTTTTCATGATTTGTGAGACTTTTTCATATAAAGACTCTTTTTTGCTCCCACTTGCATGTAACACAAAAGAGCTTTCTAAAATTTCATGATAGTCTCCTAAAACATGGATCCCAAAACACCTGGATAAACATACAGGTATTCTCAGCTTGAAGCAGCTGGTGGATTTTCTTACCCCAAACCATCCTTTGTTACAAAAATCCCTGACAGTAAAAATAAACTCATGGTCTCACATACTCCTGAAAGAATAAGAAAGACTAACATAGGTAAATTCAAGCACGTAAATTGCATGTGATCTACACACACTCAAAAATATACACTAATAACTACAGAATCAGAATTGGTATTCACATAAGGTGACTTTTAAAGATCATGAACTGGAAAGCCAGAACTACCTTCTCTATTGGACCTTTTCAGGACAGTGTCCATCCATAGACCATCAAAGAGGGATTAGCTCTCACCTCATTCCACCAAAAAGTCTGTTGCTGCACAAAACAGAAAAAAAAGGCTGTTTCCATCAAGCCTCAACTGTGAGATCAAAGCTGTTGCTGGGAGGGGATTCTGACAACACTATAGCAGGTGTGCAGCTCTTTGAAATTATATCATCATGGTTAAATGACTGCAGAGAGCAAATACTCTTTCTAGTCACATTACACTAAACCAGGGGCTTTTCCGAGAATACAGTCTGTGAACACTGGTGAAAACTACCTACCCCTAAGGCAGCTCATCAGACATTCACATCAACTGGAAAATGAGATCTATAATGGTCCTTCTTCAGAGCACCAAACCCTCTGACAGCAACCTGCACTTCTGAGCTGTTGCACTCTGCTGTAAATCACATGTGTATCAGATCTTACAGTGCTGCACGCTCAGGGAAGGGCTTGACCCATGCTCTGGTTCACTATATGCTCCAGAGCAATCAATTAGTCCAAACTCCCACCTTCCTTTCAGTGATAAGTAAATAAAATTGGAAATGTTCTCAGCATGTTGGCAGTATTATTGCTGGCTTGCTGAATTTAAGATTCCCATCAATAAAAAATCACTATGTACTATTGCCACTGAAGGGAGATGTGAGCTAGCATCTCCATCTTCAGCAGCTGGTAGGTTAACCCAGGATTAGAAGTTGGTATAAAAGGTTGGATTCTGCTCACCTGGAAGTCAATGGAAAAGCTGAAGTTTACTTTGACAGAGAGAGAAATGGATTTTTAATACTATGGTACAGGACCAAATGTTTTTACATGTTCTGGTGCAAATTCAGTGGAATTTTATATGCTCGACATAACAGTGGCATTAGCAACTTTCTGTGGAGAATGGTGCCATCCTGCGCTTCAGGGGAGGCCTTTGTCTTACTTTAAAACCGAGAAAAAACACGCATAGGATTCTCCCAAACAAGTGGGAAATGTGCAAAGCACATGCATGGTATTATCCTACCTTTTAAAAATCTGACCAGATCAAACACTAGGTTGTAAATCAGTCCTTCAAGGGAAAAGGAGACAGTGCACAGAAACTGTACTGGAAAAATTCCAAATAAACCCCCCTCTTGGTCCAAACCTGTGACTCTCTGGATGATACAGTTGTAAAGTTTATGCTGTGTCCGATTAGCTGCATGTGCCAGGCACTAAAATGTAAAATGAATACAGTGAAAGCTCATCTAGGGTCTGTCAGGTTGAAAGACAGCTCTAACACCCTCTGCCTGCCTGGGTATGGGAAGGCAGGAGTGCCTGCCCTGTGTTATGAATGAAAGCAATGGAACAAATGACATACTCACACCTGGCCAAGAGGGCTGAATCAAACCCAGTATCTTCCTAGCCTGAAAGAGATCCTAGAAACACAAACCCAACTCGCTGCACTATAGCTTGAATTTGCAACAGTGTTGTCACACAAAATCCCTGGGTAAACAGCTCAAGGATGAAGAAGACAGTAAAGTTTCCATTATGTTGACCGTGTGAAATCCAACCCTTGTTAACATTCTTCTGACAAATCATTTTGGAAGGAGAATGGCTTCTTTGCTTTATTAAGTAAGGTTTTAAAGTATTTAGAAGGTTTCTTTTCCTTTTTTTCCTGAGGTCAATTGTTTCATTTTCAGTGTTTTCTTCACTATATAGTCCCTCCCCTGCCCTTCACAACTCTGACAATGAGGACAGAATCTTTCCACTAAGTTTTCTTAAAGAGGAAAAAACTGTAAAATTAAACTCTAGCTCCTGTTATTGTGAATTGTTTGGATGGGAATTCAATTTTTTTTTTTTTTTTTTTTTTTTTTTTTACTTTCCGCAGCACTCAAAAAGCCTTGGGTTGGGAAGTGCCTTTCTGGCGGTGAATAGGGCCCACTTCAACTAGTTGCAACTGAGGTCACTGGACAATCAGGGGAACTGCTCCTCCCAGCACTCTGACCCAGTTCATTATTTTGGGTCTCACTGTGTTGTCCCTCTGGAGCTGAGGCCACCTGAGTATTGTTTAATGCTCTGGCCTGCCCAGCCCGGATGCTGCCCCCCTCCTGGTCAGAGCTCCTTATTGTGGGCCTCAAAAGCCAGATACCGAGGTGGGATGAGGCTGCCTCAGGAAATCAACTTGAACTGGTACAGGAACTGATTGCAAGATAGCACGAAGCACTGAGTGAGCACTTGTAAGGAGAATTTAGCAGTCTCTGGTTTCATTTTTCACTGAAAACCAGCGCTAGCCTTTTCCAATACTGGGCATACAAAGCAACTAGATTTTTAGCCTTTCCATCAGAAAGCTTATTTCTAAAACTGCTTACAAGAGTAAATAATAACAAAACACACAGAAAGTTATATTATGGTAAAACCTCTAGCATGGCCTGTCAGTATTCAGACTGGAAGAAAACAGCAGCATTGCTGCCACAAATTTAGCAAACTCAGAAAGTAACTGGAAAAGGAAATGATTCAGAAACCACAGGTGCTCAGCACCAAGCTGCTGTGCCTTGCTGGCAGCCCAGGGACACGGGCACTTGTGAGACAGCAGGAATCCAAGGCCAGGTTAAAATTAGGGATCATCTCAGAACTCTGCTCAGCCCAGCTCTCCATGCTGATTTGCACCACGGGAGCAAACAGGTTTTTCCAGGAGAAGAGTGAGCCCAGGGGAGTGCTACCCTCCTGACTGCTTTCATCATACCAAAAAGAAAACTAAAAGCTAATATACCCGAGGGCAGGAAGGGGGGTGGGGGGGGGAGGAGGAGGAAGAAGGCAAGATACATACTTGGTTGAATTGGGAAGCGAGATTTTTAAAATTATTATTTATTTCCAATGTTGTCATGTTTTTCTCCACTATCTTGCAAAGCACTTTTCTGCCTGTCCAATCTTTTACAGCATCATTCAAACCCGGAGTGCTTTGTGGAAGTAAACATGTACATGGTTGTCTTCAAACAGTGGTGCTAATAATACTAAGGCTCTCGTCACAGGAAGTACTAATTCCAAAAAAAAAAAAAAAATTAAAAAGCCAAACCATAACTAACATACTTATCTGAGGAATTAAATTCCTTACTTTTAAACACTTTCACCCTCATGAAATTCTGATAGGATACATTCAGCGGTTTTTCGTAAGCCTCTCGTTTTGCTTGGTCAACTCTTTCTAGTGAACTGGAGAAACTCACTTGGTGAATAAAGGACAAAACTGCTCATCACTCTGCGGCAAGGCAGAGCTGGTTTTAAACGGATTTAAAATCAGGATTTGTTTCTTTTCTTTTTTTTTTTTAATCTCTTCAAAAACCGAGCTATGGATGCCGGAGCCTCGCAGTGCCGCCGGGGCTGCGCTACCCTCCCGGCCCGGCGGCAGAAACCTGCCAGGACCCTCCGAAGCTTGGAGACGCTGCGCAGCCCCTGCGCAGGGACGGCGGAGGGACCGGCAGGCGCGGTGGGAGTGCGGCTGGACCGCCGCCTCCCAGTCCTGCTTACATCCTCCCCGTAATGCGGGCTGGTCTGGGGCTTGTTTTCGGGGAAAATACGGCCACGGGCTTTCTCAAGCCGCCCGTCTCCACGGCGACTGTTTCCCACCACTGCCCCCTCGGCGGCCCCGCTCCCGGGAAGCCCAGCTCGGCTCCGGGCCACCGCCGTGCCGGGCAGCCCCGGGGCTGCCCCGCCCGGTAAGGGATGCGGTGGGATGGATGGAGCATGGGGGGGCTGCCGCGGCCGCTTTCCGGCGCCCTCCGCGGGAGAGGGGACGGCGGCGACCCCAGATAAAGTTTGGCTTCTCCGGCACTGCCCGGGGTCGGAGGCGGCACCGCCGATGCCGCTGGCGGGCAAAGCGGGGCCCCAGCAGCCGCGGGCCGGGCCGGGCCGGGCCCGGTCTCTTCTCCCCGAGGGGGCGCAGGGCCGGGCCCTGAGGGGCGGCGCCGTCCCCGCGCGGATCCCGGGGCCCCCTCCCCGCGGAGATGCCCCGTCCCCGGCGCAGGCAGCGGAGCGCCCCGAGAGAGGCAGCCGGGCCCGACAGTGCTTACCTGGTGCGCGTCCGGGCGTGCGGCTCGGGGTCACGGGCAGCGGCCGGGCGGCAGCGCGAACATCCCGCGGCGCGGTGCGGGGCTCAGAGCGGCGGGCAGGGCCGGGCCGGGTCGGGCGGGGCAGGGAGGCCGCCCGCAGCCGCGCTCCGCCCGCCGCCGCTCCGCCCCCGCCGCCGCGGGGCCACGTCTCCGGTCTGACGCACGCGGAGGGTGCCGGGGGGCGCCGGTCGGGCTGTGCCCGGCAGCCCCCGCGGGCCCGGCGGCGGCTGTGGGCGGGATGGCCGCGCTCCGCCCGCTGCCCCGGAGGCGCCGGTAGCGGTACCCAGGAGCCGCGACCTCCGGCGCGCCCGCGGCATCCCCGGCCGAAGGAGCGGCGAGGCGGGGGCTGGCGGAGCGGCCGCGGCACGGACGGGCCGGGCTGGGGCTGCTCCATGGCCCACACGGAGCGCGGTCGGTGCCGTGGGAAGCAGCAGCGGGCGGGGGGAGCCGCAGTCGCTGTCCCCGCGCGGGTGGGCGGGCGGGAGGCTTCGCGCCGCGTCGGGAAGATGACAGCAGAAATTGTGATGGAAAGATCTGGACCTCAACACGCAGGGCCGTGGAACGACTATAAAGAGACCAGGCTGTAAAGCGCCTGGGACTCCATTAACAATGGAAAAGTGTCTCAGAGAGTGACAATTGGAAACACAAACTTCTGGCCCAGCAGTTCAAAAAGCGAAGTCTGAAAACCGCTGCTGAAAGAAACCACATGTTTAAAGGGACTTTTGTCTAACATTTCCAGAAAGATTTACATCTCTGGCAGAACGAAGAGACAAGACAAATTCTGCATCAGAGGGAGGTACTTGCCCTCCAATAACTTGCCCCTAACCTTAGGGGTAGTGTGTGCATCGCCCTAGGGACAGTACAAGTATGTAAACAAGGAAACACAAATATATAAGCCCACTGGGGAGGAGTTAATGAAAACAAACACAACATGATGCTTCACAGCTGTTTTGCTGCAAGAATATTAACTACATTGGGATGTGAACCAAAGGTCTGCCAGGGATAGCTGTGGGTAATTCTGACTTTGTAACTGTCTGCTTCAGGGACTGCTGAGGGCAGACTCAGGTTCCTCATTTGGGAATCATGGATGCGATTTATAGCTGTGGGAGTTCGGTTCATCGTTTGCCTGAAGCATTTGCTTAAGTGCTTTGCTGTGCAGAGCTGCTTTTCTCAGCTGAAACCTCAAGGCTTTCTGAGGCACCTCAAGAAATGAGGGTCTGAGTCTGACAGGAGCTGGAAGAAGTTGCCAGCACAGCTTCCTCACAGTCCTTCAGAGCTGCCAGCCTAAAACATTTCAGCAATATTGCACCATTACATAATTTTAAGTGTTTCCCCCATGCTTTGTGGGATACGGCTAAGGAATACAACAGGACAAATGAGCAAGGTTTCCACATGGACAAAACCACTGGGTTTCTTTTTCTGAGCTGAAGAAATAGTCATGGTGACTGCTGTGTTCATTTTATTGGTTTCTTTCCATTACTCTTAACTCCTGGCAGTAACTTAGAGAATCCCTCCCTGTCCTGGATGGTTTCTTCTTTCAAACATTTGCAGGCAGTTGTTCTGTTCACCCTTTCATCATCGCTTAGCTCATTTAATCTTTCCTCATAAGTCAGTCCCTCCTGTTACTTAATTGTGGTGCTGCTTTTCCCTAAACTCCCTCTCAGTTGCTCGTTTATTTTATGGTGACACGGTGACCAGTAATCCTGCCATTGTTAATGTTTCCTGTTGTGGACTTTTGGGTTATTTTTGTTCAGAATTACTGCAGTACTTGGAGGACTGAGCTAAGCTTCCCCTGTGAAGAATAATTACAGGCAAGGTCACTGATACTGCAGTAGAAAACATGGTCCATGGATAAATATAGCTGATGGGTTTGGGGATGGAGGCTTAGTGCAGTTGTGGTGGAAGAAGGCCCAAAAATACATCTTTGATAGTAAACACACAACTGGGGCTCCAAATACCTTTGCTAGTGGAAAAAATCTGCTGCCTGCAGAAAAGTGTAATTTATTTGTGAATTCCTGCATTATTTAAAGACCATCTAGGCTGGTGAAATCTGAAGTAACTTTGGAGTATTTATTTTACTAAAATGGTAGGCAATAGTAACTGGATTCAACCATCTGTATGACTGCAAGTTTTTGACATGCTTTGATTTCACTGTTGCCTCTTCTCCATTGACTCCAGAGGAATGCGGGACAGGTCACATAAGAAATGTCATTACTCCAAACTTAGTACATTTGCCTTTTACTGTCAATTGGCCTATTCTGTCGTTCATAACTTACAGATTCTCCAAGTGTCATTGCTGCTACTGAGTGCTACCTTGCAGTACTTACATTATGACAGAACCAGGGGCAGGGTTTGATTTGCACCCGAGTTAAAACTATCGCAGACCAGTTGAACATGGGGACAGATTGCACTGCCAGTGCTTACATTGCAGTTATCCTCTGTTCATGGAGCCATGATTCTCAAGTGTGATCCAGGTTGAGGATGCCTAATCCTGAAGTCCTTGCTCAGCACCAACTGCCAGGATACAGCCCCCATCTTCTACTGATTCCTGCTCAGAGTTCTGTTTTGTTTCCCTTCCCCCCCCCCAATCCCTTCATAATTTGAGGATGCACCCTGAAAAAACACAAAGCCATCCCATACCCTGAAGTCTGGGGTCCTAAGACCAGCACTGAAGCTGGGTCTGAGGGGATGGTGCTCCACAGAGCTTGACAGACCGTTTACCCTCAGCTTCAGGAGAGATCAGGGTAAGAAAACCGGGATTTGAGTGCCACAGCGCTGTCTATACTTGGAAGCACACCCACAATGAAAATGCTTTTCATCAGTCATCTCTCCAACAACTGTTGAAAACAGCATAATCTGCTAACACAGAAAAGCTAAATTGCTTTCAGACGAAGCACTGAAAAACCACTTCTGTGATTTGATTCAGCTCAAATCCAAAATGCATGATTTGACAGCTCTAGTACTTCTTAGCTGCTTGAAGTTTCTGTTAAAATTTATCCTTTCCCTAGTTTGTTTTCCTCTAGTTTCACATTTTAACCCCTCTCCCCCCAGATTAGTGTTTTTGAAATACAGATTTTAAGTGCACCAGATGTTTGAATATTAGCAGTGCACTGGGAATACAGACTTGTAAAATAAATTGCGTGGATGCTATGGGCTGAGTCTGGGAAGGAGAAGGAAGGCTTCAGAGCAGGATGAAGTCATTTCTTAAGCCCACAGCATTTTCTAAGTACTAAAACTTGCTTTAATAGAAGGAAAACACTGAAAGGATGTTAATCTCATAAGCTCTTTTGTTGTTCCTAAGTGAAGAAGAGCCACATTCATCACTGGTATGATTACAGTGAAAGCAGTGCAACTACCTCAGAGAAGAATTTGGCCCAAGTAGATGTCTCTAGAGGAGCTATTGACAGCTGTCCCCACATATTGTTGAGAAAATACAGAGCTAAAGACATACCAAAAGAAATAGAACTAGCTCCTATTTTTCTGACCTTTGGCTGGACTGGAGCTCCTGGATTTGAAAGCTGCTTTACCTCTGTAACACTTCTGATCATCATTAAGTTTTCTTCAGTGATCTGTCTGAAAACATCTTCCTAACTGAGGAGCTACGCAGCTGTGCCTGGTCTGCTATTGCAGCTCTGAGCCACTGAGCTGTGTGCTTCATGGGATACAGCATCTTACCTAATTTTAGATGTGATGCAACAAGTGGGGGTAGCTCACATGAGGCAGGAGAGATGGAGCCCAGCAGCTCGAGCTCAGAGCAAGCACTTTATAATTACTGCTACTTTCAAAATAACAGAGGCATTTATTACTACCAATGTACATCTATAGGTGTGATTGAGTAAACAAGCTGTAGCAACGACAAACACTTCTGGTGGAGGATATTAGGACAAGAGTCAAACAGCAGGCTTGCTGGTCTCAGGTGGCAGCTGAGGCTGCCCCAGGGCTGCTTCCCAGCCTTCTCCCTCTGATCTTCTCTACAGAAATGCTGTAGCTGGGTCAGACATACATTCAGGCATTCTTCTGCATGGGAACCATCTCTTCTTCTCATACAAGCACTCACAGAGAGATGGCTTAATTCAAGTGTTTGATTTTCTCAACAGCTTTCTGCCTCTCGCCAAGTTAGTCTGCTCATAACCAAACTCATGCACAGAATCTATACATTAATACAAAGAAGCTGTACTTTTAGGGGAGGCTCTACTTGCCAGAGCAGTGACCTCTCCTGACCAGTATCCTGGCTCCGTGCTGTACTGGACTGAGTCACGTTACATGACCTGCTCCCCCGGCTGACATTCTGCAAAGAGATAACAGGCTATCGGTGGTGGTCCAACTTGGATCATGCTTTGGGCTCAGATGTTTTGAAGAGGATTCAAGTCTTTCATTGTCATTAAACCAGCTTAGAATGTCTATGCCTAGTTGCCCCCCTCCGAAATTCCACCATTGAATTACCCAGCCTTTTGTCCACTGTCTTTAAACAGTTAATTGCAGATCTTTTACTGCTAGCAAACCTGTGTCAATAAATCATATTCTAAAAAGCACAAACAGCACATTCTTAACAAAAATATCTTTTACACATCTAAATGATAAAGTAAATGTTTGAGAAAGAAGGCCCTGAATTCTTTTCATGGTATTTTAAAACACTCATCTCAAAATAAACAAGAAGAAATGTTTGTTAATCATCTGGAATTTTTAATTTCCTATTTTGCATGGGAACCTGAGTAATCAGACATATGGTATGCTTGTTAGCTGGGAAAGGGTCAGGATTAGAATAGATTCTCAAAATTAGAAAGCACTAAAATACAGCAGCAGTCTTGGCTGCCTAAACTTAAACAATTGTTTTGTTTTAATTGCTGGAACAGATCAACACTGAAGAAACACCACACATCTAAATGATTCCCTGAAATTCCTCTTGCCTAGCAGGAGAGAGGAAGTCTCAGGGGATTGGGGATGACCTAGTCTATAATTTACCTGCACAGGGGATTATCTGATACAGACATAACTGATAAGGAACGAAATATGTTGTTTGGTGGCTTCTCTAAAAGCTCGGTAGCTTTAAGAGTTGTGAGATTCCTAACACAGTAGAGGCTGGTCAGATCAAACTAAGAGTATTTTTAGATTTATAGTGCTAACCATCACTGAGCCAGTCCACAGTGAAAGCCTGCCCTGGCATAAGTGTGGTGTGAAAGTGCAGTCCATGGGCCGCACTGCTGCCGTCAGGGCAGGTACGATGGAATGAGCAGCACATCAGTCTCGTTTTGGACTGGTGTCGTTCTTTCAATTAGGAGGGCAATCAATGGCAGCAGACAGCTCCCAGCATTTCCTGCGTCATGAGACAAGGCCCACGCAGAGGACGAATGGGTACGTGTTTTGCTGCTTATCCATGACACAGATCCAGGCCAACTGCACTTCCGCCAGCGGAAGTCAGCGTGGATCCTGCAGTGTGCTTCGTTCATATTCGTCAGCCACTTAAAGTGGAATGCAGCTGACCCCACTGCAATTATGTCTGCTGTGTTCAGACTTGCCTCCATTTCAGTGCTCACAGGTAAAAGGGTTTTTTCCGCTGTTGTTTTTCAGTCATGTATTTGCTCCTTGCCCTTCACTAGGAATCAATTTGAATCCAACTACTGGAAAAACATCCCACCGAAAAAACTTTGGGACAGTTTACAATTTCAACTCTGGCTACTTCCCTCTGTTTCAGTGGGGGAAGAGCCCAAAAGACCATGTACTTCACTGCAGTGTTTGGAATAAGCTTTTGTGGTGAGGGGGCGTAAATAATAGCAATCTGTGGCCTGCACTAATTGTCAGTCCAATGTCATGCCTATTCAGGCCTCATACACACAATGTGCACCTGATACTTTCATTTTTACTCTTGCCTTTTCTAGGTTGTCAATGGTTTGGTCTCCACTGGGACTACACCAAATTCAGCCAAGTCAGTGACTTCACACTGAAAGTCTCTATCATTATTTCTAGAAGTGCATTTGTATCCTCCACGCTCTGGTATTCACACAGGTGAAAGATGATAGTCTGAGGGCTCCAGTCTTCCCTTCTCACAGCTGGAGGTGTTTCTGGTGGATGTGATTTGCAGAGTTTTCCAAGCAGTCCAGGCTGCATTGCCAAAATTTCCTATCACTACGAACAATTATCACATGATTCAGAACTAAGGCTGTGTGTATTTCCATATACATACATAAAACAAGCCTGCATGCAGCTGAGATAAGAGATAGGGTTGTTTACTATAGCACAAATGTAAGGGGATGAAACATCCATGCAAACTGTTTTGGTCTAGCTGTTGGTTGAAATGGATGTGGTACATTCACTCTTTGTTCAGCAAGAGGCTGATTATATACCTACACTTGAGACATTTAAGACTCAATGCTTCAACCAACTTCCCCTTCAGACTGGTTAATAATGATTTAAGAGACAGAACTGTGCATTTTTCTTTGCCTGCCTTCATCTGCTGTATTGTGGTTTTAGAGCACTGTATATGACAAACCTTCCAGGAATCTCAAACACAAATTGAAGTTCCACGGAATCACTTAAAGCAGCTGAAAAACACCATCAGTGAGGCCACACAACTGCGTGGAATGTGATGAATTTCCAGGAATAGGATTGTTTCCTGGAGATTATTGTGTAAAATACAAGTATAAAGAAGGAACAAAGGTAATGCTAACAGTGTCTGCACCACTAAGCTATTTTGGTTTGTGAAAAGAAGAATGAAGAAAATAGACATGCTGTAAGACCTTTGCTAGGCTTACAGGAAGCCTAGATGTCAAGAGCGGACTCTGAAACAAAGCAGTACAAAATTATCTCAGCATAAAATGTAACTTCTCCATGATTTTGTCTTACCAAACCAAATCCACTTTTAGCTTGAAAGGAGTCCTAATGGAGAGGTTAAGAGCTCTATGTCCATGCTTCCATCCAGCAATGACTAGGTAAAAGGCAATAATTATATAGAAAGAGGTGAAGGCTGCAGTTCTGAGGAGAAAGGAGAGCAATCTATTTGGGGCACACAAGCAACAGGAAATCTGACCATTCATTTTCATTAAGAAATCAGTTCTGCTGACTAGGACCTACTCTGAAGCAGAGGTTAAGCAGAGAACTTTCAAAAGAAAGTTCCACAAAACATGTGCAAAAATTTGGCCTCTGTATATAACGAAAGCAATCCTTCCAGGAGAGCCTTTTGCTCTTTTCCTTCAGAGAGCCTTTGCTCCAACATGCTGGAGGAAACCTTACTTAAAAATAAGCGGACTCTTACAAGTACAAAATCTGCTACGGTTTCAACCCTGGAAGTGTTTGCTTCTCAGCTTTATCAAGCAGATCTCAGGTCCTGACACTGGTTATTAGTGAGTAAAGTTCTACTTAGACATCAGGCATCAAACTCTGGTGACCTTGGGGTTACTATTCAGTGTTTGTGTTCTTCCTGTTTCAGGTGGTACTTGAATGTACAAAGATGCTTGGATGGAACACTGAAACAAGGCATAGCACTTCATAAAATAGGTTTTCAAATGCTCTCATATTTCTGTTACTTATTTACTTTTTGGTCCAGCAGAGAGAGATATGCAGAAATAAAAAAACCCCACTTATGTGCATCCAAGGCTAAGCAACTAGCCACAGGCAGCTTATCAAAGTTTAAAGAAAAAGGATATGATACTGGAGTTACTTTTCACATCCACTTATTGCAAAGAACAGCCTGTATCCATACAGCTGAACTCCCTTATTGCCACCAACAGAGCTACACCCAAACTGCCAGCTGGACACAGTTACTGGCCTCTGTGACCCAGAATGTGGCAGGGAAGGGTGCAGACCAGCCCAGAGCTGTGCCATGGATGCACCACAACATGCAGGATGAATGGAGAGCACGCTACTGCCTGGGCCCGCACCCAGTGCTGCTTTAGCTGACCCGTGCAGACATTTCTGCACAGCTGCAGAAATATCTGCACACACAGGGAGGGAAGGAGGGAGGAGAGGGCAGCAGAGCCACCTTCCTCTGCAGTACCATCAGCTTGTGCCAGCTCATGCTATTCATGGAATTGCAGCTCAGCCCTGACAACAGCACGACAGATAGACCTCCTCCAGGCTTACACTGGGAAAACACGCAGCAGTGCCAGCCTACCAAAAGCGATACACCAGCTTTGAACAGAGAACACGAACACAACTTTTTTTCCCTGCACCTGTATTTTGCCATTACCTCCACAACATTTCAGTGGCGTGGCCTTTAATCTGTGCATCACAGTATGACTCACCCACACAAGGCACTGCTGTGCATGGGTACTGAGCTAGTCCTGAGGAGCTGGGAGAGCTGCCTGGCACAGCCCACAGGCCTTTGCTTATAGCCCAGAAAGAGTCAAGCTGCATTAGCTGAAAAGGAAGACAGCAATGCAGGCAGGCCAGCCAGAATGGAGAACAGTCTGCATTCCCTCTTCTGGCATGTTTCTTAACAACAACTGAGGAGAGAACTACATGATTTAAAAAAAAAAAAAAAAAAAAAGTTGTAAATTACTGTTTCAGTTCCTTTTTTTTTTTCCAGTCTAACAAATAAAACCCTACTACTGGCTCAAATTCTATGAATTTGACAAGAACACTAAGTCATTATGAAAAACCAGAAGGACAGGAAATGATGAGCAACTTTGCAGCAAAAGCAACAGCAACAATGAAAACCCTGATTAGTTAAAGCCTTGATAATTACACCCAGGATCACCCAGGCAATCTTGTTTTGTGCCTTTGGATAGGTCCATCTTCCTTTTCTCTCTCCCATCTTCAATTTTTATGTTAGACTTTGCAGATAAAGTTAAAAGCTGAAAGGAGATTTGGTATGTATAAATGTACACTTGAAACTCTGATGTACACTTGATACTCTCACTAAAGTATTGCTTTCTTTACCTCTTTCAAGGTTCATTAAATGTGGAATGGATAAATTTACCCAGAGGTTACTGCATTTGTAGTAACAAACACAGTTTCTGCAGATTTCTTAGGAGGAAGACTATTTACATCATGTTCCCAGAGGTAATTAGGTAAAGCATAAACATTAATGATGCAATCTCTGTCATTCCTCTAGTAAATACTGAATGTGCTGGTTTACTTCAAACAAATAAATCAAAAGAAGTCTCAGATATACAAGAGTTCCTTCAAGTTGCATGAAGGGAGATAACTGTCTACCTAGGGGAGGAAGATAGTGTTTCCAAAGTGTTCCGGCCAAGAAAAAGCCTCAAAGATTAAAACACCAAAAAATCTGTAAAAGGGAGGTCACTTTTAAATAACTCAAGTATGAGGAAATCTTCAGGGACACTGATCTGTAGACCAGGCTTCATTCCTTCAGCTGCTTATGAAATGATGCAGTATAAGACTTTTCCACCCTGGTTTCAGTTTTCTCAACTTCCATGCAGTTATGAAACAGTTTGTCAGACTTCAGACTGATTGCATGCATCGCCAAGCTAGAAACAGAAAAAAATCATCTTCAGGTAGGAATGTGAAGACAATACCTGTGTGTCTTGAAAATCCTAGGGATCCTCAAGAGTCCTGATGCTGATGAAGCATGTGTTGTACTGACAGGAGCCCCTGGCTACACACATTAGCTGGAAGACCTACAACTCTGACACACAGCCATGGCTCCAGACAAGTTTTATTGTTCTATCCTCTTGGGTTTGCCACTGTTCCCCAAGGCACTCACCAAAAGCTGACTTGGGCACAGAAAAGCAAAGGCCTTCAGATTTATTATTTTTTTGCTCCTGGTACCTTTAAAAAGCTCACACTGAGAAATTACTAACTCCTGTCTTTCATCTCTGGGTGCATTTTCTCTCTTGAGTTTGCAGCCACTGTGCAATTGTCCTCTAGTTAAATCTCTCCTAACCTTGGAGAGTGGCAGGATCAGGAACATGCCATGAACATTCAAAGTGTTTGGAGTATGTTCTGCTACAAGCAAGCAACCATCCAGTAACGATGTGGTAGTTGGTGCTCCAGTTGGAGAAGGTGATGTTGACATCTAGTGACTAGTCTGGGGATACCTGGTGGCATGATCTGGGAGCAGCTAGCCAATAATTTCACTGATGCTGGCACATGAGAACAGTCACCCTCTTCATGGAAGTGAGCAGCTACACATCCCTTCCATGGAATAGAAACACCCAGCTGAAACAAAGACCCCCAAAAGACTGCTATATAGCCTCAAATATGCATGCAGAGAGATTTAACTAGAGGACAATTGCACAGTGGCTGCAAACTCAAGAGAGAAAATGCACCCAGAGCGAAAGGATTGAACTAAGCAGTCCATGGGGATAGACATCATGGTATAATCCAGGAGAAAATCAGAGGGTGAAGAGTCAGTTAGGAAAGCACCTGAGCTGGAAGCAATGTATTAAATAGATTTCTCAAAACACAGAAATGAAACAAAAAGTGACAATTGGGATTCATTGCAAATAAACAAAGCAGCAGAGGAACACCCCAACTAATCCACTGCCTATTTGTTTGCTGACATAACCCAATAGACACAACATTTTGCCAGATTATATTGAAAAATATTATTAGACAGTTAAAAATTTGTCATCAGCAAGCTATGGATTTGATTTTTTCTCATTCTTTCTACATAATGAAACCATTTCTTCAATTACATTTGAACATCATGTAGAGTATGTTATATTGCACATTCATAGAATAAAACCAGAAGACAATACATGATGCCTTAGGAATTTACTCAGAACTTATCTACAGAGTCAAAATTACAAGTGTTTTATTTTCCCACTCATTCAAAAGAAATGAAGAAAAAACACTTTCCAGCAGAGCCACTCAAGATACCTGAAGAAAATAACAGATATTCAAGAAAAGGTTAAACAACAAAAATTACTTGAGGACTGGGAAGGAGAATACATTTCAAGCCAGTGGGACAGCCTAAGCAATATAGTGACTGTAGTGCCCCACGAAGACAGAAATACCAGCTAAAGGGAAATTAGGTGAGCAGAGCATGCTTCCAGGTAACTATTCTTACATGGATTGGAAGTGGGAAGAAGATGAACAGAATTTCTATTCCCTCCAGAACCAAGCTGTTTCTCAAAGGAAAAGGACTTCTCGTTTCCTGAGACATTTTCCATTTAATACAACTTTTGTAATAATAAATCCATCTTAATAACCCAGGTTATTTCTCAGCTTGGATTGATTAGCACAAATCAGGGCAGACACCCTGACAGCAAAAAGTAAATTGAAAATGCACATTTTGCATTCAAATCCATACATTAAAACAAGGAATTCCTTAGTGTTTTGCTATTTGGGAAGTGCATTTGCTTTGCACACAGCGAGGACAAACAGGTACCGCTGCCTCCCATTAGCTTTCCATTCCTCGTTTCTAGTGTATTGCTCCATACTGCAGAGACTGGAACTCAAGGGTGTGTTCATAGTCAAACCTCAACTTATAATTTGTATTTAATTCATTTAAATGCTCTTTTCAAATGGTCTTTGCAAAGCAGATGCCGGTACCTGAAGCGCTGTCACGGCTCCCAGCCAGCCAGGCAATAGCGCCGTCAGGGGGAGACGGAGTGTACAATTGCCTGAGGCAGTGGAAAGCACGAGAATGCAGTAGAAATGCCTTATGCAAGTTCTTGGAGCATTTCAAAGCTAAAATAAATTGGCATCTCAATAGGAGATTAAAAAAAAGAAAAAAAAAAAGAAAAAAGAAACCACTGCAGAGCTTTACAAATGCTCGCTTTAGCTTCCCGGGCAATAGCTGATCATTTCTGAACACTTAACTAGTAGCTTAATTTTTGAATCTTTAATTATCATACACACATACCTTTTACATCTGTGTAACTGTTCTTAAATGACTGCAGTCCTTTTGTTAGCCTTCCTCAGTATATATTGTCTCCCTCAACTGGAGATGTTCTCAGGACACACTTTCATTTTGGGAGGGAAGGCAAAGACACGATTTGACAAATATGTCAGGTCCCCAGTTGCACAGGATGAATTTTCCATGCTTTACCGGCAATCTGATTCAATATCAGTATAGTCAGCTTACACTAAAAAAGCTCTCTGATTTTTTAGCATATTACTTTGGCTGAGAAAAAGTTCAGGTAAATGCTACTCCTTCCCCACTGACCTATGGACTAAAACAACTGCCAAAGGAGCCATTGACTTAACTCTATGAAGATGGCAAAAATACAGCTGTTAGCTAAACAAGTGCTAACGATGCGAGGATAAATGCTGGAAAGGGGAGACTCGGACCTACAACTAAAGCTTTCCCTTCCAAATAGTACTTTTCCTGTATTCTTTGCCAGCTCAATTCTTTCAACATATAGCAGGGACAGCCTCTAGAATTACTGAACCTCCCAATCTGTATGTTTCTTACTCCATGTTTTATAGTTGGATATGGCCACTATGTAGGTCACATTTCTATCTATGGGTGATCAAAAGTGGCACAGCCACTGAAATAATCAGCCCTACTGTGCCCTTCCCAGCTCCTTCTCTCATGCCAGCACAAGCCTGAATTCTCCTACATACCAGGCTGTAATTTTGTCATCAGCTGGACCCTAAGGGTGAGGCAGCAACCACAGTGATTTAGCATCTCCCTGACCTCAATACAGAAACCGAAGGAATGTTTACCTAGACACACAGGAGATAATTTTCTCTGTCATCTAGAAGCTTTAGGGGACTCCTTTGCCCTATGGAATTACTAGTTCGATTAAAACTCACTTAGGGGTGGGCTGTTAATGAGAAAAGGCAGTTGAAATCAACTGGCACACAGTTAAAGACAGAAACTTCTGAAAAATGCAAGAGGGATTTTGCAACTTAGCGGACCTCAAAGCCTTATTAACCATAGCAGACTTCTGCAACGCAGCTTTGTTATTTTCCTTAAAAAAATCCCAAACCAACCCAAAACAGAACAAAACAGCAGCTTTTTTCAGGGAAGAAAAATTCCCAAACCTCAACTTGTACACTGCTCCACTTCTGTTTCGAGTCTGCAGTGTCCTGGAGCAGTACTCGCAGGAAGCAAATGACTGAGATCTGAACTGATTAGGCCTGAAGTCTTAAAAGACAAGTTGTCATGCACTATTTGCTACTTCACTGCTGACTCAAGAACATTCAAGCTCGTGTGCATATTCCACTTCCCCATCTGCTCACTGCTTCAGCTTCTCTCTGACAGTTGTGCATTTCCAGTACAAACATCTTTGATATATTAAGAACTAAGTGCAGGGCAGCATAAAACATGCAGCACTTTTCATCAAGGTATCAGAAGCACTACTCTATTGACTATTAATCTTTATTTGTGAGCTTAACTTATTAAAAGCGTCCATTTTAACATAATAAATAATGTAACTATGTATGGTAGCCTAGTGAAACCCGAAACATTATGTAGAATTTCAGTCTCCTTTGCTATGGAATATGAGGCTCTGTTTATATCTTGGTGGATCTGTGTAAATCTATGGCAATAAAAATCAATCTGTCTTTATAAGGTGCTAGTATTATTAAATCCAGAAAAACAGGAAGCTATAGCTGAAAGCATGACTCAGTACATTTAAAACTTTGTACCTAAGTTTATCAGTTTTCTCTGAAGCAATGCAGGAAAGAATATATTATCAGTTCTGACTGTTCAGTGGATTTATTTCTCAAGCCAGCAAAACCACACACACTTGGCATAAAAAAGGATTTAAATCAAATAAAGTCATATGTACTTGCCTTTGACACTGTTACTTGTTTCTAGCCATTTATTATACCAGAAAACTTATCTATTTCCTTTCCATGCATATGTTATAATTTATATCCACAGAACAGAAAGAAAACAAATCTTTGTTTTAAAAGATTCTTTTACCAAGACATCTTGAAGAACGAGTTGAATAACTTGAAAGAGTTATTTGGAATGGTATGAATACCTTGAACTTCCACTGGCTTTGGGTGGAAGTCAAGCACATTCACTAAGCAGTTACTCAAAAACTCAGCACCTTACAGAATCAGTCCCCTGCACAGCCCTCAAGTTACTTCAGCAGTTTTCTTTAATGAGACAGACTGCTTTGAAGGAAAAACTAGCAGTAGCTCTCATCAGCCAGATTAAGGAACTGATTCAGGAGGGAAAATGGCTTGCCTACAACACCTGGACTAGCTCCTGCTCTAGCTTTTCTCCCCTCTTCAGTTTTCCACCCCCACTACAGGAGGGCCTCTGTTGCTTTGACACAGCCACTTTGTCCACCTTATTAAAAGCAATGCCAACTTGGGGCTGCCTTAACACACACTGAAATACAACAATGCAGCAATTGCTGCTGGAGAACCAGAATCATCCCTAAGTAGCAGAAAACTTTCTGTGGAGCACAGAAAGCTATCACTGCTCCATAATAGAGCACTAACCTAGATAAAACACAAGCAACCCAAGGAAAACTGACAGTTAGGGATTAATGAGCCAACATATTTGCCAGTAATCATGGGTTACACATCATGAAAGTATGATTATTTTCCCTTCTGTTCCTAAATTTTTAGGCAACCATTGCAGCCACAGCAACTGAGCATATCTGTTATTTGATAACAGTTCAAGACATGCTATTTATAAACTCTTCAAGAGTTTTTTTTAATCTATCCTTACACTTCCCACTTATTAATATTTTATTTTAAATAAGCATATTTAGTATATTAGTGTGTCCTAAGCCTATTTAATACTAGATCAGGATTCAATATCTGTGTATGTGCATATATGCAGCTATATATATATTATAATCCATGTAAAGAAGTCATGGCCATTTGGTTGTAATAACGTACTATAATAAAAAAACCAATCAGGCAGCTGAGGATAATTACTCTGCAAGCAAATACAAAGTAGCACCCTAAGCAGTTATCATAAGGGGAGGCCCTGATCTTTGTCCCATTCTACTGACTTTTGATACTTGCCAGACTGTACCAGACTAATTCAGCTTGTTAAACCAGCAGAAAACTAGTACACTAGAAAACGAAACACTAGTTTACAAAGCACTAGTAAAAAGTCTTTTGCCAGGCTTTTGCATAGAATCAGCTCAGCATAAGGTCCAGCAAAAGCCAAAACAATGGTTAGATGAGAAGGCCAAAGCACAGAGGTCAGAGGATTGGGACCTCCCCAATGATGATGAACACACACCTTTAGCTATAAAGATCACCTTCACTAAAAAAAACCCCACCCAACTGTCTCATGACAATTTTATGCATTTTTGCTACTGAGCAAGGCCAATTTCAAATGATCAATCAATTCACTATTTACTTGCAGGTTAGGTATGTTTGCAATGAAGAATAGTGAGCTACATTCCTTTTTCCCCTTGCCATCCATACACTAGAAACCTGAACCCTGACTTGAGAGATTTTCAGGTTGCATTGCCAGGGAGCTTGCAGTGACTGGCTTTTCTACATAGCTCCTGTTACAGTTTTCATCCCTTCACACTTTTCAAATACTTGCTTTGCAACATCTTTTGACAAGAGTATTGGTTCTGCAATAGATAGATATGCAAGTATAGGGAGGGGAAAAGAAAAAGAAATAACTTTCATTCAGTGGATTATAAGTAACATTTGTAAACAGTAGCAGTAAATTTAGAAATAGTGTTTTTACAAGAGGAAAAAAGCAACAGCAAGTAATAAATGTACCTGTTTAACCTGCAGGCTCACAAGCACTACAGACTGATACCTCCCTGTGTTAAGCACCACGCTGCCAGAACTGCCTACGAGCAAGTTACACTTCCCAAGAGCCTTGCTGGGCTAAGTAGTAACAACAGGCTCTCAGATCTCTCCTGTTACTTTGAGCAATTATTCCTCTCCCCTCTCTCTGCAGGTAGACACATTTTCATCCTCTCTTCTCCACCTCTCCAAGTGTTAAATACATATGACTTGCATATCCATACTACCCGAAAGTCTTTTAGCTGGCTCCTACAAAGCAGAGTGCACATTTGTACAAAATAACAACAGATTACAGGTTACTAGAAGTTGAACTAAGAGGGAATGGATAGTCACATAAATGGAGTAACATAAAGAAACAACAAGACAAAGATGTAATGGTTCCTTTACTAAACACACTAAACTGACATAATGCCTAAATCCTTTCAGATGCCAGCCCAGTCCAGAGTGGATTGCTACTGCCCCCTCCATCACCTACATGTCCTAGCAATGGAGCACTGGGATAAAATCTCCATGTAATGCCAGGATGGAGACTTCTCCAGACACAGGAATTCCTGAACCATTGCTGTATCCTGAAAGCATATAGGACCATAATATCACTGCTTGCTTCTTTCTATCAACTACTATTCCCCCTCCCTTGCCACAGCCTACATTACTCGCTATCACGATGGCGCTAGCACGCACCGCAGTCTGGGAAATGCACTATCATGCTCACACATTTGAGGGACTTGCCCACCCAACAACGCCAAATAAAGTGTGAGAACTTGATTAATTCCTAATTTCCAGAAATACTCAAAGTTCTGCAAAATCCATCCTAGAAACAATCCACAGGATGATGTGCACTGCCTCCAGTTTTCAGGACTTGCAGCCATGTATTTGCTCCTACATTGTTCTCAATAATCCTGGCATTTTTTGGGGTAGAAAGGGAAGAGAAAGAGTTACTTATTAGAAGTGATTACAGAATGAACCTCAGTTTACATTATGGAAGATGGAAAGGCCACATAACCAAGGAAGTACGTTAACATGATGAAAATCTATTGACTAAAAAAATTAAACTATTAGAGCAACAATACGTTGCCATGAAAACAAAATATATGAATCTGTAGGGGCATGAAAAAAACAGTTTTAAAAATCATTATCTGCCTTATTTTACTAACACTACCTCCTCGAAACAGGAAAGCTGCATCATTTTTTATTAGTTATTTCATTTCATCTCCAAGAAGAAAGGGCTACAGTTCTGTAAAACTTACTAGGAAGGTTCTTATTTTGAAAAATAAAAAGCTAGCACTTGAAAATGTAACACTACTTGCATATCTGAGCTTCTTCCTTAAAAACATGGAGTCAAACCCAGGCCCACAGAAAAAGCCATCAGGTATCATCTCACATTTCAAGAGAAATGAGCTAGTTTGAGCTCATCATGTGCAATACTTGAAATACATTCATGATTTACCACAAGCAGCATTATTTATGGCAGTTTAGCCACAGAACAGCTGTATGTGCCAAGCTGGGAAGAGAATCATTGCCAACCTGCTTCTCCCAGTAAAATTCCAGTCTGCATTTGATACTTACCCAGCTCACAAAAATCGAAGTGGGAGACTTGGAAAAGGTTCTGTAGCAACAATTAAGAAGGAAGCTTAGTTCTAAATCAACACAAGAACTTCTCTCCTAGTCCAGAATATGAAAACTGTTTTGACATGGAGCATAGTGTTCATTTCCCACTACTGTTCATTATCTTCACACTTTCCTGTGGAAGATAGACCTGCTACCACACAGATACAGATAGCTGGAAGCAGACTTCTGAGCTTTGCATTAAAAGCAACATCTCTTACAAAAAATAAAGAACAGTTCGTAGAATTGTAATGCAAACAAAAATTTAATCTTTAAACAAAATGTTGATGATACGGAAGGTCACAATACAAAGTTCTTAAACACAATACAACACAAACAAGTTGAAAAGCCTTTTTTTGATTGGAAATTATTTTTTATACAAAGACTAGATTGCCAACAGTATTATTGTACAAAGTTTGACAGTGGATTCATAAATTGATTCCCTGAAAATTCCCTTGTTTTGAAGAAATAGTGAGTATTAAGGTGATGGCTGAAGTGAATTCAAGGAATTCAGGGTTACATTTGTCTCCACCCTCAATTCTAAGCACTTGGATTAGGTTTCATGGTACAAAAGGGATAGTAAAGGCACACTGTGGTTTGAAAGCAAGGCTAGACATTATAGCCTTTACACTTTCCAGCTTTTGTCTGGGTGTTTTTCAAACACCCAAACATGCAGCTAAAATAATCCAACCCTCTTGAGGGGGTGCAGAGTGACAAAATAAAGTCTGCAAAAAATGTAACCCATTTAGCCTATAAAACAATATTACTATTAATTATGCATTTGGGTAATTTCTCAAATCCTTTGAAGCTACCATTTTAGAAATGAAGTACCTTTCTCCAAGTTATTTCTGTTATTTCACTCCTGACAGAACTAGTGTAAAATGCACATTTAAGATAATTATTTGCCTTCATCAGTTTGACTGATTACGTAAAAGGACTGATGCATTCTTAAAAAGTTGAAGCTATTGGCCAAGTCAGTTACTTGCTGATTTAACTTTTTCAACAAAGCCTTCCAATTCAGAAAAAAAGCTTTAAAGAAAATGCTCATTTAATCTGATATAAATTATTAGACTGCAAGTATTACATATCAAATTCTGGCATAAAGTGTTCTTTAATGTTAAGTTATGAAGTCCAGACAGGCCTATTGCAATTATTAACACAAGTTTTGCCACAGGGGTGTAAATCAATGCACTGTGGTTTAATCACATGTACTAGCTCTGTTGGTGAACTATGTCAATTCCTATGGGACTGTTATACAACTCAAAATTAGTTGACAGAGTTTGGAGGAGTTACATACGGACATTATGAAACACTGTTCCAGCAGCACTAGTCTGCACATAAACACAACTAACCAGTTTAAACATTTCTAGAACTACACAGAAAGCAATAGTTTTACCACATTTTGGTTCCCTGAGAAGAAAAGTGCTCCCACTACAAAGGTCTTTGGAATGCCATCAGTACAGTGGATAAACATGCACCTCTTGCACTGCTCCTGCAAAGACATCTACTTTCATGTTGATCAGATTTGTTTGGGCATTTTCTTTCAAAATAAACTTCACACTCCACAAAACTGGCAGTGGAACGGGAGCAAGAGATGACTAAAAGTAGTCTAATACTAAAATTAGTTTTATCTGTGATGATTTGTTATTACAAACTGGAATACAGTCTGTTAGCACATTTCTTGAACACAAAGTCATTAAGGGAACAGTTTACTTCATCTGTTTATTAATCCCATAATTGAGATTAGTTTTCCAAAACTTTTCGTACTATGTTAAAGTTTTAAAGTATGTTTTTGGAAAGCATGCTAACCTGTTCCTTCCCCAGGGGCATAACTTATGTTTTTAGTGAACATGATAAACATCATGACAATTAAGACTTCAAATATAATAAAACAGCGCACAGCAGAAGAATGAAGTCAGGAAACGTTTTATTTCCATCCAGTTTTGCAAGTATTAAGGATGGCATAAGAGTTTATCCCACCACTATGATTTATGAAATTATTACATCCCTAGAAGAGGCAAAGCTTATAATGCTTCCTGTCTTTTCCTCCTAAGTGCATATAAGATGTGTGATTATTTAGTTTGTTTTATCTGTGTCCTTCTGTCCCTATCTAATACAAATGTCCTTCATCCTCTCCGCAATAACTGGGTGTGGAGAAGCTGCACTGAGGCAGTCAGTAATGAGAAGTTATAAAAATATTAATCAGAAACATACACTACACTAAAACCTGTGATGCTCACAACATACCGAAGACAACTTTGCAACTATATTGTGTTCTGTTTGCCGTCACTGTCTCTGAAGATCAGTAATGTAAGATTGGTTCTCTAGGACACGCGCACAACAGTCACTTCAGATTCTTCTGATTCTTCCCAATTTCTAGGCAACAATTAATTTTGTATTTACTATTTTTAAGACAAAATGCTGAAACCAGTTCTAGGTATTTAATAGTAAGATTCAAATGGCATCTTCCACAATTATAGAATTAATGCTTAGTACTTGTCAAAAGCTTTTAAAAATTAAGTTATGATGAAAAATTACTTTCAGTATACCCCATGCAAATAAACTGCTCAAATAGTTTAAGCTCTTAATTTAATACATCCTAAGTTAGAGAAGAATTCATATTTAGAAACTAATTCCAGACAGTTCTTAGACCTCATATGGCAGGAGATGAAACTGTTTAAAATCATCACTATCAACAGAAAAAATTCTCATAGGAAAAAAGTATATACACTCTCACTATAGCCAGGCAATCACCTCTTCCATATCAATACTACCATAAACATTTAGCTGAATTATTTCAATCAGTAGAACCTAAACAACAATTCATGTTCTAAAATTTTCAAACATGTTTACCTGTAAAAGGCTGCATCTTTTATTTGAATCTAAGTAAAATTTTCTTTTCCAATACAATCGACTCAGTTCAATGCATTTAAGACTGATTTGTAAATTGCTCTCTTTCCTTCACTCCTCTCTACATATACAGATTTTTAGAGATATATTAAGCAAGACTTGTAGAATGCAATGATGCAGAGTTTCATTTTAAACTTAGGACTTATCTGAGCATGCCTGCAAACGCTCTCTTACACGAGGGGGAAGTGTTTTTAACAACCTTTCTTCTACAATTAGATTATTTCGCTTTAAGAACTGACATTCTTCCAGTTCAGCAGGAAGGGATTCAAGATAGTTTCCAATGAGCTCTAAGTGAACAAGATTCAGTAGCTGACCCACAAAAGGGGACAAATTCATCAGACTGTTATTTCCCAGAAGAAGAAATTGCAGCTTTTTGCACTGAAATAATCCATCAGGCAGCATTTCAATCTAGAAAAAGAAAAGAGAAGAACAAAAATAAAGTACATTAGAAGTTGTTAGCCTAGGTACAGCTGCATGTTTTGACATTTCCAGTTTTTATTTTAGGGTAAAAATCCCTCTTAGTTTATGAAAGGAAAAGGAAGACTGTAATTTCTCTATCATTATGTGATCAAGTGCTTGAGAGCACTACAATGGTTTTATTATACCTGTTTTGTTACAAAGCTGCTTAGCTCCTGGCACACACCAAGCCTGGAAGGGGGAGCACATCCATGCGTGCATGCAGAGGAGTGCAGGGGGCAGGGGAGAGGAAGAGCCCACTGTCTCCTGAGAATCACTTAAGAACAAGCACAGGCTGTGGAGAGACACTAGCAGCTCCTGTGTTGTGAAACCTGTACAAGCAGTTACCTGTGCAGTACAGTAATCTTGGCCCACTCTACTGACATGTAACATCCAAAACAAGCCTCACCAATGAAAACAATTATAAGCCTCAAAAGAAGTCACAAGCCTGAGCCCCACACTAATGAGCCAGAGAGTTTAGCACTGCTGATGAGGTTACCAACCATAACTATTTCCCTCTTCCCCATCATACACCTGAGCTGCTTATCAACCAGCTGCTGATTAACTTTAGCTTTCAGTTTGACATTTTAAGGTAAAAATTAAATGCTGTTCACTTCCATTAAAATACTGCATAGGATTGACAGCTGCAGGGCAAGGAAAGATGCGTTTCTGCAGCCATGCTAACCTATACTGTCTCTGAACCAAAGCCCTTAAGCTGCTACAAACCAGGATAGTATTAGGTGAGCTTTGCTGATTCCAAAGCTTTAGTAATTAAACAAGCACCACCCCTTTTTTCTGGGTTTGCTTTAATCATGAACACCACAAAAGCACTTCAAGCTAGAGGCAGTTCCAGAAGAAATAGTAGGTTAAATATCTATTTTTGGTTTTGAGTAGTAATTCAAAGTTCTACTTACGTGGTTTTTTGTCAAAGCCAAGTACTGCAGGTTGGTCAGATAACCAATTTCTTCAGGGATGGAGGTTAGCTTATTATAGCTAAGATCCAAATAGTGTAACTTTCTACAAAGAAATAGCTGCAATGGAACATTCTTAATATTATTATAATTTAGATACAACTGTTCCAGGTTTGATAATGCACCAATCTGCACTGGGACATATGAAATACTGTTGTGCCACAATTTTAAGCAAGAAAGATTTTTAAGATGTTGGAAACTAATTATTTCTTCCACTGTTCTGAGGTTATTTTCTTTTAAGTCAATTTCATGCAAATTGTTTAGGGTAAAAATGGAATGGGGAATGCGCTCTAAATCGCAGCAGATTAATTCCAAGGTTCTCAGGTTTACCAGCTTCTTCAGGTTATTTAGCACTATCAGCTTATTTCCCTCATTGTTGATAGACAAGTGTTGTAAAGAAGGCAGAAGATCTGTAATCACTTGAGGTATACGGGAAAGGTTGTTTTTTAAGTGAATGGATCTCAGATTTTTTAGCCCCTGAAAGCCGTCATTGTATATGGAGTTGTGATGATCTAGCATGAAATATCCTGTTAAGCACAATTCTTGCAGGTTTTTTAGATGAAAGACCCAAAACGGAATTCTTCCCATCTCACTAGATTTCAAACGCAAGGTTTTCAGATTTTCTTCTAAAAAGTTGACTGCTGGATAATCCATCGTTAGTGATGAATGATAAACATTGAGTTCTTTGAGATTGACAAGCTGGGTCACAGCTGAAGGAAGTTTGGCTTCGGGAATAAGTTCCAGGCTTAGGACTTCTATTTCTGTCAGTTCAAAGACACTGTCTGGAAGACCATTTAACATGAAAAGGTGAAGTTCAGTCTTGTCTTGGGAATTTCTTACTAGTTTATTTTTCAGTTTTTCCACTGACCATTCATTGTTAAGATTTATCTGTTTGAGTTCGTTCTCACTCAAATCAGACAGGAATATTGAGAATCGCTGGGAATAAAGAGGATCATACTGATCTGCCAAGTGAAGAATAAATGCAAAGTCATTCTTTACATCAGGTATATCAGTGTAATTACTTTTCTCTCTCAACTTCTCAAAAGAGTATTGCTTAAGTGAACTTCTTAACATCCACCACAAACTGTAAGTACAAGTTAACCCATAGAAGATCACTAAAACAACATAAAATGAAGCCAAAACTTTAAAAATTTCTGCTAGCGAATAAACACACTGGTACCTTTTGTAGCCTGTAAAGGCTTGAACATTAACCACACAATCAATTTCAAGTGTAATAAAGGATAAATAGTAGGGGACATAAATTACTATTATGACAACTACAAAGACTTTCACTATAATCTGTTTCATATACACTGTGTATACGACATCCTTTTCTTCGGCATGTACTCTGAATTTCTTCACTTTTTCAAATATAGCTTTAGCTTGTTCCCCTTCTTTTTTATCAAGAACACTTGAATTTTCTCTTCCAGTTGTTTCCAAGCCAGGTTGTGAATATGGCAGGGACTGTCTGCTGGCCCCTATGTCTCCTGAACACTGAGGTGATGAAATCACTGTTTTTGATTTGGCTATCGGCAACTTCCTCGCAGACTGCTCAGCAACTGTTTCTGAGAGGGCACGCGTTGTCCACGGAGAGTCAAAACACTTCTGAAGAACAGCTACAAAGTGCTCAAGCCTGGAACTTGTACTAGGATAGTAAAGCCAGAAATTACTGCAAGCTGCAAAAATAAAGGTATGCAAAAGCACTAGGTATGGAAAAAATTTGGCAAACCAGTGAAGTTGTCGCTCATAACATACTGCATCAATGTAGGAATACTGCTGCCGATGGAGATAATTCTGGATTTTAAGCGGGATGATTATCGGTGCTGTCGAGCTAGCTGACATGTTAAGGTTGGCTTTAACTAAATCCCAAGGCACAGCACAATGATTGTCAAATTCTAGCTTGCAAGGAAGACAACACAATACTCTGGTTTGAGTAAGCTGGAGAGCCCCAGCAAGCACAGCAAGTAGCAGCATTATCATGGTGAGGTAATACCAGAAGACATCCCACCATGGTTTTAGTATGTGGTAGGATGACTGGGCATCTGCTAAGCATTTGAGTTCTGTTAGCGTGATCATGACTTTCACCTGTGAGAGAACAGCAGCTGGTAGAAGAAAAAAGAAAAGACATTCTTAGATAATTGTTAAAAACAATTTATCTCACCATTAAATACTTGAAGTTTATTACCGTTTTCACAGTCTTAAATACGTGTAACATGTGGCTTGGACTCCAGAGCATAGTGAAAGGATCCAAGAACTTCTGGGACCTGACCCCAGCCATCATCTCATGGATTTATTTTAAGGAAAGGTACTTGGAATGCAAAAACTTAGAGAGCAAAACTAGCACGAGAGATTAGGAGAAGGTATATTTTAACCAAACAATTGGGCACTGCTCCAGTAGAAGCAACAAGCAGGTATAAGTTAAAGCAGGCCTTCACTACCATCATTGACTTACATAAGTGATTTCTTATTTATGAAGAATTCCAAAATCAGAGTGGTACATTAACATGATGACTCTTGTAATTTAGAACTTTCTACCAGATTAAATAATTCTACCCAGTTAAAAATACACAAATTCCCCAAAAGGCATTTTGTATTACATATTCTTATGTATAATTCCCCATCTTCTCCCATCAAGAGAATTAAGCATATTGGCAGAATAAAAATTAAGGTGGCACAATTTATTATTGTTCAATATTGCTGTTTATACATATGTAAGTGACACATTTAACTCTCAGAAGCATAGGTTTGATTCATACTTACTTTACTAATTAAAGAGAATAAAAAACACAGCACTGCTCAGTCAGGAGGTCTACACCTTTTAAAATTCCTCGGACATGCCATCTTTACATTTGTCTTCATTCTGGATGGAGAAAATATTGAATATACTTATTTGCAATGCCTTAACCTAAATAAAGAGCAAACATTTCAGCTTGCATTAGAACTGCTGCCTCATTGTGCATCCATTAAGCTCTGCATTGCTACAGCTACATGAAATGGAACAGTCTGTACTCCTATGTGATCATGCAGAATGCGAAATAAAAGCTTTGCAGTTACATCAACACAAAAATCCCCAAACACCGAGGGGAAACTGCCTACAGCTAGCCCTATTTCAATGAGGAAGTAATTTTTTCCCCCAAACAACTATGAACTTGTTACTTGGGAAACTGACCCCCACCTGGCTACACGCTCCTTTCAGGCAGTTGTAGAGACTGGTAAGTTCCCCCTGATCCTCCTTTTCTCCAGGCTGAGCTCCCCCAGCTGCTCCTCACAGAACTTGTGCTCCAGACCCTTCCCCAGCTCCACTGTCCTTCTCTGGGCTCACTCCAGCCCCTCACTGTCTTTCTTGTCATGTGGGGCCCAGAACTGGACACAGCACTCGAGTTGGGACCTCACAAGTTCCCAACCCGGGGAACTGCCCTGGTCCCCCTGGCTACACTGTTTTTGATACAGGCCAGGCCACTGGCCTTCTTGGCCACCTGGGCACATGCTGGTTCTCATTTATAATATGTTGGTACTGTACATTTCAATTTTAAACAGAGCTGACAAACTGTTATAAAAAGTCAAACAATAGCTGAACCTTATTCTTACTCCACATTCAAGTGGAAAGAATGACTGAAAATAAATTAACCCTTCTTGCACTGACAAAGCTATTTATAATAAAATACAAAAACTTACCAGGCCCACCCAAGGGAAAGCAGCTGAATAAGGACTGGATGGTTACAATACACTCCTGGAAGGAAAATAAATTGTCATAAGATTGTGAAATATTTGGTCCAAAAACTGTGAGTATTAGAACAGTAGCTCATTACTCCTTCCACAACAGCATTTTAGAGAGCAAACATTCTAAGAGTAAAAGATCTAAGGATCCACAAGATACCACCCCCTTCAAATTATTTACTTGTTCACTATCTGAAAGTTGCTTTTCCTAAAGTAGAGATAAAGTATTGGCCTCTCTCACTGTCCCCTTTCTGAGCACTAAAAGCTTAGAAAAAAAAGCTCAACAGTTATTGCATTTAAGTAAAGTTAAAAGTTCTGCAGCTGAGATACTCTACACAGCTGGGAAATAGCAATTCCTTCAATCACTCCACTTCAACTTCCAAAAGCACATCTCAAATGCCTTTAAAATGAGATCTTTTGATATAATTCTTGTGGTTTGAATATAAATTTGTTGGTATAAAAGCACAAAGAGATACTAAACCCATTCAAATTAAGGCTTTCATTCTGCAAAGAATACCTGGATCACATCTTGACTCAAGCCAAACATGCTTGATTTGAATGTAAACAGAAGAAAATAAACTTTTTTTTCCACTTCCAACTTCAAATTAAAACCAGTCAATTCTTCTTACTTGAACTTTGTTATAAAAATGAAAGACTTGGGAACTCTGTTGAAGTTGTAAAGAACACACTAAGAGATGAATATATTGAACGATGAAAAAAGGTAAGATCAAAAGGTAAAAATAGCAAATTTTTAATAAAGAAAAACACTCAAAAAGTCAAAATTATCACTAAGTTGGCTGAGAGTTTAACATAGTGTGAAAGGTCTACTGAACATGAGTATGGGAGCAATTCTTTTCCTGACAAACATGTAAACCTCATCAGGGACTTGGGGAGATACTAATGTTTTAGGATGATTCATGTAACTAAATGCTTACAGGAGTAAGTAATATATTCCTTGGGGAATAAGGCATACCTATTCAGTACCAAGGACAAAATTCAGAGTATAATAAAACAGTTAACACTCTTTGATAAAGTATTTTCCCTAAAATTTACAAAAAGGAAAACAGAAAATGAAACTTAAGCCAATTCTGTGAAAAGCATATTGGTATACTTGAGAGCTTGCACCACTCAGTACACCTTTTTCAACCAATGATGTAATGCTAATTAAAAAAAAAAAGTGTTTTGTTTTTGTA
Source organism: Corvus cornix cornix (assembly GCF_000738735.6). Taxonomy (NCBI): domain Eukaryota; kingdom Metazoa; phylum Chordata; class Aves; order Passeriformes; family Corvidae; genus Corvus; species Corvus cornix. Next base: position 15,786,673 of record NC_046338.1, on the reverse strand, counting down.
CAGATTGAGAACTCAGGGTGAGACTGACTCATGTAACTTTGTGAAGTCTGTTTCTAAAAAATGCTTTGTCACCTCTCTGCCTTGCAATGGAAAGCTGTTAGTCCCCATCAGAGATTCCAGAAAAAAGACTACATCCTTGCTGTGGTATTATAACACTTTCTAGCAGGAAGTAAATGTCACAGTATTGAGTATTTAAATACTTGAAATCTGGTCTGGTGAAGGGCTACTTTCTGAAGCCTTCCAATGAAGCAGGTGTATCCATTACAGTTCTATGTGTATGAAATAAAGCTTCCCATTGGAGGAGCACGCAGTATAAACAACTGTAATGTAAACATGTGAATTATTGATAATAATTTTGTTGAAGACATTTTTCTTTCAAATCCTATCTGTATGCCAAAAGTGACTAATCAAATGGAATAACACTGAACTGTAATGGATTTGATAAACCTCATCTCCAGCAGCTTTCAACCCATATCAAAGCCATAAAAGCTTTTCAAAGTGGCCTAACTCAATTGGCAATCTTTCTCAGAAGAAGAGAGAATGAAGTTTAGCCCCAGGCAAAATGATGACTTCAGGAGAGTTACGCCAGACCAATACAGAGACACAGGCCAGAAAAATAAAGTAAAAAAGATCACTAATATCTAGGTAATTTTTAGTTACTTCAAGACTTACTAAATCTGATCAACAGAAACATATCCAGAATGTGAGTAAAAGGCTCTCATTTTGAAAAATATTATCTATAAGCATCAGATACCCACCACCACCCCCAGCTGCCAAAAGGGTACTTGGCATTGCATTACTCTGTCGTTTGGTCATTGCTCACATAATTTTTAGGCACATTTAGTTAGGGATATCTTTGCAGCAAGGCAACTGCCTTTCTTGTCCTCCCTCAAGGGTATTTAACTTGTGTTTCCAACACACTAATTTAATCAAGATAGATTTATACAACTAAAGCATACCTTGACAGGTATTCCCATGGCCCCTGACTTGCTTTTTTTCCCTCCCCCTCAAACACAGCCACCAAGTTTTCAGCCAGTCTCTTTAGACTCTTGCAGTTGCTTCTCAAATTAGATAAGGAGATGCTGACACACTATGTACTGTAGCTGTTTTATCAATTTTCTATCAAAAGTCCTTCCTGAACTACAGTACTAACTTAGCTTCTACCTAATTTAAATAGATCACTTTTTCTTCTCAAGTTTTGGATGGAAAATTAAGTCCAATAATAAACTAAACACACAATCAGTTTGGCTTCATAGGCAGTTTTGAGACTCCCCTATGAGATTCCCAGTACCTGCTTATGGTTTCACATGCACAGCCTGAACCTCCACTTGCAAATAAATCCTCATGAAAATTCCCAAAGGGGAAAAAAAATAAACAAATTTTACCCATACACACGCATCACCAAAACAGATCTTTCCTGGCAAAAACTTCTCCTTTTATTGGCACGTTACTGCTTCCTTTCTCAAGTACTCTGTAAACAATGAATAGCCAGGTACTGCAAGAGTTCTGGTGCAAGTGACTCCATAAAGAATGATACTGCCATAGTTACTCGTAGCAGAAGCACTCACATAACTGCCTCTCCCTTTTTCAAGCAGTGATACATGGTCTTTCAGAATCTGTACTTTGGTCACCTGTGTGCACGCACAGACTCAGCTGTAGGACCTTTTTGATAGGGATTGTGGTTTTGAATCTGCATTCCACTGAATGCAGAACAACACAAACAAGATTGGAGAAAGCTTCTTTTCAGCTCATTCTGAAGGAGATCACAGGTGACAATTAAACATGTATAAGTGATTATCCTTTTGTATTTAAAACAAACCCAAAGACATTCCCACACTCTACAATAACCAGCATATTCCTCAACCACTGGATTTTCAACACTACACTAACATTATTACAAGTTTGCCATATCAACCTCTCAAATAATCAAAGACCCAAAGTCCTTCCAAATACTCAGAAATTACAACTACAGACAATCTCAATGATCTGTACCTGGACTGACTAGAGGCCCTTGCCCTTCTTAAACACTCCTGCTCTCAAGACAGCTGAACATAAGTTATAGAATAGTAATAGCAAAGTTTTATGCTGCTTAAGAATCAGTCCTTGCTCTCTCGGGAAGGCTTACATGAGTCTATATAGCCAAGTAATTTCTGAGGGAAAAAACTGCAAGCATAGTTTAAAATTTAGTAAGTTGGGCTACACTAATATTTTTACTTTACAAGACTTACCCTTCTCTGCTACTGCTTCAGAGTTAACTGCACAGCACATAAGTTGATTTAAAAAAACCCTTAAAATTAAGCAACTACTACCTCACTCTACCACTGCCATATCTTCCTCAAGCTGAGAAAAACAAGACTAGAACATGGCAAATATATTTCGGTTTCCTCAACTATCTAAAAGCTTGAACATTCCCAGGTTCAACACAAAAGGTCTAAAAACAACTTAAAGGCAGTTTCACCTTTTTTTCTCTCTCTGGTACACTTAATGCAAGAAAAATACTTTACCTAGTCTAAAGTCTTTATAAAGTTGCAGTCTAATCTTAATTGAAAATATGCTTTACTCCAATTTGATTTGCTTTACAAGCACAAGACTTACTCCTGAAATCTGACTGTGCAGGATTAGATACATTACATTATGCATTTCTTTCCTATGCCTGCAGCACTCCAAAACAGACCAATGTCTTCCTTGAGCCACATTAATTTTGCATTAAGTATTATTGATATGCAAGTATTGAGCGTTTTCTCTATTCAAGGAAGGCCAGTTCAGAGGTAAACTTTGTAAAATATGTCATTGGTCCAACACTCACTAGGGAGATGGACTACATTCAAACATTCCAGTTGCCTAAGTTATTAAAATTACATACCTGTGGGCCACGTTATAGGTACTGAATCACATCTGTTAGGTCTGCCCAAGTGCATGAAGTTACTTAAACTTAATTCTCAATAGCAGATGGGAGGGTAAAAACAAGTCAACTACTTTGAAGATTAAACTCTGTAATGAAGTTGCATTATAAAATTTGTATTTAAAAGTTATGTTGTGTGCTTTTTATATCATACTAGTCTAGCCCATAGAGCAATTTCAAATACAAATTCACATTCAGATACAAATACTTTGACTAGTAAAAACACTTTCTCCAGCCCTCTCCTCAAATTAAGTCCAAGGTGTTAAGGATTGTGTTCTAGCTGAAAAAGGCCACAACCTATGCTTCTAGAAAGGCCTGTACTAGTGAGGAAAAGATTCAGTTTAAACCCAAGTTTAAAAGCAAAGAGATAGGTGAGACAAACAGTTTACACAAAAACCCTACAAAATAAAATGGAGAAAAATTAGTAAGTAGGTACAAACCTAAGTTTCTGAACAAGTATGTTACAGTGTTAAATAGATAAGCCTACTAATGGTAAAAAAATACAGTAAAATGAACAGTAGACCAGCTTTTTTTTCATGTAATTGCATCACCATGATGGATCTCTTTGAGAACAAGCTGTCTACTTGTCCAGAACCTACCACTCCATTCATAGCCATGGTGCTTTCTAAGATCCCTAATGAACCAAGCAGAATCTGGACTCTAAATCAAATGTGAGCATTTCTAGTAAGCACTCTTTTGTACAGCTTTACTGTCTCAGTACTATTTCCAAGATCAGAGATGCATTTTTAAAATATATAAATTAAGGTTATAAGTTAAACTTAAGAGACATATCAGCCTCTAAAATACTGACTACAATGAATATCAACGCAAGCACCTGTTCAGAAGAGAGTGCTTTGTATTGATCATACAATAGAGACATATCTTGTTTCATCCCAATATTTAATTAATAACTTCTGACAGCTGGATCGCTTCATGCAAGTAATTTTACTTCTTTCCAACTCAAACTTCGCAACTGTAAAATCATGGTAACATTTCTGCTATTCTCTAAGAAGTATTTAAATGAAGAATATTATACAGTAATAATTTCTTACTAAGTATTTAGAGAGACTGTTCTGGATTGTACTTGGCTTCTATTAGGTTCTGAGAGCTGGAAGCACACACACTTTTCCTTTTTCTAATAGTAGTCAGACAGTTATCACCTCTGTCCAATCTCAGAAATATTAACTTGTATTTGTAGTCCTCATTCTACCTAGAATAATTCTGTTTCTAAAATATGAACAGTTATCTAGTACAATAACTTAAAATTTCATCATTTGGCCAAAAAAAGGATGCTGATGTTTTTTCAACGTTTATAGACTGCTAAGACCAAGCAGTATTGCCTCAGGATAGCAGGTGTTGAGAATGGAAACTGCAACTGAGGTTACAAAAAATATACACCAAATATATTTTGTCCCTGCAAGATAATTATTACCATGTACAAATATAGCTACAAGATTTAAGAATGGTCAAAAAATAGTCTTTTAGTTTTAAGTTTTCCTGATGCTGCATAAGATTAATGGAGAACTTTCTAGAAGGGAATATTATTACTTCCACAGACAAGAACTTAATTGCATCTAGGAAAATATAATTATCAGGGCAGCAATACAGAAACACATCTGATTTCACTCTATTAGTTCTGACATTGGAAAGCTGATTTGGATTTTCAGTAGCGGCTCATATCTCCTCTCAGAAGCGGCGGGTTTTCATCATGTTTAACAGGAAAGACAGTTACTCTTGACAGCCAGCCTGACAAGCCGAAACACTTGATTCTAGATGTTTGGTCTAAACAGCTAGAACAGAATAATGAGAACAGATAAATTTCCAATTGATATCTGATGCAAACTCAGGCACTCTTTGTATGCCAGTTCTCCTGTAACCCATCTTATTACCTTTTTAAGGAATCCCAGCCCCGCCCCCCCCCAGGTGAGAATAGAAAAAACTTGAGACTCTGGAGTCAATACAAGCCTGCTTGAAATGGAAATTGAATAGGCTTTACCAATCCTCCAGCAGAGTGCAATCTGGCTGCACAACTCCCTCAGTCTCTTAAGTCTCTTCCTATTCATATTACTCTGCATTACGGATTTACTAATAGGACAAAGCAACCAGCTACATCTTCTCTTCTTTTAACAAACGGAACGGGCTGAAAGACAAATTCCCCACTGCACATACTGGGTGACAGTGTCCCAACTGCATGCCTGAACATAACTCTACAGTTCAGAGCTGCCCATATGCATGGGATCAGGAGAGCTGAAAGCCCTGTTGTGCTTATCAGAAGCATCTCCTAGGACAACGCTAAGTTTCAGAAGCACAAACAAGTGATCAGACTTGAATTCTACAGCAAATCCACAGTAATCCTGCTTTGTTTCCTGAACAAACACCAAGTTAGTTCAGGACCTATGTTCACGCGTTGTACTTCCATCAACCCAAGTGTGCTGTGCAAGTCTCCTGCGGCGCAAAATTTCCTTTTTTGAGTAGGCTGTCTTAAGAGACCCAACAGCTGGCCTCACTAGTACAGGCCTTTCTAGAAGCATAGGTTGTGGCCTTTTTCAGCTAGAACACAATCCTTAACACCTTGGACTTAATTTGAGGAGAGGGCTGGAGAAAGTGTTTTTACTAGTCAAAGTATTTGTATCTGAATGTGAATTTGTATTTGAAATTGCTCTATGGGCTAGACTAGTATGATATAAAAATGACAGCAGCATTATCAGAAACACACTTGGGTATGAAGCCAAGTTTAAGAACTACAAAAACAAGAGTCAGGGTTTTATCATCACCTGAATCAATTAAGAACTTTGAAGTAAAAAACATCTAGCTCCATATTTGTAAGAAACTGAATCAAAATTTGAAGCAAAGCAGACACTGCTTTTAACTCCTGTTCAGTAAAGCACTTGAGTATTGACATATCCCATCTTGCTTCAATTAAGCAATAATTTTCCCAACTTTGCAGTCAGTGTTACTGCAAAGTTAGTATTTAAGCAATGTTAATGTTTAATAAAAAGTGTTTACTTGGAAAACAGTTTTCCTGTACTGCAAAGGCACTGGAAAAGTAATAATCAGTTTCACACTTGCATTGGCATGGGTTGAAAATTAAAGTTCATCTTGTAAATAATTTAAACACAGCCTAGAAACAGTTTTTAGTTAAAAATTTTCAAATTCCCTCCCGCCTTCAAATATTTTGGATTACACAACAAATGCACACCAAGATTTTGCTTTCATTCAGATGGAAAAATTAGTTCAAAGGACTAATACTTCAGCATTAAAATCACAATGTGCAATTATTAAATTTTAGCTCAGTAGATCCTCATATTTGGATGCAGATGATTTTATTTAGCTACCAGAAAGTAACTAAGTAAATACTTCACAACCTGAACTACTCACAGAATACTGATATTTTCCCCAGAAAACTAAAGCAATAATGTCTGGGAAATAAGGGGTTACATTTTCTGGGGTTTGAAATAAGAGCTCTAAAAAATCAATGTCACTTTAATTAAGCCTGAATAAACTACATGACTAGTTTTGTAGCTGTTGTGCCACAAAATTGAAACTTTGCTAACTAAAATCACAATTCAGAGTATTATCTCACAAAGAAACAAAATGTTTGTAACAATGTCTAAATTACACTAACAATAAGTAGCAACCAGATTGTGTTACTACCACATTCCTACTGGCATCACTAGACCCCTTACCAGCATTTTTAACCCGTTCAGTTTCTCACAGTCAACTAAATTCTCAGTTTCAGTATAAGAAATTGCATTCCAGTTTACAGCATCCAAATGTACTTAGAAGCTGAGATGGAAATGCAGTCACATAATTTATTTCAGTGTGTGCAAATACATTATTTTGAAACAGAACAACACCAATGAGAATTAAATTGAAAATAGTCCATAACAAGTTCTCCACAATTCGCTTCTGATTGTTGAAAGACCCTAGAATCCTCTCAGGTGTACATCAGAAGAGGGTATGTCAGCACTATACCTCAAACTGCATTTGTAACAGCTTTACTGAGAGTTGCATCATCTGCCTTCCTTCCAAGGTACTACACCACTACAAAACACAGCCTTTTCATATCAGTAAGTTTAAATCAGATAGCTGGGCAAACTACTCATAAGTATTATGACACTTTAGTTCAATACTGAATTGCAGTTTGATTTCAAGTAGCTAAAAATTAAATCCAGAACTCATTTGTAACACACTAACAACTCTTGGGGAAAATAATCCCCAAACCCATGCATAGGTACAATACACTGAAGCCCACTCACCAAGTCTGGTAAAACTCTAATTGGAATTATATAACCTATACCACTTAAACATTAAAGACAACATACGTAAACATTAGAATATTAATTCCACTTTACATTTCTCACCCTTCTACATGGCTACCTAGGATATCTGAACCAAATAGCTTCATAACCGCAGCACTGACTGCTAACTTATCTTTAAAAAGAGTAACTGCAAGAGCAACTGGCAGAATAACACCATTTACAAGACAACAGTTGAACAGCTGTTATAAGGATGCCTAAGGATAAATACAGCCCACAGGTTAGCGCTTAGAATACAGAGAGCAGTGTGAAACGTTTAGATAGGCAGCACTGAGACCCATATAAACCACACCTTATCCCCTTAGTCACATGAAACATCCATTCCTAATCCTAGCTGAGTAAAGCTTTATGGCTTTAGCAGTAGGTATTGTAAGCTGAAGTAGTATTACTGGTGCCACAGTCTCTTTTGCTACCTGTAGCGCATCAGGCAGAGCAGGCACAGCAGCAGCTAAAGCAAGACAAGATTTCCCTCCCTCTTCACCCCCCTTCAGAAATCCCTTAGAAAAATACTTGTTTGACAGTGACATACTGCTCTACGAGGTTCATTTTACAATGCTGAAATATTGATGGATGTTTCTTTAGCACTGTTGGTCCCTCTCTAAAAATTATTCAACATGCTTTCATTAACTTCAAACAACAGCTGTATTGGTAACTTGCAATAAACAAAAGGCAATTTTCTCCCCATGAAAATCTGTTTCCCTGAAAGAGGGGACAAATACAAGTCAGACCAGCAACTCCCTTCTCTCAAAAGTGTAAGGGAGCAAGCAAATTCCTAAAAGTTACATGAATCCTACTGAAGTTGAAAGTCAATTGCATTACATCAATGTAAAATTCAGTAGAATGTAATAATATGTGCTAATGTAAAACTCTGATAAACATTTTGTTATCTGACTACAACAGAATGCTTTAAACACTCCAGAAAACCCTTAAAAAAACCCCCCTGTATTATATACTAACTACTGGTTCTCTGCCATAATCATTCTCCTTTCTGCTCTCATTTCATTTCATGTCCTTTGCCCTGCTCAGGGCCACATATACTGAAGAAAAGCTCCTTAGGATAACTCTCCTATTCCCCACACTGTCAGCTGAGCTACACAGAGTAAAAAAAACACATACAATATAGATAGACAATACTTAATAAATTCTACAAGTACTGTAATATTTCACTACTTAATACTCATGGGTTTTTCCTTCACTGCTCTCTTGAAAGTTTAAGTTAAACAATACAGATCAATAAGGCCTAATTCATTGCCCCCCTGCGAGGAAGGTATGTAAGGAAAAATTCCAAGACACCTGAAATAACTGATGCCTTACCTTATCCTTTCAACAAACAAAGAAAGAAAGCTGTGAGTCAGCAGAGCTTATAGCTTAAATACTTGAAACCAGAAGTGATCACATAGCTTTTAGCTTGTTCTAGGACTACCTCACAGGTATAGTTTTGAATGACCACACTAGAGGCCAAATCAAACACAGTTTACCTTATCAGCATAATTAATAACATTCTTAATATAAAATTAAGCTTTAGGGAAGTCCACTTTAATCACTCCTACATAACTGGTCAACTGCAGCATTCACCAGGGACCCGAAGCCAGGAAAGCTGCCTGAGTTTCACCCCTGAGCAGACGGGCACAAAGTCAGCCTGACGCCACTCGCGCAACTCAGCCAGGGCGCAAAGAGAGGCTGCCACGCAAGGGGCTGCTACAAGATCAGAGCTGCTGAGACGAGAAGTGCATTGGCGAGACAGAGGAAAGGAAGACAACAACAAATAGGACGGTTCTTGTTCGATGTGCAGAACTGTCAGGCCTCAACACTGAGTTAACTCTTCTCTCCCTTGCGGGGAGGCTGGGACTTGGCTCCCGCCTGCCACTTTCTCGAGGGCAGGTGCCGCCTCCACGCCCGGGGCCGAAGGGTGACAGCTGCCGCCCGGACGGAGGAGCCCGGGGCGGGGGAAAGCGGCCCCAGGCGACCTGTAGCGCCCGGGTCACCCGAGGACACGCGCAGATATCGGTTACGCAAAGCACAGAGCGGTTTTCGCCGAGCCCCGCCCGCGGGCCCCGGGGCGGCCACAGACCCGCTCGGCGCCCCGCGCCCAGTTCCTCTCCGCCTCGGCCGGCCCGCGGGGCTACGGCAGGTGAGCGGCCCCGCTGCCGGGCGCCGCCGAGGGAAGGGGCGGCCGCCGCGCAGGCTCACCGGGCCACCGGACGAGCGGCGCCGGGCACCCCGCGAGACGGCAGCGCCCTCCCGCTCCGCTGGCGGAGGGGCAAGCCCGGGAAAAGCGGGGACGGCGAGAGCTGCCCTCGGAAAGCCCCGCTCCGTGCTGCTCCCCCTCCTTCCACCCGTCCCTCCCTCGCACGCCGGGGCCGCGGGGCACCTGTCAGCGGCAGCCGCCCCTCCCTTACCTGCCGCCGCCACCCCTGGCCCGCCCGCGCAGCGGCGCTGGGTCCGCGCAGCGGCGCTGGGTCCGCGCGCTCCGTCCGCGCGGCAGCCGGCGGCGCAGCGCGAGGCACCGGCTCCAACCGGCGCGTCTGGGGCGGGCCCCGCTGGCCGCCGGTGTCACGTTACCGCCCGCGCAGCCAATGGGGCGAGGCAGGCGGCGCCGCTGACGGGCCGGGGGCGGGGGAGCTGCGGCGGACAAAAGCGCCGCGCCCGGCTCCGGCCCAGCCCCTCTGCTCACCTGCGGAGCCGCCCCACCGGCCCTCCGGACAGCTCCCGGCACTGCAGCCGTGCCCGTCCACCTCAGAGCTCCTCGGTACGGCGCCGCGGCCGTGCCGGCTCACAGGCAGCAACCTCCCCCCCCCACCCCCCCCCTCGGGTGCCGGCGTTTAAATAACCCGAGCCGTTGGAGGAGGTGGAGGAAGTGAGAAAGCCATTAATGCTGGCTGCTAGAAAATAAAAATAGAGAAGGTGACACTTGCGAAAGGCAACTTAAACCCCACCGCAGGTTTCGGTGGGACGGGGTGCGGGTCCCGGAGTGGCCCCAACGCCCGCTGGGTCCGAGCGGAAGGAGCGGGGCTGGGGATGCTGGGGAGCGGTACCGCGCGGGTGCATTCGGGATGAGCTCCCGCCCCGCTGCGCCCCAGACTCGGCACAGCCGCTGAGAATGTCCTGCAGCAACGGGGGTCTCCTTCCGGGGCCAGGGACACCCAAAGCCCACCACCCTTTCTGACAGAAACAGGCAAAATTCTGTGCGGCAAAACTCTTCTATGGCTCTTCAATTCCACTGAAAACCTGATACAGATATAATAAAGTTCACAAATAAAAACAGTGTTGTAAAAAAACTTAATCATTGATTCATTTGACTTTCCTACTTCACCCCCTCTTTATCCAGTGGACAGCGCAACTCCCTCCTCCAGATGTCTGAAGAGGCCGGTTCTGCTGGGTAAAGGCATGAAAGCCTGAAGGAAAATTTTGATTCCTACCTAGACTTCTGCAAAGAACTGGGACAAATGGGCTCTGTCTCCCTCTTCTTAGTCGTGCAAACAGCTCAACCTATTCAAGTAATTGTCCTGACATATTTTCATTATTAGTAATTCCATTGCAAGGATCTAGTATAAACTCTATTTACGGTATAATTGCACTCCTTACACTCGCACTGTTATGGTAATGGTTATTCTTTGTCCAGTCACCAATTTTGCAGGAAAAGGGACTATTTTCAAAATATCGCTTTTCCTCCATAAAACACAAGAATCCTTTTCTTCACAGCTGTACAAAACCACCTTCATTTTAAACAGCACAGTCAGTAAATTTTGCAAAAGTTAACAATTTTCAAATTGTATTCACAATTTTCATATGTGTATTCAGTACACATTTAGCTACTAGTATTAGTTTCAATTTAAAAGAGACATTAAAATATATCATACTTTTGAGGAAGCACAAGCATTGCACTGGAGCCAAAAGTGAAAGTAATTAAAGCAAAAGGGAACCTCACTTTTTAATCCAAACATGTAGAAATACCAATGCAAACGTGTGTTGAAAAAAAAAAACAAACACCATTTGTTCTTCTAGTTTGCAGTCATGGTGGTAGCCTAGCAGAAAATTTGCTTTAGGCTGATAGTTTCTACTTAGGGTGATGTACGTTGATAGTAATCTAACCTCAGAGAAGCAGCTATTGACAGCACAAAGATGTCAACATTGTGGCATTGTCTGCAATTTCTGCTCCAAGAGTCATTGGTGAGGTTTGGTAAACAGCAGAGAGCAGGCCAGCCGCTTCCCAGGAGATGAATTCCCTTTCGTCTCGTGACCTGCCGCCTCCTTAGCTGGCTGTATCATCAAGACAAATTCTCTGCTCTATTAGGGTTTCCCTGAGGAATTATTTAATCTGTTTTACTGGGACTATTTCCCCTGTCCGTGAGCAAAATAAATAAAAGTATATCTCATAATCTTGCTTTCTACTAACTCAAAAATGAAAAGTCTGTCTCCAGGACCTGACACATTTTCTTTTGGTCAGCAATATGCTAGGAAGACAAATTAATGTTTGACTAAATTATAAAACCAAGAACTATTTGTGCTAAAAATCAAAGTATTGAATTAAGTCAGAACACAGAGGTTGATGTTCATACAGTTCATAATTGCTTGAGCAGAAGATTGCAACACAATTATCTAGGTTTAATTCTTTATTCTGATACTGAGTAGCTCCTGGGGAAGCACAAGGGGAGGACTCAACCCAGCAGTCACACCGCACCAATCTCTGAGCAATCGTATCTGAGCAAATGAAATATTTTGTTAAGCTCTTACTCAAAACCAGCACTGTTTTAGCAGTGCAGCTCCTGACTGTATACTTAGCAGATCAAGTTCATCATTAAGGTTAGCTTAGTGACAATTATTTCAGGATTAATTTCTTTCAGTCTTTTCCAAGCAACATTATCTGGAAAACGTTCTTCAAGCTCCAACACTCTAGTTGTTTGTGACAGCCATTTTTAAGATACTGAAAAACAACAGCTTGACAATACTGTGAAAGTTGAGCTTCCTTTCACACATCATGCCATCCCCTGATCTTTTTAAACTTGGTATTTAGATGTCACAAACACAACTTTGAATATGCACATAAAAATAATGATTTCAAATGTTATGCTCAGTGTGACTATTTGGTATCCAGAGCATCTGCTTCAACCCCTTCACTGGTACAGTTTTGGGAAATCTCATGAAGTAAGAAAGGGAAAGCTATATAGCAAAGTGCTGTATATTTAAAAGGGTAATACAGTCAACATTTCACTTGGAAATATTTTCTATTGAAAATTCTCTTTAATATTACAGAAATGATATTACACTTGTCTTTTAACCCTCCAACAGTGCTTGGAGTTGCAGAAGCAGCAGCATGTTGATCGGCAATCACACTGGCAGCAGTATCTGAAGCTGAGCCAGTTCTGTGATAGAGCACCCTATGACAACTTGCCTTGTGATCACCAAATGCATTTCTGACTATCTGATTCTCAAGATCCTGTCTTTTGATATGAAAGGCTACAGCTTCATAGTTAGGTGAAGCATGAACAAGCAGATCACAACTCTTTAACTCCTAAAACTCCATACTACCATTTATTCTCCTAAAGAGAATAAAAACCATGTAAGACTCATAGTTATTAATATAATTTAATTTCATTCCCTGGCACATCCTGATTATCATCTCACTTGCTCTTTCTGGAATTTGCTAAAGCTTCTTTGTCTTCTACTGAGAATTTATAAATCACATGTTCCATACGCTCTAGATCATTGATTTCCTGGTGCAATAACGTGGCTCGCAGTGACCAATAAAGGCTCCCTGCAGGGTCGGGTATTTTAGAACAACACTTCCCTCTGCCGGATCTGTGCGCAGTCACAGCTCTGCCTGCATGGAGGGACCTGCACACACCCTGCGCCTCTCGCTCCGCAAGACCCCTGCCCCTCCCAGACTGCGCGGGACAGTACGAAACTAGCAAAGCTCATACTAATTCATTAGATGAATAGGATACTCATAAAAGTTTAATCCAGTATCAACTGGACAGAAATATCAATATACTTTCTTCTCAAGACAGGAGTATCTCAGAGTCATAGATAATGTGAAAGTTGGGAGTCCCAGGGTCTGACCTTCCATATGCACTCCAAAACCCTGACAGCTTTATGTCAGATGAAATTAGAACAATATTTCAAAGCACCTTTTACCCAGATCAGCAGCCATTACTTTCTCAATAGAGTGTAAATATATACGGCCCCACAGAAAGTAAAAAGAACAGGTTTTTTTTAAGAAGAATTGCCCGCACCTCTTATGACTCTAATGAAAACTAGGATGATGCTACAGTGAATTTTAATTGAGTACTACACTTCCTACCTGGACATCTGTTCCAAACTGCTAGCAATAACCAGAGTATGACATTTTACAGGGGGCTTGATGGTAACTACCATATTCAGACACAGCTTTTGCCTTCAAGTCATTCAGTGGTTGGAACATTGTCCTCAGCTGAGGGTGAATGTTAAGAGGAAGGGGAGAGAGAACTGCAGAGACACATGAGTAAGACTGTGCTTAATTCTTGCCCCTCAGGAGGACAGTAACTGGTCCCAGTGCAGTACTACACGTGCTCCTTACTAATTTGTAAAAACACCACTGAAAAACATAATTAAGCATTTTGCTGAACGAAGATTCTGTTCACATACTCTGCTGAATGAAGGCTTTTGGTGGACTTCAAAACACAGGAAGAAAATGAATAAGCTGAAGATGGAAGAAGGGTACTAGAAAATACAGATATAATTCTAAAACAATATTCCATGTCAGTGAAATTTACTTTGAAAAGGCAGACAGAGAGACAGAGACTTTTTCTGTTCCACAGAAGAAAAGTCAAAAGATTGGATCAAGGTGGTACTCAGTGTTGAAAGGTAGAACAGGTAAGAGTGCTGAAAGCCATACTGAGGTTAATTGGAATGAGCCACCATATAAAACACGAAACAGCTAGGTGGTTCTTGATCTGTGTTCAAAACAAAGCCTGTGCTAAGTACACAGAAGTTCTAGTTAGAAAATATCATATGAGAAATATTTCACCTGAAAAAAAGTGTTTTCAAAGAGTCTGGAGAGGAAATAAAAGGCTTGAATAAAGAAACCAGAATGTCAGGATTAAGGAGGCACCCTGAGCAACAACAATAGGGAAAGGAAACAAAAAAGCAAACCCAACAGCATAAGGTGGCATTAGCAATGTTTTCCTAAGCAGGATGTTTTCCAGTCATTGCCTTGTTTTTTAATGCTGAAGAATGGGATTCTCTGTGTCATGTTGATGGTATTGCATTCTTGCCTCCTGGTGATCCTTGCATCTTGTTGATTAATTGTAAAGTCTCTGTCTGAGACTTTCCAAGGAACTTCTAAGGTGGACTCCAAGTAGACGGCATAAGATGAGTATTTGTCTTCCAAGACCTTTGAACACAAAATAAATGTTTGTTGGCTCTAGTAGCCCTACAGGCATTATCAACTCACATTTGACACTTAATAGTGCATTACTAATAATTGCTGTGTGTCTGCTAGAATGCTACTAACAAATAATAATTAAAAAAAAATTAGTGCTTTGGGATTCAAATACCATTCACTCCTATTGTTCACAAATGCCTTGACTCCACTGTACAATTCTAGTATTGCAAGTACAAGTAATAAAAATAAGCAATTAAGAATATAGCACTTGAAACACTACATCACATAATTTTCTGCAGAAAACACAGGAAATACAGTTCAGTGTATTCTTATGCAGATCCTGGTTTCTCTCAACTGTCCTAGGTCTCTTTCACTTATGCTATCTTATTTTTTACATTGCACTCACCTTGCACAGGGGTGCAAGTAAATATTTCATTAATGCCAGCTTCTGTTTCCTCAGCACTCTTGTAAAGTCTTGATTTTCTTGAATTCAGCACTTGTCTGGGGACAACTTCATGCTTGCTAGAAATGAGAAGTCCTCCAGTAGGGAATTCCTTACTGTGTTGTTTTATGTCACCACTGCTCCTTTACTTGTTAGGCCTCACACATGCAGCCATGATTTCAACTGGGACAGCTCAAGAGGGTTACTCCCTTCAAATTTTCTCCTGTTGCTGATTATAGTCCCCAGCTAATTTTTCACCAGAAGTTGCTGCTCCCTCAGAACTGCAGCCTGGTTTGTGTGTGATGTTGCTCCCCCCTTTGGGGCTACCCAGACTAACTGGATCAGTTAAACACTTTTGGTTACAGGGTTTATCTCTGCATCATTTTGAAACACCCACTTTGGGATCAACCAGTATAAGCTCTTTCCCATTTAACTTGCTCTTACAAAAAATCATCTGCTGTGCACCTTGCAGACTCGGATCCTCAGGGAAGCTGTTAGATCGAAAGACCAAAGGAAAATTATTTGTCTTACAGCACACTTTCAATCTGGATCTTTTCCTCATTCCCTTCAGTCTTCTTTCTGAATGTGTATTTTGAGGTTGGTCAGTGATTTATCTGAACAAATTATTCCCCATATCCCTCCAGAAGTGTACACATCAGTTCTTTACTATTTGTAGCCCCTGCAGAAAAAATTTCACAGAATCACTTTCTGGTAACTTGAGGAACCCATAAGAAAAAAATTGTCTCTGCTAGATCTTAACAGAAACTTGCTTTCTTTTTTCTAAAGAACATGGAAAAAATAAGACAAGAAGGTCTGTTATACCAAAGTATCTTTACCTTAATTCAAATACAAAGAAGGTACCTCTGGAATCTGTCAGAAAAGACTTCCATTGTCATACCCTCTTTCACTATTACTAATACCATGATTCTACAAGAAGAAAAACGCTAATTTTTTCCACAAACCCACACAACATAAAAATATTTAATTTTATAAAGAAGTCAAAGATACATAGACACAATTTAAGATCAGATTGGTGGTACAAAAAAAGTCCAAATAAATTAATATTAATTTGTTTATGGATACTGCTAAGAAATGCTAGAGCTTTCCAACACCTGCTTCACTCTGCAGTTGCATTCAATTTTCTTTCTCATACTTTCATTAAAAATGTATGAGGTCATTTAAAATTGGAGTCCTCTCAACACCTTCTAAGATTAGATCTTTAGAGGCAATAAAGCAGTATAATTTGAATTCCAGGATCACATTAATTGGCCGTGATGCCTTTTTTAAAACAGTGCCAAGCTTATACAGTAACTACTATCTGATAAGCAAATTGTAACAGTGCAGCCTACCAGGAAAGAAAAGAAAAACTCATTATTTTTGAATGAGAATCAAAATAAATGCTTACAGCACAGCCTGTTATGTGGAGTTCCTTGGCACACATTTGGAATGTTTAATCACAAAACAATGTAGTCAGACACGAGTCATACAGCTCACCCCACATGACTGAAAAGTCCTATGCATTTGTTTAATGCTCCATACTCTGAGTAATATAGGAAATTCTCACTGAAGTATTTCCAGCTTCCTAGACTTCCCTTATGCAATCCAGTGTTAGTCACACAGTGCGGGAGCAGAGAGTCACATCCCCTTCCCCGATCCAGATGCTGGCAGGACTCAGCCTTTAGGAATAAAGCTGGGCTTGTGAGATATTTGGGCTGTACTTCTTCATGTGTATTATCAGCATTCTTTTTAAGATGGCACACTAATTCCTCAGAACACTTCTTCAATAAAGATTTGCAAAAGACAAGATTCAGACTCTTTCTTGAGCAGGTCTTACAGCCACAACATGGTAGACTGTGAAGTGACAGCATGGCCATGGGCTAGGGGTAAGGATGGTCCCTCCCACCTGAGAGACTCCAAATTATCTATAGCTGAGTGGTGTGTGGGTGTCCTGCCTAACCTACTGCATAGGCATGAGTACAGGACACTGAACTCTGCAAGACACCAGCATGTCTTTCTGTGCTTTTGTTTGAAAAGCAGGACTTGAAAAGCAGAGCTGTGCAGTTCTGAGAGAGAAAGGAATAGAGGAAGATACTAGGAACAGGAATTGTGAGGAAAGAGATTCTCTCATCTGCTGTCCAGCAGATTTTGTGATGAGAAAAACAGGCTTTTGTCCATTTCTTGTTAGTAAACAAGTCTGTGACAAAGACTTGTATGTCCCATCAATAATTTAATGTCTTTTCTTGTTGACAAAAAAAAAAAAATCTTTAGGGCCTTAAATTCATATAAAAAGGAAATTACAACACATACCTGCCTTTTGGAACTGTCACATATAAGGTTTTATTTTTTTTGACTTGTATAATACCACTTTGGAAAGTATTGGCTATATGTCAAGGAAAAGCTGATTTAAATTTTATGTTTTTCATCTCTACTTTGATTTGACCAGGATACAGGTTTATTAGAGTCTTATCTACTGCAGCTAGGGTAGAAAATTCTGATGGATAAAACACAGCTGAAGTCAGCTGATTTTTTATGGACTGTTAATAGCGTGCTTGGGCACCCAAATTCTGCCAAGTAATTTTCTCCTCTTCAATTGAACTGCCTCACTAATGAGTTTTGAAGTGTAGAAACTCCTGACCTCCTTTCCTATTAAAAAAAAAAAAATGTAGCTGGATTATATGAAAAGAAATTAGACTAAAAATGCACTAATTCTTACTTCTAATGAATGAGAATGTGTTAAGCTGCCATGGTAGACTTTTATCAAAAATTGAGGAGGTGTTATTAAGCAGTTACAAAATGAGCGAGATGCTTCTAAACTGAACCTCAGTATGAGATACGTGGGGTGCTTAAAAAAGGTCAGATAAATTCAATCTGGGTGATGGCAAAGTTACTTTTAAAATACAGAAATAGATATTATTTTAATGTATGAAAGATAAATCTAAAAAAGCAAATACCTCACCACACCTAAATTTATTACTTTAGCTGAGCCCTGGGTTTCAGGAACAATTTAATTTTATGCAAACTGTCAAATGCTGCATTCATAAGACAGTGTATTTAATCATTAGGCTCAATGTTCCTGTTTTCCCTGCTGTGCCAGAACTTGTAAAATTCTTTTAAGTTAGTGATCTTTGAAACGTAAGTTTTGGACCTTCACACTGCTCAAAGTGTAGGAAGGCTGGACTGCTTACTCAGTTTCTCTAACACTGATGAGACAGGCCTCCTTCAAGACCTTCTGACTGATATGCAAAGTGAGGATTTCCTGCTTAAAGCACAAAATACCATTACATTAAAAAAAAATAAAAGTAATTTTGGGGGAAGAATTTGAAAAAATTGCTACTGCGCATAGGTAGCAACTACAATTTTCATAGCTGTTCACTACAGCAGACTTTGATTGTTGCAAAAGTTGGACCTCTTATATGTTTTTCATATTACTTCAGTTGAAATTTAGACCAAAACTGTTGCTCCAGATGCTACAGAATTGTAACTAAAAGAACAGACACTACTGTCTTTGCCACATTAGTCAAGCTGCATGGATCCTATTAACTCACATGCTCAAAAGATTGTTTCACCAAGAGGAGTCACAGTCTTCCAAGAGAGGAAATGTCAGTGCTAGCTAGAGCAGACAATATTCAAAACCTCCTGTATTCTTGACTGTGTCTGCTGATCTGGTAAACACTGAGCATCTCTTAGGGTAAGAACTCAAACAGTGCTTGTTTCATCATCTGAGGATGAATCAGGAGTACTTTACCAACATCCCTTCAGCTATCTGTATCACGGGCCGAGAGTAGAAGGGTGGTGCCGAAGCCCGGGAAATATCACAGTGCATGGATTACCCCATGACATCTGCTTTGTACACAAGTCTGTGAAAAATATGTGCATCAATGGAACAAAAGGCCAGTAGTAGGCTAAAATTTCTTTTTTCCCCTTTTTGAAGCTTGTCATGACACAGCAGAGGTTGGGATATGCTGCTCTCCAGCGCATGCTTGCAGAGGTCCTCTCTGCCAGAGGACTGCATTTTGAGACAAGAATTCTCAGAAAGCATTACAGAAAAAATGAAGAAAGTGTTAAATTCTTTGTGTGTCTTATTTAATATCTAAAATAATTGCTGGGACTTGTTTCTTAATTTTGCTGTTTTGTTCTGGCTTTGGCAGAGTATTTCTACATCCAAGCAGAGTGTTCTAGTTTGTTCTATGAAATTGGTTCTCTTCAATCAGCTCTTACTCTTTCATTTTCTATGAATATACACAATGATTATATACATAGCACAATACATATGGTAATAATATGCAAATAGTGTATCTATACCATTTCAGATCTGCATTCTGCCTATAATCCTTTTCTTTGTGATTCTTACTGACACATCAGAGATCCTTCTAGTATCCACATTAAAAGGAAACAATGAAGACTTGCTATAGAAAGTGTTTTCTCATTGGCTTGTACAGTTGTTTAAAAAATATTTATCTGTATTATTGAACATTTTTGAACAAGAAATGAATTTGACACAATGTCATGCCAGGCCCTTATAATATCTGATTTGTGGGTTCTTTCAGCTCTGCAGAATCACAATGGAACTTAGCATACAAAATTAATTGTACAGTCTTTCTCTTAAACAATGATGTACAATGATGTAAACAATCTGTACAATGGTGTTCCTATTAAGGCAAACCAGTTTAGTGAAGATTTATAATAGCAGGAAACGTAGGCTGCAAAGACATTTCAAATATATATACATATTTCTAACTGAATAATCAAATTTAGTGATGATGAGGAGTTGATTAAAGGGAACTTTTTCATTTACAAATGGAGTAAGTCTCTGTTCTGATTGTTAAGGGGAACCTTTAAAAGGCAGATTCTGTGAGTTTATGGAATACTTCAAGAGATCTGGAAAATCTCACTCTTTTCCTGATAAGTGGTTAACTTAGGCATGAGATAATGGTTTACGATTTTGACACTTTATTCCCTCCAGAAAGACCAAAGCCCAAAGAAGGCAACCAGCTGGCCCAGTCTACCCCAACAGAGCGCCAAGTTCTATGATACTTGGGAGATGCTACGTACATGTATGTAACTCCATACCAAGATGTCGTCGAGCACGAAAAGATGAGAAAAAAAATCGTAATTCAACTTCTGGCCCAAAAAAACCCCCAAAACCCACCACAACTTGGTATCGGGGAGACATTTCTAAGCCTTGGTTCAGCCCCGTCGCTGCGCCTCACTACGCGCCGACCTCTCTCCCTCAGCAGCTCCTCACCCGCACGGCGGGACGGGCGGGACGGGCGCTCTCCGGGCCTCGGGACTGGGGGAACAGGAGGGATGGGCGCTCTCCGCCCCTCAGAGCAGCGGGACAGGAGGGACGGGCGCTCTCTGGGCCTTGGGACTGGAAGAACTGGAGGGATGGGCGCTCTCCGCCCCTCAGAGCGGCGGGACGGGCGGCCCCGGCCCCTCCCCATCGGGAGCGATCGCGGCGGGCGGCGGAGGCGGTGTCGGGGCGGTGAGTGTGGCGGCGCCGGCCGGGGCGGAGGTGCTGCCCTCGGCGCCTCTCTCTGCCGAGCGCCTGCGGCGGAGGCGGCTCCCAGCCCGAGCTCGGGGTGGCCGCGCTTGTTGTCCCGCGGAGCGGCCGGGCCGGGCCCGAGGAACCCCCGCGCTGACCGCGGGGCCTGTGGGTGAGGGCGGGCGGTGCTGGTGCCCGGCAGCTTCCGGCCTCCCCAGCTCTGTGCTGCACACGGGAAGTGCTGCAGGCTGAAGACACGCGAGGGTGGGAGCGTAAGTGCAACACAGAGTGGCAAAATGGTAGAGCTGCTCTACGAGGGGGAAAAAAGTATGAGAAAACCCCACAACCTCGTCCCTCTCCTTAATCCATATGGTAAAATTTATTTCTCCGCACACAGTTTGCTCCATTCCTTGTAGATTATGGAAGAAGAAAGGACAAAATGTTGACTACTATGATATATCTTTCTCATACAGCAGGTTTTAAGTTTAGTGCCCTTGCCCAACTTCCCTGAGTACAGTGATTTTGACAACAGTTCTCTTGGCCCAGTAAGCCATCTGTTGCTTATAGATGGTAGGAAAAAAGTTCTGGAGAGGCCTCTACTGGTAAGCTGGCACCTTCTCTTTCTCCAAGGCTTTCATCCTCTAGACAGTAAGAGACAGTCCTTCAAAGGCTTTACAGCATTTAGCTAAGGTGTAACATTTTCCAGGTTTGCATATCCAAAAAATACTAAGCACAACACAAACATAATAGGGATTATATTTACATTATAACACTGTTGTGGTGGCAGACAGGCTTTCAGTGTTTCTAGTAAAGTTTGTCACTTGTAAAATGAGACTATTTGTTATGTGAAAAAATGCAGCAGCTTAAGCGGTCTAACCAAAAGTTGTTGAAGCTCTGTGACATGGTTTTTATAG
Source organism: Corvus cornix cornix (assembly GCF_000738735.6). Taxonomy (NCBI): domain Eukaryota; kingdom Metazoa; phylum Chordata; class Aves; order Passeriformes; family Corvidae; genus Corvus; species Corvus cornix. Next base: position 15,765,248 of record NC_046338.1, on the reverse strand, counting down.
AGATGGAATAACTGAAACTAAAAAATGAAGGAACAGCAGCATTTGGCCTTTTGTTTCAAAGGAGAATAATCAACTAATTACAAAATTTTAACATTTCATAAAATGCCCCAGAGGTTCAGCAGCATCCCAAGGTCAGAGTGCTGTATGATCAGGAGGTTGGGCAGTTGTGAAGGGAGCAGAAGAGCCTACAGCTCAGAGATTGTATCTGTGCTGGAGCAGTTATAAAGCACAGCATGAACTAAATAATTGTTAGTACAGAGATGTATTCATATACTTCCCATTACAAAGTCCAACTGTATCTTCCAGTCTAGTTTAAGTCACCAAACCTGAGTTTCAACCCCATTAGCAACCAGAATGTGTCTTCCTACTAGTCCCACTAAAAAAACATTTACTGCACTGACCTTTCTGGTAGCCTTGCTTGCTTCTCACTCCCCTAAAAATACAGAAAGCTGCAAGAGTAGTCATTTGTTATCCCTTTTCCTCTAACATGTTAATTTTCCTGTTTTCTCTACGGATATGCAAGCCTGAATCCCAGGAGGACTGACTACATGAATGCTTCAGAGCACTGAAAATTAAATGGGATGAAAAGAATTCCTAATTTAATTTCTGAGTTTAGCAGACATGACTCTTGGCCAAAAAGTTGATGTCTGGCTCCAAAACTGAAAAAAGAAACATTAATAAGACTAAGAAAGAAATTAATATTACCTTTAATTCCCCCACAAAGATCAGTGCATTTTCTGTGTTTGAGGAACCTGACAAATTTTGGAGAGTTGAAACGGGGTTTGCAGTACTTCTGTAGCTGCCCAGCATTGTGTAACTTCACTGATCTGGAAGAAACTTTGTATCCCAATGATAAAAACTTAGCTTAGGACATTATAAACCATCTCACTGATGTGCCTTACACGTACTTGGTTGTGCTAAAACACATACAGGGGTAATCATTGAGAGCGCATCCTAGAAGTAACAGGAAATAATTCTCTTTAGCCTGTGGTATGTCTTAACATGCCATATAAAATTATAGTGGGAATGTGTGTGTTTGGAAAAAATGAGTGGGCCTTGCTTCTTCTTTTTTTTTTTTTTTTTTTTTTTGAGATCAGTGTGTGGTAGAGTATCTGGTTATATTAAGGAGGCCTTTCCCTTTACATCCTAGAGTAGCTTAAGTGGAGGCACTCAGTTACAGATGAGGGAAGAGGCATTTTTAGAAATAAAAAAAAGTCATAAAAGTATTTTATAGGAGGCTTTTTCATTTAATGGCCAGTAGTCTTGTCTTTTGGTTCTGAACAAATGCTGTTCAGTTTTCACTGGAAAAGTGTCACAAAGATAGAAACGGTGGGAGAAGTGTTACATGCCAATGTCCCTTCTTACAGAGCCTGTTGAGCAAAGTCTTTTCCATTATGTTCCTCATAAAGTTTTCACAGTTTCTACATTTCTCTGGTATTAAAAGTGGTTATAATTTTTTCTTCAGGTATTTTAGGTGCTTGCAGAGATTGACCACGCCACAGTTATACAGGTCTGCTGCTGCTCATGCCGTGGGGCACTTTTGTATGATTGCCTTGTATCGAACAATGGGTCTGTTTTTCCGTGCACCATGGCGCTAATGCTGGAAATATTTACAACAGTCAATAATTTTTCTTACAAAACTTTCAAGTTAGTTTTGCATGTAAGGCTTGCAAGTTTTTTATTTAATTTTTCTATTTCTCAATACAAAATGAAACAGGCAAAGATATGCATATTTGTCTCTCTCAGCTAAATAACTACTGCAAGTGTTCAGAGCGGGCTGCAAGAGTAATGCTGTCGTTGGTCTGACCCTGGGGAATAGCACCATTGTCATGGTCATGTTTTAAGATAGTATCATTATGTTACACAAGTAGTTTTTGTAAGCTTAAACAAGGAGAGAAATAGAGACCTTCATAATCTTCTTGATTTTGCATAGTTGTTCCCAAAGATAACCTTGAATATGCTAAGTGGTATTATTAGAAGTCACTTAAACTGGATTTTCAGGTCTTTTAAAAACACATGTGTTTCTTCTATGTCTTTCAGAGTATCTGCTGATTAGTGTCAAAGATTTAATTGTTGTTTACTTTTGTTAGTCCTCAGCCTAGCAGAGTTTCTTCTTGTAAATGAACATCAACTGTTTACTTGCAGATTGCTAAATACTGTGGGATTATGGGGGTATTTTTGAAGGTCTAATTGAGTTAGCCACAACTCAGTACTGTGTGAGAAAGACCCTAATTTCAGAAGTGAGACTGAGTTTGTAGCACTGGATTAAGAGAAAGGCAAACTCAGCAGACTTTTAAAACTTATTCAATGAGGCATCTTTGGCCATTTCTATTAATTAATAAGTGTAAAAGACACTTTCTTGTTGGACTAAAAGCATTCTTAATGAAAACATAATATTTTATTGTGGTATTAATTTAACTTTTTTCTTTCTGTTTGCGAGGCTTGCATGGTATTATTTTAAGAGACAATGTCATTCCTTTGTTTCTAATAAAAATAGTATTTTTCTGTTGTTCTCTTCTTCTTCTCAGGTAGTCAAATCAGGGTGGAACAGGAGTTATATAGCCTTTAATGAGTAAACTATGGAAAACAAAGTTAATAATTATAATGCTATGGCTACTGTGTTTCTGACCTAGATTTGTGAGTTACAGATTTCTAACACACTCCAGTCATTGTGGCAATGTCATCTAATATTTATGTTTTAAAATGTCTTCTGGAAATAGTTGCCTGAAGTACCAATTCTTACTTCTTTTTTTATAGTTATTAATTAACAGGACACATTTTCTCCAGTCAGTGAATGATCTGTTACTCTACAGAGAATGTATTTTCTAGCTGTTTTCAGCCATGGGAGATATTTAATGTTTGCCAAGGCACTGTGACAAAACTTAGTGCAGTTACATAATGTGCATAGGCCTCCCTCTCCAGTGTGACTGGTGATCTTAATTATCCTGATTTCAGCATACCTGATTTGAAATGACTTGGAAATGGAGACCAGTTTTAAAGATGTGTAACTTCTTAAAAATTCATCTCTTTTTCTATTCTGTCTATATTGGCAAGTTTAATAGCAATTTTTATTACACAAACACATTTTCACTAGAATTCTAACAGACTTTGAAGCTTGAATTTCATTTAGTCTTAGTTGCTATTCAAAGAAAAGAAGATCAGTGTTGTCAAATAAAGAAACCTTCCTTTGAGATGACATTCAGAAACATCTTGCAGCCCTGTCAGTTAGAGAGCATCATCCTCTATGCTTACAGCTGTGCTGAGGTAGTAATTTACTAGCGCTTACTTAATTGGAACAAAATCACTGGAGGGAAGAGGAGAGGATCTTATCTTAAAATTGCTTAGTGATGTGTAGGAACTCATTCCTAGAATCTGTAAGGTTTTTCAGGTCACTTATTTATTATGCAGGCATGTTTCTTGCTTCACGAAACTTCTGTTGCCGTGGCATTAGAACATGCCAGCTAAGAACAGATTTGCTTTCCAGATCCATCAAACATTCAGCCTCTGCAGTAAGTATTCCTTCAGCTTCATAGAGAAAACCATTTCATGCAGTATTTTAGAGATGCACTAATTTTGCAATGTTGCAAATATATATGCATTAGCTGTGTTTTCTTTATTCCTTGTTATAGATAAAAACATTTACTATTAAAAACAAAATAAGATATTTGAATCAGTCAAATATTAACCACACTAGCGTAACAGAATTTGGTGATTATTGCTTTGTGTATACTTTTCAGTCTTTAAAGCCACATCTAGCACATATCACATCAGAAAGATTGCCTAGCTTTTAGAGAGAAGCTTGAGATACAGGAGACAGGTTCAGTCTCAGCTTTATCACAGGCTTTTGGTAAGACAATTTATTTCTTTTTACCTCAGTTTTCCTTTAATGATATGAGAGTAATGTTGCTTCTTGATGCTGCAATAACAAGGGGTCTATAAGTACCTCAAACTTAATTTTATATATAGAATCTTCTCAGTTTCCCATCTTAACTGCTTGTAAGATTGTGTAACTTCATTTTAAGTCGTCCAGTTTTGTTGAGAGAAAACAGCTTTGAAACATGGCAGGCAGTTGGAGGTGACGCTCTGCGTTCCATATAGAACACTGGAATGTAAATTGTGTTCCCAGTTCATCTAGTCAGCAAATTGGGTCAACTAAGGCACATACCAGATCCTTCAGAACAGATGCTTGAATCATTGTACTGGACAGTTGTAACATATTTTGTCCATATGAAAAGTTTCTTTTAGTGTGCAAGCCACTTTGCAGGTCAGCTTTGCCTGAGTCAGTTTTTCATATGCTGTATGTATTTCTATTGTATTTAATTGAGTTGGATATTCACATTAAATGTCCTCAAATGTGTTTTGATTTTTTTTAATTTTTATTTTTCTTAAGATGTTGGCTTAAGTTGTAGCTTTTGACATTGAATTCTACAATTTATTTATGTACCATGTAAGAGTATTTGCTTCCAATATTATTAAACTTATTGCCATTCAATTTCATTACAAGTTTCTCTGTATTAAGCATAAAGATAAATACAAGCAGCACCTGGCTTTCTATCAGGTGCTTCCCTTGTTAGGAAGTGTTAGGGAAAGCAGAAGGTCAGTTAGAGCTTGATGAAGACCTAGCTCTCCTGCGTAACACCCATCTTTGACTCATGGAAATCCTAGCCCTGCACCTAGAGATTATCAGGTGATGACATAACTGGGCTGAAAGAAAAAAAAACTTTTAACATTTGTCATGACCTTCTGGGAAAAAGAAGGCCATTGAAGGTTTCATTTTAAAATCTCAGTTAATTAGTTGGCTTCCCCAAAGTAGTGAGGTTCACCTGAACCCCACTGTAAACTGAATCTGTGAAAACCTGAAAACTAAAGTAGGTCCTGCTATTCTGTTTTAAAACTAGTTCCAAGGCACAAGAAAGAAAGAAACAGAAAGACTTGTATTGTTGAATATTTAAACTTATATAGTATGGAACAGTAAGGCGAAGGCTTATTCTATTGTCAATACATTTTTAGCTAGGGAAGGTTACTCAGTGCAGTTAAGATTTATATTATAGTTAATTATAAAAGTCCTGCAGTTGATAAGCCTTTAGCTTTTAGCAAATTGAAGCAATTTAAGAAGAAGTAGTCCATGGAACAAATTTACTCATGGCAGCATACAGAATTCTCATTGTTAATTAGCAGGATTCAAGGTGAGTCTTACTCCTTCCACTACAAGAAGTAGTGTAGCATGTAAAAAAAGATGTGTGTGTGTGTGTCTTAGTGTAAGTAGTACTGTGTTGTTTGTATTTTTAAAAGTACAGCCAAACATTAATCGTATTTACCAAGACATCCACTGTAAAACTGGGTTACTCTTCTAAAAAATATGTGTGTTTAAAAACAAATGCAATACAGATTACCTAGTCAGGATTTTCCCTTAACTCCCTCTTGTTCTATGTTAAAAAATCTGACTTGACCTGTCTAGTTATCTTAAATGTTTTCTTCCTGAGGACAAATAAGAGGTGTCCTGGTTTTGATTCCTCTGGTGTTCATGTCACACAGATGAGGTCAGAATCAGATCTGTTGAGAAGACATAGGAGCAGAGAAGTATCTGTATAATTTTATAGCTTCCCATTCTTCCTATCACAATGTATGTGGTGGCTTCATAACTGTAAGCAGGTTGAGTGCAAACATGGACCTGCTGCATACTGCGTCTAATGGAAGTCATTTCCATGGACTCAAAGTTGAAACTTGAGTGTAATGGTAATGCAGACATTTTCTTGGAGTGTGGTGGCTAGAATATGGTTTTTTAATCTTTCTGGTAGTAATACCACAGCTGGCAGTGGTTAAAGTAACTACAAATCAGTAGCTTGACTCAAAGAAACAGGAGTGTCTGGGGTGCTGAGTGACTATGTAATTTCTATGTAATTTTTTTTGGTATCAAGCTAGTTTGCAAAGATAGATATGAACTTACACTTTTTTTGTTTGCACATAGAAATAAATTTGGTTTTCTTTTTCCTAACTTCCTTTCCATTTTTAGCTTAAAAATATCACAATTGTCAGTAGGTTTTTCTCTGCCTCTGTATAGAGTAGTCATTGCAAACCTATTTTACAGAAGTTTTCCAATACCTTAATTGAAGGTCTGAATATACAGCAAAAATATGTTCTGATGTGGTTTTGGTGTGCTCTAAGGTAGATACTTTAAAGTTTTAAAAATCTGAATGAAAATAGGAAATGTCTGTGCTATTTTCCTCTTATGCATGAATTTAACAAATAAAATTACATTGCAAATGCATGCTTTCCAAACTGGATTGAGCAGGAATTGGACTAGAAATAGCACAGTCTTTAAGCTGTTAGCGTATCATAGAAAAGAAAAAGAAAGTATGTACGCTGTTTTTTTTTTTTTAAGGTCATCTTTTAAAGTTTTTGAGCTAAATTATGCCCCTCCTCCATCCTTGCTAAAAGTTTAGTGGATTTAGATAATGATGAATGAGAATTTAGGACGTTTTTGTGTATTTTCTTGTTAGTCTGAATTCAAGCTATTATGGAAGCTTTAATGAAAGAACATGTCTATAATTTTGTGTAACTACTGAATTCAGCTAGCAACAGTATATTTGAGAAAGCATGAATGAGGTTTTTCATGCAGAATCCAACAATATCATACATTGTCTTTCTTAACAAAACCCTTCTGTCTATATTTTGATCTTGCAGACAATGCCATTCAGACACAAAAATACAAGACGAATTGAAGGCCTTGATAGCAATGTGTGGTAAGTAAGAGGAAAATATCTTCAAATTTCAGAAAAATGTCCTTGGCTGATGTATTTTCTTTCAAGAAGATAATTATTGCCAATAATAAGATGCATGGCAGTTGCTATCTCTGCTGGAATATATTTGGCACCTGTTCAGAAGCAGCGAATGAAATTCAATTAAAGGTATGATTAGTTGTTATTTTTGAGCTCTAAGTATTAGGCTTGGGCTTCTCTTCATCTATTAAACCACATAAGACAAGTTTAACTCATGGGTGGTAGTATAGCTGATTTTCAAATTTAAATGGTAATTCTGTTGAGTAATGTATTTCAGTTACACCTGATTTGTGCTTACCAAGCAAGTCAGATTTTTTTTTAAAAGCCATTATACTTGTCTTTGTAATTTAGCTCATTATTTTTAATACATCTTTTTCTAGGTATTGGTCTTAAAGCACTGTTGCCATCACTGATAAATATGGAATTTTCTTAGTTGGTGAAAACATTATTTTGGGCTTACATTAGTTGTTTATGTGTGTTGTATTAGTTGTGTGTACATGTATACAAGGTGTTTTGATTATTCAGCCTCAAGCTAATTTTTAGCAATTTGTATTCATTTTTGACAGAACTGTGATGCTATGTGGGGAGGGTTATGATGGGGGGAGGGTTGTTTTGTTTTTTAAATCCTGTTAACATTTTGGTAGGGAGGAAAGAGTAAAATGTAAAGCTGACCTGTGAAGGGAGGAAGGAAAAATTGTTCAAGGATCCTGCAGGCTACTAGGAACAGTTAATAAGCAGCTGGAAACAGTCTGTTGCCTAAAATTACTTAAAAATAGCACTCCAAGGTGACTGGGTAGTTTAAATGACACCTTCAGATGGCTGAATTTAACCTTTAAGACATTTAATGTGCCTGGTATTCCGTTTCTGCCTATATCCAGAGTAACTGTGTATGCATGTGCACATCTGAGCACACTTCTGCTGGCAGAAAAGTTATTCTGTAGATGCAGAACATAAACCTTTTCTTGGGTGCCCTCTGACTCCTGTGGTCACTTACCATTATTTCAGCCCTCAGCTCTCCACGTGAGCACTCTACTTAAACCCGTTCCCACTGCTGTAAATTTGGCAAACTGAAATACTTTTTTTTGCCTTTTAATGATAATGAATTAAAAGATAATTTTATCTGGTATGTTAACTTTAAGATGTTTTTCCCTCCAGGGTTGAATTTACAAAAGTGGCAGCAGATCCCTCAATTGTTAATCTCGGTCAAGGCCTTCCTGATATATCCCCTCCCAGCTACGTTAAAGAAGAGCTGGCAAAGGTAGCAGCAGTTGACAGACTGAACCAATACACCCGAGGCTTTGTAAGTATTGTGGAACTCGAGAGCCAAGTTCAGTGGAAAATGTGCTACAGGGAAAAAAAATTGACTTTAAGTTAGTTTTATCTGTAGATCATAGTGTTATATCCCAAATTAAGTTGATCTTAGTAGCCTTATCTGTTACTATTGAAATTCCTCTGTGTAGGCTTCTTCAAGGCAGAATCCTTCAGCAAGAGCAAAATGGTAGAGCAGATGTGGGATAGACTGTCTCTGAGGAGTTGATTCTGTTTAAAGAGTGTAGGTTATACATTTACCTCTGATTTTGGTCAGTGTAAACATGAATCAGACAGTACAATGGGAGAATGAGAAAGAAATACTTGATACCACTTGGGACAGCACCTCTAGGATCAAGAAGAGATTCACCAACAGAACTTAGTAAGTTTCAGTGGAAACTAGGAAGGGATGAAAACAGGAAGTTTTTGCCCCTGGAATATATTCATTACCCATTCTGTAAGCTGGCTTGTAGAGTTTGTGTCTTGAGCCAGGTGTGAATATGTGGCATTTATCATTGTCCAGTGCAGGGTATTCCAGTGGACTATCACTGTTTCAGTATGACCACTTCCTTGTTTAGTTTGTCTGTATTCTGTTTTGTGATAAACTGTATTGCCCAAATGAGAATCATGTCAGGACTGCTACATGACCCTAAGGACTCTATCTAATATTTTTCTAGCTGACCATGTTATGCAACAGGGGCAAAAGAGCACAGTAGGCCAGCACCTGTGTTGGTAGTTCTGGCACCACTGTGTGCATATTCCAACATAACTTTTTGCCTGTTCTCTGAGAGTCTGCATGCATTAGAAGTGGCAGGGAGCAGTGGTGGCCAGCCCTTTCCTAAAGGACAAGCTCTCGCAGTGAGCAGAGTGGAAGTCTGGGCAGCCAGGCCCCAGGGAGCAAGGCATGCCCAGAGGTACTGGCTGAGGCAGCCCAGCTCACCTGAGATCAAGCCAGGAGTCAATCCACAGGTCAGACCCAGCAATGCTAACCACAGCCAGACATGACCCAGTCATCACTGGGCAGCTCCAGGGTGACACGGCAGGTCTGAGGTTAAGCTACAAAATCAACAGGGACCTTTAGCTATGTACAAAGAGTCTCTGCAAGTGTGAGATACGTACATAGAGATAGACAAACACATAATAAAAGAATAAAGCAATTATTTTATGTCAGATACACACAAAGGATATCCTGAATTAAGTGAACTTCTGGGCTAAGCATTAGTATGTTTATCACCCACAATAAGATATCTGAAAAGTCTTTTCTCACCAAGCAGACAAGGTTTTGGAGGAGCCTTGGCACAGTGGAAAAGGTTACAGATAACATAGGCTGCAGTCTTGTCTGGCTGCTGTACTTTAACAGACTTTACCAGCTACTGAGAAGAACATTAACTCTATCTCAGCTGAAACCAGGTCAAGTCTACCTTCTGAGAAATATTTACAGACTGATTCTCTAAAACTATTTGCAAATCAAGCATAAATATAATTTTCCTAACACATGCAATTATTCAGTATTTATTCCTGTCATTTTGTTCTTTATATCTAAATGGTTTGATAATTCCCATGATAATTATTAATGTTGACAGATATATTATACTGCAGATAGTAATTAAAGAGGAATTTTTACTAATGTTCCCATCTTCAACCTTTGTACTTCGTATTTGTGGTAGCACACGTGGGAGGGATGAGAATGAATGATGCCGATCCATCTGATAATTGAGCCATTGTCTCAGCTAACTTGGAGCTCTCAATGACTGTAGGGCTGTAGAGTGGCCTGATGTGGCTTGGGTGCTGCAGCATTCCTGTCTTGCTGACGGGCTCATGGCAAGAAATGGCTGTCATTTGAATCAGCAATGACTTGTAAGCCTTAATTTATGGTAATGTTTTTGTTTACAGAAGATGCACGATTTAATGCCTTGTGTGTTGAGGTATAATGTTCAATATTTGAGAGGATTTTTGTTACATAGTTACATTTTCTCAAGGAGCTGTTTTCTATTTCGACCAGGTATCCCAAAAGAAAAAGATCTTTAAAGTAAGAATCCTGCAGTTTTCCTGAATAAACAGAATTTTGCCTTCTTATTTCCATATTGTATATGATCTTTGTTGCACGTTTGTTTTCTTGTTCTTTGCACATTTTGAGGAGAGTATGTTAACTGCCATGTCCCTGGAGGGGACTCTGAGATTTGGGGTGTGACTATATGAATAAATATTTTGATCACAAGTGCTGTTTATCAGCCATATATAAATAAAATAAAAAGATCTCCCTTGCACCAAATACTTTTAGTTGAAAGATAAGGAAGGAAACAAAAGGAGCCGAAAGAGACTCAGAAGGAGGTGAGGGTGAATTGGTGTCAGAGTATTCCCGTCTCTCCTCCTGTTTCTTGTCCTTGCTCTGCTATAGGCTACCTGGACCTACTCCGAGATGTGATAATACAAAAGAAATTAAAAAGCACCAGATAGAAAAATAATTTCCTAGTAGATACAAATAAATTGAAAACACTCTCCTAGTGTGCAAAAGTTCAAGCCCTGATACCTGTTAACAGCCATTAACACTGTTGTATTTTTGTATTTCACAATATAATAGTTTGATACATGTGGAAAAAAGTCGAAACACAGGCTTTATACATTGTCAGGAACACACCAATCAGTTACTTTTTTTTTGTTTTGAACAGGGACATCCATCACTGGTGAAAGCCTTGTCTCAAGTGTACGAGCGGGTTTGTGGAAGAAAGATAGATCCTCTCACAGATATCCTGGTGACTGTGGGAGCTTATGGATCTCTCTTTAGTACAATACAGGCACTAATTGAAGAGGGAGATGAAGTAAGTTATTATTGGAAGTATTCACATATACTCGCAGACATGAGACTCTTTCTCTTTTTCTTACTTGTCCACTTCTAAATATAAGTTAATGTTGGGGCTTCTTTCTGTCCCCATTAGTTTGATTTTTTATAGTTGTACATCTAATTTATGGTTTCTGAAGCTGTGATTAGGAGACTATCCTTTGGATGTCTTCCTATCATTCATCAACTTACAAATACGTTTTTTTCCACATGTAGGATATCTGTGGCAGTTTCTTTATCGCTGTTACTGTTAGGTGACACAATACACACTAATTTCTTATTTGAGAAAATGTGGGCTGTTGTCTGCAACAGACAACTAAGGGTGGCACAAAGAATTGTTGGTGTTTGGGTAACCATTGTGTATCAGGCTCTGTTTTGGGCCATTGCATGGTAGCAGCATGAATAGCAGAAAGGCTTGTTAGTTTACTGTACTAGCTGTGATGACTCAGCCCATCACTATGTCCGCCTTTTTGACAATGATAATAAAAGTCATTTTACAGAAATATTTCTGTCCATAGTGGACAAAACCTTTTTGTATTTTGCTTTCAGTGTTTTGTTTGTTTCACTTGTATATTGTATTCTCATCTTGCTTTTCTATTGCTCTGATAGTCACTTCTCTTTTGTTTGGAATAGTTCTATTAGCCTTTGTTTTTGGTGGGGTTTTTTGTTTGTTTTATTTTCCTATTGTCTAGCCTTTTTGCAGTTTTTATTGAATTTGTCCTCTTTCTTTACCTGAGAATTTTTGTCTGATAAAATTTGAGGACTTAACTGTTCTTCTGAGATTTCTAGATACTTGGAAATCTTGGCATTTCATGGGCAGAATTAGAGCAGCTCTGCTGTGGTTCAGTAATTTGCCATTGCTATTTCCCATCTTTGCATCTTTACCTTGCACCTTCAAATCTGTGTGTAGGACTCAAACATTCTTCTTATTATAACTCAACAGTTGTAATGTGAAACTATAGAAGAACAGCCTGTGTATGTTGTCAAAAATGCGTAGTGCTTATCATACTTAGCCTGAGGGCATTATTGTGTTATACTCTGAAAGGAGGAATATTCTGCAATGTTATAACATTACATCTGGAGTGCCAGAAACATTATCAAGTTATACCACCAAGGTAAATGTAGAAATATGATGGTATCATGCATGGTAAACTCTTTGTTTCTGATACTGATGATTTTCATTTCAGGTAATAATAATAGAGCCATTTTATGACTGTTATGAGCCAATGGTAAAGATGGCGGGTGCAAAGCCTGTTTTTATCCCACTAAGATGTGTGAGTAACTTTTAAAAAACTACTGATTATATAAACTTTCTCATCCATATTCAGTACAGTTTAATGAACACCTTCTATGTGATGCTTTTCTGTATTGTTTTTCATCATTTCAAATTACGTAAAAATGAGATCGATTGCTATAGTGCAAGTCTGAGACAATGATAATCCAAAACAGATTATTTTATTAGTGTTGGAGAAGGTGCAACAATATTTCTTATTTGCTTTAATTTGTGCATTCTGAAAGCTGATTAAAATTGCTTTCTTCAGTTTTCAGTGGAAATTATGGAAGGGGGATCACATATCAGTTCAATTCTTCTGTCAGTCGGTTTTCAAAAGATTTGGTTTCTGATCCCTTCAGCAGAATGACAGAATACAGTTTCTTTTCCAAAATATGCTTGCTAAATAAGGACTGATCGTGCAGTAGACATATTTGCTATACATACAAGAATCACTGTTTCCTTTATTGTTAAAAAGGCTGCGAGTTGTGAACTTGTACAGCTGGCATTATGCCCACAGCTTGCAAGGATTGTTCTGGATGCAAACTGTGCCTTGTGCAACTGGCAGCCTTGCTTGGGAAGGGCTCTTTGGGCAGGACTATTGTAGGAATGTGTCGTGGTTTGAAGCTGGCTAAGTGCAAGGCACCCACGAAAAAACTATCTACTTATTTTCTTTTGCTATAGCTGAGCAGAGGAGGGGGAATTGAAAACTTCATTTTCATGAGTTGAGATAAAGATTATTGAAAAAAAAACCCCACCCACTTTAAGGCAAAACAGGTTCAAAACTTAAACAGTATAAAGAAGATTATTAACAGAATTAAAAGTAAAAAGGGTAATGAGAACCAAAGCAAATCTTCAGAACACCTTTCTTTCCCAGTCCCTCCCTCTTTTCCCTTACCGTGCAAGGGAAAAAACATGGGGTTTTGGTCAGTATTTCACTTCTTAAAAATCTTTCTTCAGTATGCTTAAGGAAAAGAGTTTCTTCCACTGTGCCGTGGGATCCTTCCCATGGGAGATAGTTCTCTGTGAACTTTTCTAGCATGGTTTTAGCTTCCACAAGCAGCAGTCCCACCTGAACCTGCTGCAATGTGAATTCTTCCCACAGGCCAAGCAGTCTTCCCTTAACTGCCTAGCGTGGGTCATTTTAGTTCATGAGGTTTAGTCTTTTAAGGATGAGCTGTTCTAGTTTGGAAGCGAAGGCTCTCTTCCTCTATCTCTAAAAGCAAGGGTCATCTCTCCCTGTTTGAGTTCCTCACTAGATTACAGCTTTTCAGCATCCACGCACTCCAGCGTGAGTACTCTTCTTCACGGGCTGCGCATGGATCTCTGCACCCCTCCACGCACCTCATGAATTATAGGGAAACAGTTTGTTGTATTATCATCCTCACCATGGCTTGCAGGAGAATCTCAGCTCCGGTGCTTGGAGCACCTCCTCCCTCTCCTTTTTTTCACTGGCCACGGTGCTGCCATGTTGGTTTTCCTCACGTGTCCTCACTTTTCCTTTCTCTCTGACTTGGAAGAAAGTTGGTGTCTGTAAGTTGTAGTTGAGAGGTTGATCTCATCTGGGCTCCGCATTGGGGAATTGCTCGCCACGTCTCTCGCTGCTGCCCATGTGGTCCCTGCCGGCACCACCAGAGTGGCTCTGGCCTCAGAAGGGCCCTGGCCATGTGGTCCCGGCCCTCGGAGGGCCCCAGCCGTGCGGTCCAGGCCTCAGGAAAGCCCCAGCTGCACAGCCCCTGCCGGGATGGGTCCTGGCAGCTGCCTCACCACCCCTCAGGAAAAGAAAAGAGAGCTTCCCATGGTTTTTCCTTTCTTAAATATGTCATCACAGAAGCGTTACCAACTTGTCTAATTCGGCTAGTAACCTGCCCATTGTCAGAGCCTTCAGCAACCGGCTCTGTGCCAGACATAGAAGTTTCAAGCAGCTTTTTGTCCGTCCCCACCAAAAACCAGGCTATGTTAAACCAACACAGAACACCATGAAATCAGAATGACACAGAGTGACAAAACCTCCGGGGCTATAGTGGGACTAGGTGAGACTGTTCCTCTGGATGCCCACCTTCTAGGGATGTTTTGAATGACAGGGCACCTCCAAGTATTTTCTGTTTCACACCCGTGTTTTCAGTCTGGCCCTCTCCCAGTCATTGCAGGTGTCAGAAGGGTAGTGTAGCCATGCTCCCGTGTTCTCTGTACCACTGGCCCAAACTTCTTCTCCATTCATAATACCTCAGGGACACTTGTGCTGTGTAGTATATAAATCCCAAAGCCTCAGTCGTGCAGATTTTTAACTCTTTGGCCATTTTCATTAGTTCAAGGAGGAGGAAAAGACCTTGAATCTCCAGTGGTGATCAGTCTTTCCAGTCAACCAGGCACACACTTGCTCTACTGTCTGGCAAGGCTGTAAACTCTCCTGACCTTGTGACTGGGCTTTCTGCATTACACGCTGTAATAATCAGCAGGTGTGCAGTGAGATCCTGGAAACCAATTCCTGCTGGGGCCTTAAGACAGTCAGTGGCCAGGAGAAGACAGCCACTGTCATAACAGTTTACCTTGCTCTTAGCCTCCCTGCCTGTTCCTAGCAAGACAAATTGGATAGGTTGTCACATATGTTTATGAAAGTGTTGAAGGGTGGTAAGTTGAGCACCTCTCTTTAGGCTGCAACATGTATTAAAGTAATGTATAAACTTATTGTAGTTTTGGGGTTTGTGTTTTCTTTTTTTAGAAAAATGATGGAAACTCTGCATCTAGTGCTGATTGGGTCTTAGATCCTGCTGAACTTGCAAATAAATTTAATTCCAAAACAAAAGCAATTATTCTGAATACCCCACACAACCCTATAGGCAAGGTAAGAGTCCTGCTTTAACACCACTTTAATTTCAAAGATTGCCTTAAATCCTGTGATTAATGCATTGTCCCTTACTTTTTCTGTATCCCAGGTGTTTACCCGAGAAGAGCTCCAAGTAATAGCTGATCTCTGTATTAAACATGACGCCCTGTGCATCAGCGATGAGGTGTATGAATGGCTGGTGTATAAAGGGAATAACCACATTAAAATAGGTACTGATTTTTTGTGGCATCTTAGAAGTGGTTGTGGAATGATGCTGTGAATTTGTCTCCCAAGGATAATGCTTGCTGGAAGAACCTCAAAATTCAAGCTTTGAGTATTTTTCAGTGTTCGGGTTCTAAGGATGAGAGCCTTAGAACTGAACTAAAAAAGTCCAAAACTTTTTTAAAAAGTACTTTAAAGAATAATTTCCAAATAGAATTTCCAAAGCTCTTAAGTGACTTTGGAGCAGATATCCATAGAAACCAGTGGGAGTGATGCTTGTAAGTCAGTTATGATCATATAAATTTGCCATCCCTATTCAGTTACTTTGTTGGCCATGACAAGTATAGCTGCTGGTACTGTATGTGTATTGGACAGTGCTTTGCTGAAGAGCTAGTAGAAGGAACAGGAATTAGAACTTCCTTCTCAAAGCTTTGTAGAGATAATCAGTGAGGGAAATGAACAACAGGGAACACAATTATTTTTGCTCCACTAATTATAAAAACTAAAAAATAGTATATAGGTCATTGTGGAGATAGTGCATGAGCACTGTCCCTCTGAAGTGCAGAGACAGGGTTAAATAATGGCCATTGAATTCAGTGAAGTAAGTCACTGCAAGTGCAGTATGAAAGCCTGTTGAATCTTCAGGCAGTGTTGCTACAGGGGTAAAGCGCCACTGCAAGAAAAAAACAGAAAAACAAATAGTGGTGTTATGTTCCTGATCCTCTTGTTCTACTTGATCCAAGTTTCACTGAAGTTACTCTAATCACTCCCACTGTCTCAGAACAATTTAATCTGGTGCAGGTTACTGAAGTCCTTTCCTTACTTGAACACCAGTTCTATAATGTTGCAGCTGTGCATTTCTGTGAAAGTTTCTAGTGTGCTGGCCTTGAGTTGGCTCTGCTGATGTATTTGAAAAGTCCAAAACTTCCTTCTCATGTGTACAGATGTTTTGTTTCTGATGGTAGCATCTTGCATGAACTACCTGTTCTGATGTACTTACTGTTGTATTGAAGGTACATTTCAGTCGTGTGCAACAGAGGCATGTAGTTGAGATTAAACAATGAAATCAAGACGTAAGTATAAATTAGACGTGAAAGGACTTGCCTTTTTTCCTGGCTCTGCCACTGGTTGAATGCTTTTCTTCTATGCTTCAATTCCGTGTTTGTAGAGTGGCAATAAAAGAAACTATCCATTGATGGGGGCTACATTATTGTAAAAAGAGATTCTTATGAATAGAAAGAAAATTATATCTAAATGATCTTGCAATAGTTGTTAACTCAGCTGCACAGTTGCTGATCATCCAGCTGCAGTACACTGAGTCTGTTTTGAGGATGACCTAATTCCATGGCTGTTGTGGTTGCCTTGATAGTGATTCCTTCTTGAGACCTTCAGACATGGAAGAAGGAAAAGGTTTTGGGTACATTAATGTGACAGTAATCTGAGTCACTGGATCCTGACAAGTTACCTAACAGTAACTGATGTGTCCCCGTTGTAAAGTGAAGTCAGTTAAAGATTTCTACATGGGCTTAGCAGGTGTTTTGTGGCCTTAGCATTTCATACAAGGCTGTCTTCAGAATCAAAATCTCTGTGTGTGGTGTAAGGTAATCCATTTTCAGCAGCAGCAGGGCCAAACGTAGTCAGTTACTATTCATCTTATGGACAACTAGCGAATTCTTAAGATTCAGTAACTCCATTGTCATCAGCATCTTAATGCTTCAAACCAAAACATTTCCAGTAGAACAAAAGGCATTCTGTAATTTAGCATAAAATGTAAAAATACTGTATAAAGAAAAAGCAAATTAAAGCCTAAGAAGTTAATCAACTAGGTTTAGGTACATGTTCTCTAACAGATCCCATGACATTATCTTTAACTTTAGTGTTAAAAATACTCTAGAACTTTCAGGGTTAACACTATAAACAATAACATTATTTCAGTGAAAGAAACAAGACCTGGGTTTTTTTTACTTAAGTTTCTCATATTTCCTAGTATTTTTAAGTCTACAAAAAAAATCAATAAAAAATGAGTGTGTTACTTCACTATTTATAAACTCTTGTGTTTCCATAATAACCTCTACATATTCTATCCAATGCAGTGACACTTGTTTTGTGGGAGATACAAAATGGATATTGCGTCAATTTACAGGATCTGATAGTGGTTCCTTGATACAATTTAGCAGTGGTTGCTAGCCACAGATCATAAAATTAGTACAGTCTTTGTGCTGTCACTGAAGCAGTTTTCTGTAGCGTAGAACACTTCATCATATTTCTCATCATCTGACTTCTGTAAAAACGTGGACTTCCTCTGCATAATGATTAGGGTTGCACTGACAGATTTAGAGATTGCACCTCATAACTGAGGATTCTGAACAAGCCACTCAACAAGCTAAGTGCCATCCCAGGTAACAGGCTTATTATATGTGTTAGTTTGCACTTCATTAGTTTTTAAATTGTAGTCAGACTTGGTTATGGTGTCATATGATGTCATATGATGTCATATATGGTTGCCATAGGGCATAGAGAAATTACCCTCTCGATTTTTGTTTTCAAAAGCAATGGAGCTGCTTCTTTCTCTGTGCCCTTGTACTGCTGCTATTGTTTGAAATGCTGTCACATTCTATCTCCAAGGTTGAATTCCTGTGACTGTGAGGCAAAACAGACTTGCTGGAGGCCACTAGCTTTGAAAGCCAATTCTTTTTGCAGTCTGTGAGAGCTAGTTTGGGTGCCTTTAGGAAGTGACCTATATTCTTGGCCTAGCTTGGTAGAAGACACATCTGTTCAAACGCCCTTTTTCTTTTCAAGGTCACACAGTAGCTGAGTATGGGTAGGGTAATAGGAAAATCAGTTTCTTTCATGCTGTTCAGTTTTCTTCTTGGTAAGTTTGCTCAAAAAATTGCAATACATGTTTTCAAATAACTGAAAGACTTATACCATGTCTAATGCTGATAACTGCTGCAAAAACTTCCTTGTGAAGTTCAGTGGTTTCGTTTGGAAAATCTTTGTTCATTGGTCTCGCTAGAGAGAGGATTTAGCAACTGACAGATTCATTGGTAGTGGTTCTAGTATACAAATGAGGTGAAGACACATGTTGGTGACTACTGCAATTGCAACCTTGTCTAACTTTGTGTCTCAGACTTGTGTGTGTCTAGATTTATCTGTTTCTCTTGAAATTAAGTTAGAGTCCAAGTAGAGCTTTGCAGAAGCTGTATACAGAAAAATATTTGCAAACTACAGGAAGAGACCTTTGCTCTGTCATCTCCTTGGAAAAGAAACAAAGGATTTTGGTCTCCTACCAGATACAACTGCAAAGACAGAGACAGGCCTCTGTGGGTCCCTTAATACTTACAGATATTTTAGCTAACTGCTATTGTCAGTCAGTCTCAAGCCTGTTCAAATTGTACAATACAGCATAATTTATTTACTTTGCTAGTTTTCTGATGTTCTTTTGTTTGGTTCTGGGTTAGAAGTCTTAGAAGTTTTTTCTTTTTCTGATGTCTGAGACAGCCAATGACACTGAACTGGACAATTCTAGTAAGGTGGGTTGCAGTGCCTGAGTGAATGCTGTGTATAGTGCTGTTATCAGGCATCAGAAATAAACTGTCCTGAGGTGAATGGGTAGCCACTCCTTAGGTCATATCTTTCTTATGGATAATTATGCATTTTTGCTGAGGATAACTAATATGTAGTTTTCAAACTGTACCTCTTATTTTCTGTCTCTTCTTTCTCCTTTCGTTAATCTGTACCTTTTTTTTTTCATGCTAAAAAAGCACTGGCCCATATATCCTTTCTCATTTGTTACAATTGCTATCATTTTAGAATATTCTTGTTGTTTGCTTAAGATGCTGCAATGAACATACAGCTCTGAGCTAGGGACAGTGTAGTTCTTCAAACTGCATGGAATATATGAGTGCACCTGTACCAAATTAATTTTATTTTATGTACAGCTACGTTGCCAGGTATGTGGGAAAGAACAGTAACCATAGGAAGTGCTGGGAAAACATACAGTGTAACTGGCTGGAAGGTAAGGGGAATCAATATAAATGAGTTAAGTTACATAAATAAGAGAATACATTTATTACTCTAAAAATGCCTCTGTTTTTATGACCTGAGTTCTGAAAGCTTCTGGCAAATCTCCATGTCTCCAAAATGTGACAATACCATTCAGTTGGAGCAATTACCTATCTTTAACACCCATGTCTTAATTATCTTCTTGTCTCTTGCGAGCATAAATTACTAAAAAAACCACCACAGTACGATTTGTTCAAAATCAGTAAAGATTCTTGGAGAAAACATGGATATTATGATATTTTGAGTTCCCAGTTTTCCCATCTTGACTTTTAAATATGTATCAGAAAGTAAACAAAAAATATTTAACTATTTGACAACTAAATTCTTCTTCATCACTTGTGTTCAAACTAAACCACAGCATATATGATTCAGTAGTGAGCTTTTGTTTTATGTCCAAACTGGCTTTGACACAGGAGCTTAAGAGATGGAGAGGTTCTAAACTGATTAGAAATAACATTCCTAATAAATGCTCAGTTTGATTTCTAACCCTTGTTATATGAAGAGTTAAAAGTTTGCTCAGCATCCTATCATGGATAGGGATAAGGGAAACTATAACTGTTGTCTCAAATCCACATTTTTTAAAGGTATCATATACCAAACTTTGTGTAAACCAGCTCTTTTTAACATTATTTATCAAAAGAAATTCTTAAAATAGAAAAACTCGAGGCATTGGCTAATTTTTTAGGATTTTTTACCTTTTAGTAGCACCACTGCCGTAAGTATAATATATGCATGCTTTCCTCCCTTAGCTTGGTTGGTCCATTGGTCCTGAGTACCTGATTAAGCATTTGCAAGTTGTTCACCAAAATACACTATATACTTGCCCAACTCCATTACAGGTAGGTACAGATGGGGCAGAGGAGGTTGTTTTCTGGTGTAAGAAAGCTGTTGGCCTCACTGTAATAAAACAATAATCACAACAATGAATTTTTAGTTGTCCAAATACATATTCTGGGGTATAAGAAGAGGAAAAAAATTTGATCAGCTCACCAGACATTTAAAAAAACCCAACAGTCTTGCAGATTCTTTCATCTTTTGCCTACAAACTACTTCTTGCATAAAACATGACAATCTTAGTGGTTTCCTAGCAAATACAAATGAAAGTTCTGTCTACTAGTGTGTAGTATTCTATGGTACATTATTATCAAAAATTTAAATTGAACTTTAATTCAGATTGTAAACCCTTGTGTCAAGGACTCTGACTTCTGTATATGATAGGGCCTAGCAAAAGGTTGGGTGTTCTGGATGTTGCCAAAGCACAAAGTAACAAACAGATTACAGATGTAGCTTGTGTGATTTGTGTGCTGATATGCTTAATAAGGGCCAGAAGAAAAATCCACATGATTTCAGTAGGAAGTGTGTGAGTGTCTGTGAGTTTACTGAGTGTTCACAAGTACTTTGGACCTTATGTTTCCAGGAGGCTTTGGCACAAGCATTTTGGATAGACTATAAGCGCATGGATGACCCAGACTGCTATTTTTACTCACTGTCTCGAGAGCTGGAAAGCAAGCGTGATCGGATGGCTCAGCTACTGAAAGAGGCTGGACTAAAGCCTGTCATTCCAGATGGAGGATACTTTATGATTGTTGATGTTTCTACATTAAGTCAGTATAAAATTTATTAAAGAGTGTGTGGAAAGTAAATTTGATTTATCTGAAAGCACAGATTTCATTTTAAACTATATTCTCATTTCATGTGTGGATAACGTTGCCAGGTGTGCTAACTGAGATTGAAATTTTCAGTTTCACCTTAGCTGGTAAGGTGGATTTTATGAGCTTCAGCAAAGAATTTGTGATCCTAACTTCTGTCCATGTCTTGCAAAGCTTTGACAAGTTTTTAGAGAGGCTAAAGGAGGTAGATAAACATTTTTATTTTCAAAATGTCTGTGATTATGAAAATGTTTGAGAGGCAAGCACCTGGATAATATCTTGAGTTTATACCATTTGTATTTTCCTCTTTCTGGTCTTTTTTTGTTTCTTTCTTTGTTTTTCTTAATCTGAAGTCATACCCTAAAGGCTTTTTGAAGCATTCTGATCTCTAAACACTGTAAAATGCTACTACAATTTATAAGCCTTTTGAAAATTCAGGTTATGGGAACTTCAGAGGAAGAATTCCCACAGGGGAAGGTTTTTTTAGTTCCACATTTTTTCACTAACTGGTCTACATGTGACTTGTCATTCAGACAAATGTTTAAACACAGCAGGATCTCACAGTTTGATCATGTGTCAGAAAGTTTTAGGTACTCTGGTTTCACAGATGAGAAAACTGCATTTTCAGGGAGTATTGCTGTCCATGCAATAAATGCACTCTTCACTACCCTCCATAGCCCTGATCCCCCAATAGCCCAGACTTCAGGACTTCTTGGAATATTGCTTTCTTCCAAGCTGCATATCTGAATTTGCTCTGGATGGAAAACAAGTGCTCAGATCAGAATGGAAAGGTTTGATCTGTTGGCCTATTTTACCTCTTATAGTATAATTTAAAAATTAGATATTAAAATAAAAACATATATCTTCATTCTTAAGTATTAACTGTAATAAAATGCTGTTAATGAATGCCTTCCCATTGGAGTCTAGGAAATCTTACAACATACTTGTTTTAAATTTAGATGTGGATCTCTCTGATGTAAATGAGAAACAACCTTATGATTACAAATTTGTCAAATGGATGATAACATCTAAGGTAAGACATCTTAGTCATACTGTAGTTTTAGAAATGCTTTTCTATTGAAAGCAAGAGCAGTGCAACTGTAGTTATTAAATAACGTTGTAGAGATGTTTCATTCAAAATATTTGGTGTTGCTGATAATGGTATGACTAAAATATTGCTAAATATGTTGAAAATGTACGCTGTAGTTTGTGCTACATCCCAGCATTTTTCTTTCAGCACACGTGTTAGTTGTACAGAAGTACCTCTGTAATATTTTGCCTAAGAAAAGTAATTTGAATTTAGTAAGGCCTAGCTAGTGCATACAAAACTGAACCTTGTCTTTCCCTCGTGTTGGGAGGGAGAGTTCTAGAAATAGAACAGTAAAATCATCATGCTTAAACCAGATTTTTTGTACACATTTAAATAAGCAAATGCTATTTCTGTTTTATGTTTCAGAAGCTATCAGCAATTCCTCTTTCAGCATTCTGTGGTCCTGAGACAAAGAAACAGTTTGAAAAATATATACGTTTTTGCTTCATTAAGGTAAACTTGCGTTCTGAAAATCAATGCAGTACAGAAATCTGCAAGAGACTGACTTGTTACATTTTTCCTGGGATCTCTTGTATTGAACGTTTTTAGGAACAGAAAGCTTGGTGTAAAATTCAGCAATTGTGTAAAATTCTTCAATTGTCTTTTTGCTGAGAGACTTTACACCATCAGTGTGGGTGGCATGGCTGAGAAGGGCAACTGCAGAAAACAACTGGATGGGTACCCCATTTTTAATTTACTGTATTGATTTTTAAAAACATTCTTGACCAGTGGTGACAGTAAAAATTATTGAGACAGGTAAGCTGTCAATTAATGTGATATCTATAATCCAGAGCAGAGAAAACCGTATAGCAGAGTATGTGCCCCATGCCCATTCAGTGTCCAACAGCAAAAGCTCGCTTGCTTGAAAATAAAGAGTTTAACACGAGCTTCAAATTACAAAAGAAAACATGTTTTTCTGTGAATTGGCTGATTTTTGCCATTTTGTGAGCACCTTCTTTGCACATATTCTTCCCACTGTTACGTCTGTTCTTGAAAAGACTGAAAGACTTTGGGGACAGGTACATAAACTTTGATAAGCCCAAAGCTCTAAGATGTTTCCCAATTGTTCTGTGACAGAGCCAGCATAATGGAACATGTGCAAACCCTGAACTGTTCTGTGTAAAGATGAGAGCCTTAGCCTGAACCAGGCTTTTTTTTCCCTTTTGTTACTTACTTCTTTTGATGAGGTGTGAAGTCTGTGATGTAAACTGAACCAGTAACAACCAGGATGAAACTTACTGGTTGTACACGTGGCTGATAAACAGCACTAATTATTTCAAGTTAGGCTACCTTTATGACTCACCAGGCTGGAGGCAAGCTACGCAGTTTGGAGGGGTTATGTTTAAGTAGTTCACAGCATAACATGGTTGCGTGGAGATTAAAAAATCCCAACTGTACTCACAGGGATTAGGAAAGTGTGCTAGCACGTCTCCAAACCAGAGCTGCCAAATTACATCACTGCATTAATGCCACGAATTTATGTAAGTATTGCTTTCATTAAATGGGATAGTATGAATGCTGAGATGACATCTTTTAAATATATCTAATAAATACTTTCACGGAATCAGCATTGAATTCTTCGTGTAGTCCAGATTTCTACCTAGTAACTGTCAATGAAAAAGTGGCTAACAGGATATTTACAGGATGCAACTGAAACAACCAAATACTGATTTGAGATGATATAATCATGACTGACTCTTTTTAAGAAATCCATACTTGCAGTAATAGTGTTGTTCCTTGTTTTGCAGAAGGACAGCACACTAGATGCAGCTGAAGTGATCCTGAAGAACTGGAATAAACAGACAGGCTGATTTTTCTTATTAGCTTTTCCATATGGTATAACTATCTAATAGTAGGGATTTTTTACTGGAAATTTAAGAACAAATTACTTAATACAGTACAGAATTAATATGACATTGTAAATAACTTTTTGCTGCCACCTGCTGAGGAGTTAAAACGATTTACAGAAATAGGTGTAATGCAAGTCAGAGGTATTTTTCAGTCTTTTAGAAATAACTTGCTTTTCTCTTAAAGAAACCCCAATGGGATTAATTTCTTTTACTGAAAGAAAAGATTTATAGGACTCTGTGTAAAATAAATAAATAAATGATATAGGTATTTTAAAACTTACAAGTAAAAAAGGGGAGGTGTTTTTGGTATGAGATAGCATGGGAACTAGAGAGAGACTTACAAACATTGTACTTTGTGAAACCAAAAAACCTACAGTAGAGGAAGATTAAGACATGGGTCATATTAGATACTTGCAGTGACTTTCTACATACCTGTCTACCTACTCTTGTCTGCAGAAATTGCATCAGTTTAAATAAAGTGAAAAGTGCTAAGTTACATAATTACTATTTTATTTTCCACAATAGTCATGTGTGGTGTTCTGAAAGTAGTCAGTCCTCAATAAAATTATAAAAGTAGCATCTAGAATAGGAATTCTATTTACTTATGTCTACCTATATATTTATTACATGGATGGATCTACAAAGCAAACTATAGAAGACTTTGCTTTAGAGGCTCCTTTACAATCAGATGTACAGTGACATAATTAATTGCGTCATTCTTTTTCTTTCCATGTTACAACACTGGCAATTTCACAGCACACTTACTTCAAACTCTTTAGATCTAGGGGTCCATGGAGGTGAGCCTAATGCTGTTCTATGGAGCTCAACTAGCTTGATTTCAAGCACAGTAGATAAAGGAATTGTTTCAAAAGAAGTCAATATGGAGAATTCCTTTCTAGCTGCCACCTTTTTCACTTCTTTCTGCAATCTTTTAATCTGTAGATTAAAATCTGGGTTTCCAGGCAGGCGACTTTTTAAGGCTGTGTGCTTTGTCCTCCATGATCTTTCTATGTTCTTCTCACAGGCTGTCCTGGTTTCTGAGGGGATAGAGTTAATTTTCTTCTCAATACCTAGTACAGTGCTGTGTTTTGGATTCAGTGTGGGAATAATGTTGATAACTCACTGATTTTTTTGGTTGTTGCTAAGTTGCATTTATCATAAATCAAGGACTTTTTTTGTGTCTCCTGCTCTGCCAGTGAGGAGGTGCAAAAAATGAAAAAAAGCTGTGAGGGAGCATAGCTGGGACAAGTGACCCAAACCGGCCAAAGGGATATTCACACCATCGAATGACAGGCCCAGTGTATCAGCTGGGGAGTTAACAGGAAGGGGGAGCCAGTCGGGGTTCAGGGATGGCATCTGGCATCAGTCAGTGGGTGGTAAGCAACTGTGTTGTTTTTCTTTTTTTTAATCCTTTTTGTTATCATTATTATTATTTACTACTGGTATTCATTTTTACTTTGTTTCAATTTTTAAACTGTTTTTGATTCTTCTCTCCATTCCACCAGTTGGGGGTGGTGGGTGAGTGAGCAGCTGGGGGGTGCTTAGTTGCCAGCTGGGCTTAAACAACGATACAGCCTCTTACGGTGCAAAGCCTGAACAAATTCAGTAACTTGTTTTGCCGATGTTTTACTCATTCTGTGATTGCATAGCTTGGCTCTTAACTGAATTCCATTAGACTGTGACCATGGCCAGGACCTAAAAAAAAGGTATAGAAACGGGACTGGGAGAGGAGCTGCTAGTTTTTTTCATTAATACTTCTTGGGTCTGGGCTTGTGGGAGTTCAGTAGCTGGGACTTCCATAGTCTTTGTAGCTGTCTTGCACTGTCATTCCCCAAATCTCATCAGAAGATGGTTGGCTGGTATTTTTAAAGTGGTGAGTAATCTTTGTGTAGAAGAATCAATTCAGCAATTAAAATGACTTAGCTGAAATTTCAGCATTAATTTAATTTTGAAATTCCTACATTAAATTCCAGTATAAACTATTTTTTTAGACACTAAGTTTCTGTGAAACCTACACTCTGTTTTACAAGGAGTTTAAAATCTGTTGCAAGTTGCACTCGGGAGCTGTGGTGTTGCAGGAACTAAGAGATTGCAACAGGCTATTGAACTGCACAATAAATCAACAAACCATTGCAAAGGTCCTTTAGACATACAAGTAAGAACCAGTGATTTGTTTTCATTAATGTACTATTCATTGTGTTTGCAAAGGCATCTGAATATCCCATTGCATTATTGTTGAAATGATGTTGGTAGTATTAGGAATGTAAGAATTGCAATTTAATTACACACTTTTATTACTGACAGTAAGCAGCATGAGATACTTGGTGTGAAATTTTAAGAAACTCCAGAATGACCAATTAAGCAAGTTTTAAACTAGGATTATTGTTGTAACTACAGTGATGGGAAAGAACAGCTGGGGACAGGAAGGTAAACTTTGTGTAGTATTAAAATGATCTGTTGTTGACAGAGACTGTTAATAGTGATATTTCCATCTGCCACATCAACCACTTTTTGTCGGCTGCTTGTGGAAAAAGTGCTTGAAAAATTGCTGCAGACAAGGAAGAAAAGTCATGATATATCATCTATTGTATTTTTGCAACATTCCTGAGAATTACTGTCCTTCTGTGGTGAAAATTAAATTCTTTCAATTCTAACTTAATGAGAATAGGGTTAGGAGGGCTGACAGTGATTGGCAGCAGAACATCTTGTTTGTAGAACAGAATATAGAAGAAACCAAGACAAACCTGGAAAGCTTGAAGGTACTCATTGTGGTGATGGGGCACATCTGCTGCAGTCACTGCCCCGTACGCATTTTGAGGTTATGGAGAAACTTAGTATCATGTACTGTATTACACTGCCAGTTACAGTGATTTTTCATTACTCTTTCATTATTTGGGTTTACTGAGCATTTCTGAAAAAAATCATTGGAAGTGGAAAAAAAGTTTTAAATTTGTATCTCAGCATCTCTAGTCTCTAATAGTTCAGCTTTCTTATATTCCAAAAGGTTTGTATTTTTTTATCCTAAGAAATTTGTTTTCAAGTTTAAACTAGCCCATTTTCAACCAGCACACAGTACTTCAGTTAGTAAAGAAGTGTTTGGAGATTGTGTGATAATTAATTTGACTCAATATTAGCAAGTATTAGAGAACTTTTCAACTGCAGGGAATTTCTTCCTTTGAGCTGGTAAATTGAAAAATATTCTTTTTATATAGTGGAGACATGGGCTTAACTGGTGTGAAAAGTCCTGTGTATATGATTAATAAATAGATAGCAAATTTATAACTGTTGAGAGACTTCAATACTGATCACTTTGAAGCATTGAAATAATGGCACTTTCAAAGATCTATAGACACTCCTGTCCCTTCTCTTTCAGCGAGGGTAGACTCATACTAAAGGAATACTTCCCTCCCCCCCCCCCCCCCCCCCCGTTTTATAGCTTGGGCTCGAAAACCTGTTGTTGCTACTCATTATACAGACTAATTTTGCATACGGATAATCTCTTGTGGAGTGAAAGCCGGGACTCGAGTCCAGTGCTAGAGGGCTTTGGTCTTGCAATAGTTTCTGTGGTTTCCCCTCCTCTTTGGCCCGATGTTTGCTGCTAAGGTGGATCCGAGTGGGAGAGACAGAAGGGGAGCTGCTCACACCGTGCAGCTGTGTGCGGGGTAGCAAGGAAAGCCCGCACAAACCAGCGGGCTTTGCGTCTGCTTGAGTGAGCCCGAGCGTTTGGGCAGGGCCTGCTTGCACGGCCTTCCCTGGGACACAGCCGCCCGACACCTGCGGGGCCCGCCCAGAGAAGCGCCGCGTTTTTCTCGTCATTCCGCCAGCCCAGTGCCAAACCACAACAGCTGTAGCAGGCGATGGCAGCAAGCAGGAACTAAACTTTTTTTTCTCCTTCCCCTTTCAGGGAATTGGTCTCTGCTTAGTTTCAGAGCCAAGGACATGTGGTACCCCATATACGTTTGTGCAAGCTTGGGACAGTTTTGCTTACACTTGTTTTCTGTGGGAATTCAGGAAACTGCTGGAGTGCGCACAAGAGCAGCTGAACCGGAGTCACGGCCCGGGGACGGCACGGTGGGCTTTGTGCAGGGGCTCTGTGGGCTGCTGCCTGGGCCGATGGTTCCAGCCGATGTCCCACAGCTGGCGCTGCCCGCCGCGACAGGGCCTCGGCTCGGGCCCGCAGCCGCACAACGCCGCCGTGCGCCCGCCCCTGCTCCCGCCCCTTCGCGGCACCCGTAGGAGCGCTCGCGGCGCCGCCCGCCCCTCTCGGCATTTAACAACCCGGGCCGCGCCGCCCCGCAGGCTCCGGCACTGCTGCAGCGTCGCCGAGATGGCGTCCACCAGCCGGTACGGGGGCGGCCCGGGCGCAGGGGACCAAGGGAGGAGCGGGAGCGGCTCCCACATCGCTCCCGTCCGCGGCACAGGCAGAAAATGGCCGCGTTGCCCCCACTGCCGGCTGGGGACGGACCGGCGGCCATCGGCGCTCTTTCCTGGCCCCGGTGCTGCCGGTTTAGCGCGGCTCTCGGGGTGCCCGGCGCACCGGCTCCGCTCTGGTGCCCGGTCTGTCGGGGCCGCTCCGTGCGCCGCTCCTGGGGCGGCGGGAGGCCGGACTTTGGGGATCCCGCGCCTGTTTGGGCTCTGCCGGGAGGCCCCCGGCTGAGCGGCCTCTAAGGGGCCGAGCTCGCCGTCTTTGCGTCTTCGTGCTGCTTTTGCTGGGCAGCGCTCTCAGGGGACGCCGAGGTTTTTGGGGCATTTATGACCTGAGTGCGGGACTCCTCGTTAGCGACAGCGCGGTGCGAACGGTGACCCGGCCCGGTTCTTTCCCCGAGCGCGGCTCCGGCCTGGGCCTGGGGCGGTACCGAGCTCGTCCCAGCGTGTCCCTCGGGCGGGCACCGCCTGGCGCGGCCCCCCGGGTCCCTCCTGCTCTGCACCGCCTCGAGCTGAGGTGCAGCTCCCCGGCCTGGCTCCACCTTATCGGGCCTTGGAAACTGCTTTTAGCCTCCCGCCCTAAATCCGTACCGGCACCAGTTTGTGACCAGTTTCGGGCTCTGAATTCTTTTCTCCTGGAGACGTATCGAGTTTTTTCTAGTCAGGAATGAAGAAAGGCCCACGAAGTCGACTGGAGTGACTCTTAACTCCTGCTAAACCTGTCCTAGGATCTAGGAAGTGCTTCCTAGTAGTCTTGCTGCAACTCGGGAGTTATTTGCTGAGATGGGCCTTTACACACGTGCCATGCATTTTCCTTCGGTGTAGGTGGCTTAGTAAATTGAACCCATTGCAAGGAGTACGGTATATATGTCTAGATAAACCGAGGTAAAATTGGGATGGGAAGACAAATTTTTGCAATGTTTTATGAAGGTAAAGTCTGAAACAAAACACCACTGGTATTCTTTGAGGTGTCTGGATTTTTTTTTTTTTTTTTCTTTTGCTTAGTGTGTCGCTAGCCTTTTGTGTAATGCCAAATGTCAGGTGATTGTGAATGCTTTGTCAACAGTGTTGTCATATGAAACTACTGGCTGGGAATAGAGAGAAGGAAAGTAGTTTAAAGAGCTTTAAGGTAGTATTTTGAATATAATTTACATCTGAAGATCTTGTGTTGACATGTGCTTTCTGGAGGTTTTAATATGAATAGTGATGTTGATTTTCAGTTTTGGTTTCAAGTTGTAGATATTTTTTATGAACAGTGGATTGAAGTGTTTGGGTTGTTTGTATTTACACTCATCAGAAATATCTAAAAACTTAAGATGGAATGTATAGATTAGGTTGAAATAATAGTGGAAAATGGGGGAACTCAGAATAATTTTACTTGGAAATTTTTTACAATTAAAAGGACTGCAAGTTGTTTTTTGGTTTAATCAGATGGGGGTTAGTGAGAAGCTGTGATAAATTTTTTGTGATCAACTCCTGTACTCTGTGCTTTTTAGCTTGAGCGGAATGGCTTTGTGGAATACACGGATCCCAGTTGTAAACACATGTTACTCCATTTCTGAAATAATTGGTCTTAGTAGAATTACTGAACAGTTGCTAGTATGAGGTATTTACTTTTAAAACACTTGGTTAGAAACAATTTTTTGTTACTTTGGCCAGTAACTAAAAGTTGTTGTAGTAAGTAATGCTAATGCTTTATGGGAAGTTGTAATTGTTGAAGATCCATGGGTGTGAAAGAGACAGATCCCTGTTATCAGAACTTGTTGTCATATAATTGCCTTATGAGCTGATTATTTTTTGTTAAGATCTCACAGTTAATGAATTGCTTAATTAAAAATGGGATTTATTCTTCAAATAGTTGAAAATAAACCAGTGTTTGAGCTGAGAGTTTTCTAAACATACATGTTGTATGTGCACTACTTCCAGAGTTAAGGACTTGGTAAATAATACTGTTCTGATCAGAAGGAGTGAAAATGCTCATTTGGAATGAAGAAATCACCACTGACTTCTTGGGAGACTTCATTTAGCAGTAGTTTGTGAATTATGCTATGTTTAATCAAGTCTGTTACATAGATTCTTGATGTTTTGAGTTGAAGTGGTTTTGGTATAGGATACATTACAATAAAATTGGAATTTAAGGTGATGTGAAGTCTTGATTGTCAAATGTAGTGTTACAGCATTTAAATTAAAAGTGCAGCTCAGGTAATTACGTTAATATTCTATAATTTAAGTCATTAAATACTGTATTATTAAAGCATTCTTATCAGCAAGGAACTATTTTTTTTTTGATACGCAGCCTGCTTTTTTAATAATGATTGATACTTCTCATTTGTTTCTTAGTTTGGATGTACTGCCAAGAGTGACTTGCCCAAATCATCCAGATTCCATTTTAGTGGAGGATTACAGAGCTGGTGATATGATTTGTTCTGAGTGTGGGCTTGTAGTAGGTAAGTAGTTATTCATATTTTTATAAATTGCCGTATAACCCAAATGTTGTGTGTAGGTTTGCTCTCCCTTGATGCCCAAGTGTGGGTGGTAGATTTGGTGGTGTTTGTTTGGTTTCGTGAGGTTTTTTTTGGGGGGGGGTGTAGTGTTTAGGGTTTTTTTTGTGATGGTCCGTTGGCTAAAAGCTTACTGTTTTGAATAGCCTGTTTTCTGGTAACTTCTTGCACTATGAAAAGAATCAAACTCTCTTTAAAGACTGAGAATTTAAAATATGCTGTAATATGAATTAGAGTAATCGTGTTGTCCAGTATTCTGTCTTTAATCATGACTCTTCTTTCATTTAGGAAAGTATAAGAAATTTTATAAAAGTGCTCTGTGAAATAACTTGCTTACAAGAAAAAAAAAATCACAACACAAAACCAAACCCCAACCAACCTCTGTTTCCCATTAGCTAGAGGTTATCTTCTGCCCTGAAGGATTTAGATTTATATGGTTGCCAGCACCTGTGTTTGTTAATTACCTCTCCCAAGGCTTTTGAGACTGGAATTCTGTGGAGCTCTTTTACTTGGTTTGTGTAGCAGCAGTTCTACAGACTAAACTGTATTTCTAAGTGTAATGGAATATTTAACATGAAGGGCCTTTTAGGCATTGTTTTTTGTTTGAATGAGAGAGAGGAAGTTGTCATAGAACCTGCTGCATATACATTTTTATGTATCTTTTCTAGGATGAGCATCTTATGTGCACCTTATTGTCTTTATTCCTTTTATCATGGGAACCTTTCCACACTTGGATTATGATAATTCTTTAAACTTCATTGATTTCTGTTAATTTTTTGTTAGGCATGCCATTATGAGAAAAAAACCCTCCTTGAGGGTGCATGTTTGGGTGATTCATCCAGTGGTGCTAAATGTTTCAAATTGTTTATATCCCTCTCTCCTAGACTGTGGTGGTTTTGTTTTGCCTTGCTAAACTTAAAATTTTTCACAAAAAGCTGAAAGTTAAGGAATTTGTGGCAAAGGTAGTACTAATTTAGCCAAGCAACTAAAATAAAATAACATAACTTGTTAAAGTAAATGTTAAACTTGAGTACCAGTTTCCTTTAAAATTATGAAACCATTTAAAACCTAAAGGAAGGGTTAAATCTGCTTTGTTAAAAGAAGGGCTGGTTTAGATTGCATAAATTTTGATAAAGGTCAGTGAATCAGAATAAACTTGCTGGTTAAAAATTCAAATATCCACAGCAGTGTTTCCTACTGAAATATGATAGTAAGTGTCTAAGTTGCGGCTTAAAAATAGTTTGGTGCATGTTCAGCTCTTTGTGGGGTTGTCATAGAAGTTGAGCAAAAGTTTAGAAAAGCCCGTTTTGATCAGTTCATAACTTTTAAGATAGTTCTGGTATTAGGAGAAGAGGAAAAGCTTTTTCTTCATAAATGTAATTTTTAGGAGCTTGGAATTTGTCAGAAGTCTCGCTTCATGTACTTTCTGTTACAAGGTACTCTTGCCTGAAGAGTTTTATCCCTCTGGCTTTTCTGAATTAATAGCATTGGTGATTTTTTTAGTTCAAATTGTTAGCACTTTCAATGAGCAGGATCATTAGAATATTAATAGAAACTGTTGCTGAATTGAGTTTTTAATGTGTTTGTAATTGTCTTAGTGCAGTTTACAGCCAACATTACTGGTAGAATAAAATATGTTTTTTAAGTTAGCATTTCTTGTAGATTTGTCACCAAAACGCTTTAACAGCATTGTGCTGATTGTTCTCATTCTGTGTTACATTCCTTCAGCTATTTAGCTTACCTGTATGTGTCCAATTCCTTAGCTAGGGTATCCAGCAGGTAATTTGGAAAACCAGTTAAATAGGATCAAGATGAATAATTGAAGAGCACATGACCAAAGAGAAGTGTGAGCACTCAATATTTTCTCACCTGATCTGATAAGAAATTTAGAGGAGGTGTAAACCAGATCCAGTTCTTGATGCCTGTTTTTTGGAGATGCTTATGAAGTAGGGATGTTTTAAAGGAGTGAATACAAAATTTAGTTTTGATGTGTTCCAAATGCAACTTTTCTGTATTTGTTGCAGATTCGATGATACATGTTCCCCTTAGGAGAGTAACAGTTTCATTTCTTGTTTTTACATAGAAAAGTTTTGTTTCAAGGCCTACATGCGTCATGATCACAAGTGAGCAGAGCCCACTGAAAATATATTTTGGGGTGGACTAAAAGTTACTGAGATCTTTTTTAGTGAAGGGGATCATTTAGAACAGTTAAGCCCCCCACCCAAAAATCAATATACTGTGTGGCCAAAGAAGTGCTACAGGTTTCTTTAAAAATATTATGATTTTAGTGTCTGCAGAGCACTGCTGGTATATGTGGGACAGAATGGTAAATGCTGAATTTGTGCTCTTGCTTTACTACTGTAATGTACATACTGGTGTGACTTCACTGATTTTTTTTATTTATTTTTTTTGGTGTGTGTGTGTGTGTGTGCAGTTTAGCTGTAGACAGAGCTAATAGTCTTTGAGTTAACTAAGTGTATTTGCATTTGATGTTTTTCTTGCTTGCTATGGTAAAGTACTGAAGTTGCATATTTATGGAAAAAGTGTAAATTTATTATCTGTAGAACTGTGTTGTAGGATAAAATAGCTGGTGAATAGATAGTTTTCAGGTTTGTAATCGATTTTCAGGGAATAGGAGATTAAATCAGTATTGTTATTATAATAAATGATCTTGTATTTATCAGGTCTGCAGTTGAAAGGGTAAAGCAATAGAAAATTTTGGGGGAGCAGGAGGCTAGGAGAAGGGGGAGCTGATCTCTTTATCAAGTGAATTCCATATTTTAGGCAGAGCTGTATGCTGTGAGTACTGTGTTTTAAAGGGATTTTTTGAGAGATTTTTAATCAGAGTTGTTTTCTACTTGTAGGTTTTATTCTTAGTCTCAGTAAGATTGAAATTTAAGTTAAATCTAGTACGCTGGGGTTTTTTGCACAGTATTTTCCACGTGTTCTGAGCAAACTGGTGTTTTGCTGTGCAGTATTAAGTCTTGTAATGTCAGTATGACTGAGACTGGTGTTGAGTGTATTATTGTTTCAAAATACTGCTTCAGTCTCGTATAAACTCTCACCTACCTTTTCACTATTACCTTTTGTGGATTAGCTTCTGTTCTGTCTTTTCATGGTAATTATTTCCAACTTGTTAACTTTTCCCTTTGCTAATTGCTTTTTGCATGAAAGGCACTTGGAGACCTAAATTACAATTATCCATGGAATTTTGATATTAGCCTGGATTGACCTGCATTTGAGACTTTACAACTCTGTCCAGGTTTATTTGCTGTCACAAGAATTGTATTTTATTATCCCTACCTTTCTCCATTCATTCTAAGCTATGTGCTACAGTAAGGGTTCTTGGGCTGGTGGGGGAGTTCATGGGCAGAGTTCTTAGGGCTTGGAGAAGTACTTAGTACTGTGTTAATTTAAAATGTTCACCATATCTCATTCTCCAGACAGACTTGGTGGGGGGAACAGCATGTTCTTCAAGAACAGAAGGCTAGTAAATCCTCTTTCTTGACAGGTGAATATTTTGTTTACTACCTTATAGGCAGTAAAAAAGGCTGGGAATCAGCTGATGTGCCAGAAGGGGCTGAAGAAAGCAGAGTGAAAGTGGAAGACAAAGAACTGAATTTTCTTGTTGTAGCAAGGTGGTGATGTGAATTTCAGAGGAGGATAAGAACCAGTCCAGTGGCATGTACTGCTGTGTAGTATCTCAGGTATTAGGAATACCTTTCTAAGACATTCCTTAAATTTCTATATAGCTTCATTAAATGTTGTCTTAGTGTGCCAGAGTTAAGCAGCGAGGAATTTGTTTTCAGTATGTAGTAAGTGATTTTCTCTAACTTAGCACTCTGCTTTGGTAGGCAGGTGTGGCTGAGAGAGGAACAGTGCTCTTGTATGGATCTTTTTTTGGGTAGGCTTTGATAAAAAAGCAGAAGTCTGTCTCCAGCTGATGAGGATCCTTGGACACGTATCAACTTGTTAAAGCTTTGAATCAGATTATGACCAATATTCAGATACTTATGCCGTGTTCTGTGTATACCTGAGAGTTCAGTTGAAGAAATTTAGGGAAAAATATTCAATAGCCTGTGGTCGGGGTAAGGCTGTTGCAAAATTCTGTCTGCGTAGTTGTTTGGCTGATACTTCTGAAAAGTTTGAGATTGAAATGTTAGATTGTAAGTTCAAGTGTGGTCCATGAAGAATAGGTAAGATTTGACTATACTGCAGATATTTTCTTCTCAATAAAAAAGTAGGAGGGAGTTTCACAGTTGCCTCCCAACTGGCCAGTTCATTGCTCAGGATGTCTGTCATTAGGGGTAAGATTGCTTGCTTCTGTATAGCTGCTTGTTTTTTCTGAAAACCAAAGAAACCATTTTTTTCAGCTGTTTGTAGTATCCTGTAAGTGGGGAAGGTGCTTAAGTACTTCTGACTTGGATCCAGTAGAGGGCAGTTACATCCACAGGGAAAAATCTTTTAGTACTTGGGGTTGTGTTCAGGTTTACTCCTTTCTGCAAGTATTGTCAATCTTTAAAACTACAATATGAATTCTTAATTCAAAGTATTGCCTAAAATAGTAGGCAAAAGTCTTTAGATACGAATGTGTATTAGCAGCTTTTACATGCTTGGTGTCCAAACTACTAAGTTGGTCTTGCAAAAAGACTTCGCATTCAGGGGAAAGCTAATTATAGAGGATACTGATGCTTAAAGACATTCTGAATAGTTGGCTCTTGCATGAGCATTCATGGATACTTAATACAGGCAATTTATAATATGAAGAAAATACCCTACTTGCTTTTTTCAGCCAGCATTTCAAATAGTCTGTTTTAATTCTAACCCTTTTCAGCTTTAAAGGTAAGGGTGATACTTCTAGGTGTTCAGCAGTAATGCTTGTAAGAGTGGAAACAGAGTTTACATGTTAAAAGTTAGCATCCTTTGTCAGGCTTTGAAATAAGCACTGCTCTTAGCATGAAATTTCCTGGAGGGTGGAGGGGGCTTTCTAGTTGGTGGATTCTTGGCTGGCAACCAGAGGGGTTTGAGAGCCACTAGCAGTTCCATTAGGTGAAGAGCTAGGTTTTTCTACTAGAGTAACAGTAACATTTTAAATCATCCTATTTAGGGAATGGTTCTTTCCTTGCTTCCTTACCCAGCTGACAAAGTGATTTAGGCAAATAAGGACTAAAAACAATCTGAACTCCTCTGATGGAAAAAGAGTCTCTAATTCTGTGATGTAGGGTAGATCAGACACAACATTTTAAATTGAGATTCTGTAGTTTGGAGCATCCTTCACAAGTACTTGAGCTGTTAATCTTTGAAAGGCCTCAAGTCCTGGAGAGGTGTAACTTCAGCTGACCAGACTTGTCCACCTGATCATTTAACATTTCTACTCTCATTTGCTTCCTCCAAAATTATTGTGGAAGCTGATGGCTTAGGAAGCCTGTAAGTCCTTTTAGATTTGTCATCATTTTGATATGCAGGAGCTGCTGAGCCTTTGTTCTTGTAGCAGTCATTTGCCTGTGGTTCTGTACTGTCTTTTTCAATCCGTAGTTGCCTTTTGGTACTGGTGCGATGCTGTTGATGTCTGGCAACTAGTAAAAATCATCTGTGGCTTTTTTGTTTTGTTTGCTTGTGGGGTTTTTGTGTTTGTTTAGCATCTGAAAGCCTGCTTTAGTTATTTTAATTGTGTTGTGAATAGACTGGTGTTGCTGGTTGTGATGATGTGTTTGTGGTGTTGACAATTCATTGAAAACAAGATAACTTTTACAAAGAATACTACTGTCTTATAAAAGGCTGGAAATTTTGTAGAAAAAGCTGGGACTGTAAAATTGTGTGTTCATTTTTTTCCCTCCTCATGAGTTTATTTTTTGGTAACATTTTATACATTTGGTCCTTAATAGAAGTTCTAAAGCTGCAAAGTAGAAAAAAAGGTTGAGTGCTACTCAAGTATGGGGCAGTCCGTAAGCTAATAAATAGAATGTGGAGTCGATACCTGGAGTACTGTGTCTAACTCTGTCCTTGTCTGTACCAGGAAGAGAGAGACTTGCTGGAGCAAGTCCAGCAGAAGGTTGCAAAAGTGATTTGGGAGTTAGGAGAGGCTGAGAGCTGAAACTTAACCTCAGACTGTTCAGCCTGGCTCTGTGCAGTTTCATGTCTTCATGATTCTCCCTACCTTGTAATCTGCTCCTTTAGATTTTTCACTGTAGTTTGTTGCAACACCTGATTACCCTGCTTAATAAGGGGCTGACTGAAACTTAGGGTAATCCTAATATATATATATATATTTAAATTTGGCGTTGTAAAATGCTTTTAATTAAAAGTATGATATATGTGCTCACTAGATGGCAGCAGATTCCTTAACTAACTGTAAGAATGATACATTCTCTACTAACAAACTTTTAATACTGTATTTATGTTAAAATTAAAATATTAGTTAATAATACACAGAACTTAATGCAATGTACAGCTAACATTAGAGCTCCTCTGAAAAGAGCTTATGAATGTAACTTCTCAGAACTGTTTCAAGACTAGATATGCTCATGAATATTTCTTGTTTTGGTTAGACATCTTGAATTTTAAGCTATATTGTCTTCTTATAACAGATAATGCAGAACGCAGAAGGAGAAGAAAATACATATGTTTTATGAGTTATTGCAAGTGGAGTGCAATGTTAAAATAGCTGGTATTCTCTGTAAATATGTAACTGAAAATTCAGGACTTGTTGATTGAAAATATTTTCCTCTCAGAAATGACTTCATTTTTAGGTGAGGAGTAAACCTACATAAATTTTGATGTATAGATATTTCAAGCTAATTTTTGAAAACTGCTGAAAATTCTATTTTTATTTTTCAGTCTGACCTGAGTTTGCTTTTGCTTTTCTGTAACACATGCTCTTTGCATTTGTCAGTTGTGAAGAAAAGTAACCTTGGCCTGAGGTTTTCCGTTCTGAGCAGCACTTCTCCATTTTACTAAATGAGCTTTTCAGACGATGGGTAACCTGAGTCAGGGAAGTTGGCAGTCCGTGTTTGCACTGGAGCCTATGTGTTAGTCTGTTAGACTGTATTTTAAAGAGAAACTGAATACTGGAAGAGTAGTTTATGAAAAGAAATGGAGCAATGGAGAAGAATTCATCTGTTCAGAAAGATGCTTTAGTATATCAGCCTGGAGATGCATTTCGCAAGGATTTGGTCCTGTAAACTGTTGTTTTTGTATGTACTTAGAGGAGGAAGCTGAGAAGATGAACTCATCTGTTTGAGGAAAATTAAATAAAGGAGTGTCTAATGTAACTATATCTAGTAAAGCTGTTTTGTTCAAAAGGACTGCATCAAAAGGAAGTAGTGAAGGGAGTATGTGACCACTCCAATCCTTATTGCAGCTTTATAGAGTTGCCCAAAACAATACAATAATGTGAGAGAGACAACTTTATAGTGTACTGATTGGGAGCTTTTATACTCTCATGTAAGACTAAGTTTAGTGCTTTAAAGTTTTTTGCTTTGACCACTTAGGGTGGGGCTTAATTGCATCTGTACTAATATCACAGTTCCAAAGTGGTTTTTTGTATTTTGAAGAATTAAAGATAGTAAATGCCACATTTTGTGTTTTGTTTTTGTTTCTTGTTGAACACGGTAATCCAACCCATTGTACTTGTAGCTGAATATATTTTCCATCTATGGAAACCTTTGGGCTTATTTGTTCCATTTTCATTAATACTTCTAGCTTGTGTCACACTTTTGTAAAAGCCTTTTGAAAGATGGAATGTGCTGCCTAGGACCTCCGTATATTTTCAATGATACTGACAGTATACAGAAAAACTTCTTTCCTGCAGTAGCAGATTTCTTGGCAAAATGAAGGTATTTGCATACTGCATCTTAACTACACAAATGCTTTATATTCAGTGATTTGTTCTACTTAATCTTTTCTTACTCAGAAATAGTAGTCTCAATCTTCTGTTTGTAAAGTGTTTGCCAAAGCAGGCAGTGATATAGAACTTTTTTGTTAGAGCAGGAATGGTTCATAACTTACAAGAGGCAGATCCCTGAGTGAGTCATTTAGGTCATTCCCACTTGTGTGGAAAAATATTACATCATTGCTCTGTACTCAGTGTTCTATTTATACCATGCCAGAATTTTAAGTACATTTTGCTTTTTTTAGATGCTGTAAACAGTATTGGGGGTTTGTCTAAAAGTAAAGTTACTGCTAGGCCATAGAAGGAGCATTACTGAATCAAATATTTACAGAGAGTCCAGGAGCCAGAGGAGCACACTGTCTGCAAATTTAAGCTTGCCAAGGGTGTGGGGGTTGACCTTTATAGCAGAAAGAGTAAAAGGCAGCACAGATCCGTTCAGTCCTTAACCCTGTAGCTTTTAATAGTTGTTTTTTTTCTTCTCCCTTATGGCTTTTATTAGACCAGTAAAAAAAGGTGGAGCCATAGCTATGAGCATGTCTGACAGATACTGATGAGAATACCTTTAACTTAAAGTTATTATTTTTTGTTGTAGCAATTTCTTTTGGGTCATTCACAGCTTTCAATTTCAGGCATTCTCCTTGCATAATTTTATGTTAAAAATTGAGTTACTCTGTCAGAATAGATTCCGCTTATATCCCCCAGGTAATTCTGCAGTTGCACCACTCTATCCACAGCTTCTGCATTTTCTCCAGCTTCGGATCTTGTATTACCATTGTTTGCAGAGTGCTTTTTTCTATCTTGTTTGTTTTCACCAGGTTAAATCAGCCTCTGTGGTTTCATTCTAAAACTTCCATAATGGAGATTATGCAGTCAATGCTACTTGTTTTTGCAGACATTTCTTTCACAACACACTTAAACACTGATAAAGGTGGTGAATTTTTCCTTCGGTTTAGCAGAGAAGGGTGCCAATTATTCTGAAGTTTCTTCTGACATCCTACAAAGCTGTATTCTGCTTTACTGCAGAACACTAAGAAAAGTGTTCTTCTGTACCTGTATTCTTAAAAATTCCGTAGTATTGCTCTGGAGGCAACACCTTTGAGATACAGCTTTTATCAGATCTGTGAATACAGTGAACTGTGCTGCCAGCAGTGGCTTTGGGGCTGGGGTTTATGTGTTTTCTTTTGTGTTTCTTTTTTACCCACCTAAATGTCTATTGTTGTGTTTACTGTAGGGCTTTTGCCTGCATCAGAATGTTGGTGAGAATTATTTCTCAAACTGATAAGTTGCTGTAGGAAAGGTTTAGGTGAATGTGAGATTAACAGAGGACAGCAAGGAAAGTTGTTTCATTCAAAGAATGTGGTGCTTTTCCTGTTTATTCTGAATCTGTACTGAAACTCTTCCAGGTATAGCAGGGTTGATTGTGTTTAAGAAGTAGTTGAGTATGTATATTTTATCTTGATACTGTCAAGCATCTTGGAATTGGGCAGGGTCAGATCTGCCTTCAAAAACAAAAATTGATCTGCAAAATGTCAATGGTGGGTTAGAAGGTACAAAATTGAGAGTACAAAGGACCTGGAAATGATGCAACAGAAGTAATTTACTGTAGCTTAATGGGCTTGTGCATGATAGATAATTTACATGTGCACTATGAACACATGGCAAATGCGACAGAACTTGTTAAGTTACACCTGACTCATGGAGAACAATCCATAGGCAGTCCTGACTTCAGCTTGAAATTGAGGTTTTGGTTCCTTTTGTGTATTGGAAATGCCATGATACTCTTTATGGATAACTGTAATCCATAAAGATTACAGTTCCTGTGTTCTGGATGCATTTCTTTAGTTTTTTATGCCTTCTGTGCAGCTCTAGTTGCATTTTTTTTCCACTGCTTTAACTTGTAGGTCCTGAATGTTCTGGTTCATTGTCCTGCCAGTTACTGTTGTGTTTGGGAATGCCAGCAGACTGCCTTCTTACAATGCAGAGCTCAGATGTCTGACTTAATGTTTCACACAGTATTTTAAAGTGGTGTGTTAACGCAGACTTTGTGTTGCTTTCTGTGTTCTCAGGTGACCGCGTCATAGATGTGGGATCGGAGTGGAGAACATTCAGCAATGACAAAGCAACCAAAGACCCATCTCGAGTTGGGGATACTCAGAATCCTTTGCTCAGTGATGGTGACTTGAGTACAATGATTGGCAAGGTAACACTGGAAATACAAAATTTTACTAAGTTTGAGTGTTTTTATGCCAAGTACCAGATTGTATGTCCATAGAGAAACTATTCAGCATATGTATTTGTGAAGAGATTTTGCCTGAACTGAACTTGCATGTTTCAGCAGTGGTCCTTTCCTGTGAATAGAAGGAAAGGGCTAACCTTTGCAAAAAAAAAAAAAATTGCAGTACTGTGAGGTTACTTGCTACCCTTTGATATGTTGCTATAAATAGGAAAGCTGATGTTTCAATTTTTAAAGAAGTATACTTTGACTTAGCAAATGTATTTGAGGTGATTCTGAAATAACATACTTAATTTTGAGATCTCAATACCTAGTGCTGCCTGTTTTTTTGTAGTAAAATCTGTGTCAGATTCATATTGGAGACCTGGAGATCTCATGTTGTACACGTTCTTCCAGCTGATGTTAATGCACTGAATGTAGAATTCTTTCATGGTGTGAGTGCCCCAGAGGAAAATATTCAATCTATATTTGGGTTGAAATTTCGTGGTGCAATCATAATCTTGCTGTTTCCCATGAGAGGAAGCAAGACTAGTCACACAAATGCATTCTCTTTAATGAAGTAGTGACCCAGGTAAGTTTTAGTTGTTGTACTTTCTGCTTCATTTTTTACTGCAAGATCCAAATAAATTTTTGTGGATTTCCTGAATGTTTCATGAAAAGTGGTGCAGTTGTTGATAAATAACTATTAAAAATGTTTTGCTGCTTTGTGTGTTACATGCACACCAGGATTTCTCACAAGTTTTTGTCCCAGTGATGTTGCTAGGATGAAGTGCCTAAATATGTATGGCTATGTGTAGGGAAGTGTCCAACATACTTTTCATCCAAGAATTCTTCAAAGCAAAGAAGTAGACAACTTCTTCATAGAATACTGATGGGCAGCTAATGTTTCACCATTAGTGAAAAAGAAACCTTCTCTCTGAGGAATTGTCCAAGTAGATGGTTGTGTTTGGACAACTCCAAGCCTTGCTGCCTATCACATTTTAGGATTTTAGGTGGCTTTGGGAGTCCATTCAGGCAAACAGATTTCTGCACTGCTCCATTAAAAACATTGGCACTGCTAAGTGGCTCTGTGAAGCAGTCCTGTAGAAGTCACTGGAATTTTAATGCCACCTGCATAGGATCAGAAAGATTGCGGTTCAGAGGGCTTGGACTTCTGTCGCTGATTTGGTCAACTGTGATAAAGATCTATACCTTTATAGACAGATGGAGAAATGGCCTGTTTGCTCCAGGTTCATATTGTTCCTCATTTTGGGGCTGTGTAAATACGAGGTTTGTTTCTGAGAGCTCAGTTTGATTCAGTTAGTAGAATGACCTGAGCACCTTTAGAATCTGTGTGTTGGAAAAGACAAAAGATATTTTAGCTAAAGACAGATTTTTGTGTCCAGGTGATCAGTGACTTGTGCTGTTAACCCTCTTCCCTTTGGAGGCTCAGATTCTAATTTAGAATAAAGAGGGATGGCAGCCTTAGTGAGAGAATTAAAGACACAAAGAACCTTTATGAAAAGTTTGTTTGCCCATGAAAACTAAAAATTTTCGGAGATGGACATTCAACTAATGAAACAGTTTTGCTGTGAACCAGAGCATCCCAGAAGGGGCATGACCAAACGTGCTGGAGCAGAGTGCCAGTCCATGAGGACAAGATGCAGGGCTGTTAGTGTGGCGTGATTTAACTGAGGAGAACCGAGTAAAAAGTACTGGAACTGCAGATTGTGTTGGGGAATGTAGAGGGGGTAGTCAGTCCAACTGTGGATACTTTATGTGCACAGGGAGGAATTGCAGAAGAGGTGCGTTATTTTCTGTGGGAAATCGAGAGTCCCTTTGACAAACCAGGATGTTTCTGTACAAGAGTTCCTGTGTTTGTCTTGCTGGTAAGCAGGGGCTCTGGGATGTCAGTTCATTGATGTGAACTCTGTATCTGGGGCTGCTTTTTTTTTTCAGTCATTTGCAAGGAGGAGAATGGCTTTTATCAGAAGATGCTGAAGAAATCTTCTGTCAGTGCAGAAAGGGCATGAATTTTGCAGCAAAAATAACTAACTCAAGGAAGTAGTACATTTCTCAAGCAGTCATCTGAAGTCCCTGCTGGCAGTAGGCTGGGATGTGGATTGACCTAGATATGTACAGTGGTTGAACAAGGGTGAAATTGGTGTAGGCATGTAAGGGTAAGTAGTATCTGACAGGGTACAGAACAACTGTTGTGAATTCCAGAGAATGAAGCAAGGTAAGGTTATTATTTTCCCAGTTACCAACTACTCTTAGAATGGCCTGGAGTGGACCCTGTATTTGTGTGCCAGAGATAGCTTTAGCCTTTCATATGGGACAGGACCAGGGCTATTTCTTTCTGCTTGAGGTAGGACTGCTGATAATAAAATCTTTACAGCTGACCTGTTCCACCCTCCCAAAAAGACCCCCACTAGAAAAAACCCTAAAACACAACCCATATTGTGGGAAATCTGAAAGAGAGGACACTGATAATTCTCATGGCACATCATGTTAGAGATCTGTTGTCAACTCCTGGGAATGTAGGTGGAAGTGGAGTCTGAACCAGTTACAACAGTATTGCCTTGTAACAGTAGAGGAACAGGCTCAGTTCTGCTCCACAGAGTGGCTTGTCCCTCTTTCCTTTGGGAAGGCAGGAGGTGCTGCTCTGGGGCCCCTTCCTGCAAGGGGGTGTGTGGTCTGTATGTGATAGCAGCAGAGGCTGCTCTGC
The DNA here is from genome assembly GCF_000738735.6 of Corvus cornix cornix. Classification (NCBI taxonomy): domain Eukaryota; kingdom Metazoa; phylum Chordata; class Aves; order Passeriformes; family Corvidae; genus Corvus; species Corvus cornix. Next base: position 15,721,592 of record NC_046338.1, on the reverse strand, counting down.
CCGTGTAAAGGGATTAATTCCTAATTGGTTTTAATGCTCAAGGAACCCATCTGTCTGAGGCAGCAGCAGCCTGCATTGGAACAAAGATTAATTTGCCTGTGAAGAGGAGAGTGAATAGCATAGTTGGCTGTGATGGAAGTGGTTTAAATTCCACAGGCAGGTCTTCAGGATACTGGCACAGAACTGTAACTCTGAAATTAGATACTGTGTGCTACAGTTGATCTGATTACAATGCAGATCAATTGGAGGCATGGTGAAGTCTCACGTTAATTGTGGCTTCATTGCCAGAATGTTACAGATAGTTCTAACATAAAATAAAATTTAAAAAAAATGGAACAAGCAGCTTTTAGTTTTGCTTTGATATAGGGAACTCTTTTCTATGAATCTGAAAGAAAACTGTAAGTTTTGTTTCCTATCTTGTGGAAAACATCTTTTGTCACCTTTGGTAGTTAATTGATTCCTTTCTGTAGTAACTGCAACTCCAAGAGAATTTAGATTGGTTGAAGAAAGATTTAATGCACTCTCTTGGCATAGAATTCCTATCCTTGGTTGATCAGGAAGCTGGCTGCTGTCAAACTGCATGGCCTGAATCTGGAAGTGCTACATTGATGAGCAATGAGAAGATATGAGGGGCTGATGATTCAAAAAGAAGAAAGGATCCATCAGACTGATCCACAATTCATAAAGTCAATTTAATTTCAGTTGAAACTGTGTGGCTTCTGTTTTTTTCCATGAAGGGAAAGGGACTCCTACCATGGTTGTCAAGGGCTGAAATCAACAAAGCATTGTCCCTCGGTTGAAAGCTCCAGAAGGAAAGTTAGATGGTGCATTTAAATAACAAATGCAGGGAGAATTTCTGTGGTTTATGTAAGTAATTGAGGTGGAAGAGTGTTTTCCACCCCTTTGATAGTTGAGTTGTATATTGGTGATGGCTCTTGAAGAGTGCTCATATCAGCACAGTAAAATCTTTGTCTAGTTTTACTCTACAGCACCTAATAGATGTGGGGTTTTTTGTTTTGTTTTGGTTTTTTTTTTATGTTTTTGGTTCTCCTTAATCTGTGGACCAGGGAAAGTCCCTGTGGTGAAGGGGAATACTTGCTGGCTCCAGGACAGAGCAGTATTTCCTGGTAGTAGTCTCTGACATGAAGCCTGACTAGACAAGGACTGGGGACTTGCTGTTGTTTGTGCTCACTCTTCTGGCATTTACAAGAGTTTGAGCTCATGCAGTTCCTGGAAGCATTTAAGCATAGCACTGGTGTAGGAGGCCATGATAAACACAAATGTAACACACTGCAGGGAACAGGGGGGTGAGTGATGGCCAGCAAGGAGCCTTTTGACCTGAGACTTCTGTATACTTTGGGCCAAGGGAAGTTCTGGCATTATTTTTGAATGGAAGGCCTAGCATTGCTCTTTTTGGCCTGAAGTTTGTTGTGCTTTATTCTTGTTCTTTTTTTACCTTTTTGTCATACTGGGAACCTTTGAAGAGTTGGAGGTGTTCATCCAGCCAAGGAAGTAGGATTTTCTTTGGAGCAGACCTCCGCTGTGTTGGTGCCAGGATCATGTCTGGGTGCTTATTTTGTGTGAAAGGATGTTTGAAGTAGTAGGAAAAAACCAGAATGGTTCTGGAATCTGTTGTAGAGACCTGTTGAAGGAGCTAGGGAGACTTGTGAGGGAGGGTTCTGTGCCGAAGTCCTCGGTTGCCACAGCGAATCAAGGTGTGTGAGCAGGGAGGGATCCACTGGGGCTGATGGAAATGGGATGTCATTGAGGCCTTGGGCATGGGAAGGGGAACAGTGTAAGTGAATGGTCAAGAGCGAGTGTTATTAGTGTCAGTCAGAGAAGCTGTATAAAATGCAGAAGTGCACCTCAGAGAGATGTGTTAAAATAGAAGGGCAGTCCCAAGAACATGGGTCAGGAAAGAAGAAACTGGGCAGCTCAGAAGAAGGAGGAGATGCCAGGGCGTGTTGTATCCTTTCTTCACTCTGTCTTTACCCCACTTTGTACAGCCTGGACATGTCAATACATTGCTGAATATTCAATTTGAGAACTCTGTGCAAGTGCTTAGCCAGGTTGTCAGTCAGTCACAGATCAAGACCTGCTTTATGTTTACTGGTTTTGGCAAGATGACAGTGCAGTAGTTGGTGTCCGCAGTGGCTTGTTTAAATGACTAAATCTGTCTGCAGTGAAAGTTGGATGCCCTGCCCAGGTAAATTGTTTGAAGGTACCAGCAAGGAATAAATGTTGCAGATTCAGGAAATCCAGGTTTCTACACATAATGGAATTGTGAAGAAGTGTTTTCCACTTGAAAGAGCTGGGGGGGCCCTGCATACTGTGACAGCAAACATACATGTAGACAATGTAAATTACAGACATTGCTGTTCTGAACTTACAAGATGTGTTGTTGTCATCAGCTATCACTAATCTGACATGGCATAATTTGGTAAAGACTTGTTTTGGACTGCTGGCAAATTGAAAACCTTAAACATTTTAGACCCTCTTGGCTGGGCAAATTTGTATATTTAATAGAAGTATGCAATCTGCATTATCACTTTTAAGGTACAAACAAAAGTATACCTTGGAAGCTTGTTTTGAAGTTGCCAGGTTGAGTTTGAGGCTCTTAATTCTCCGAAGGCCTCAAGCCTTTCTTTTAAGAGGCCTGTGGTTTTCCCATAAAGTCAAAATATACAAAATATTTCCATTTTCTGATTAAGGCTTGCATCCTCTAACAGGCACGGTATCAAGTTGGGTTTGACTGGTTCGTTGGTTTGGGTGTTCTCTTTGCCCAGGCCTTCACTCTGGTGGTTATCATTGTAACAACTGGTCTCCAGCCAACCATAAAATTGTTTTTCTGGCTTACTTGTCTGCCACAGATGCAGCCCAAAGGACACACAAGAGTTGCATAGAATATCATCTTGGACCTCAGCATTGGTGCCAGGAGTATTGAGATGCACACACTGGCTATATATTACCTTACTCTTTTTTACTCTGTAACTATTGTTACATGAGGAAAGAAAAAGCCCCATGTGATCTGTGGTCTTTGGAAAGCAATTCACAATTTGAGACTGGTGCAAAGTGTAGAACCTGTTGTGTGGAACAATGCTCAATTGAATGAGTTGCTTTCAGTGATGTTTCTGTGCAGACTGTTGGAACTGTTGCCTTGAATTAAAATGTATAAAGCTGGAAGATGTTTGCTCTTGAAGTGAGCAGGAAGTTGCATGTGTTATTGACAATACAAATTTTTCTTTTCAGGGCACAGGTGCAGCAAGTTTTGATGAATTTGGGAATTCAAAGTACCAAAATCGCAGAACTATGAGCAGCTCTGATCGTGCGATGATGAATGCTTTTAAAGAAATTACAAACATGGCAGACAGAATCAACCTCCCTAGAAATATAGTTGTAAGTTCATGTCTCCCTTTCTTAAATTGTTCTGGCATTGACTTAGTTAGCATAATATAATGAGCACATGAATTTTTGATATTGCTGCTAATTAAATGGCATAGAGTTAATTAAATTTTGTCTTCTTGTGTTGAAGGATCGAACAAATAATTTATTCAAGCAAGTGTATGAGCAAAAGAGCCTGAAGGGGAGAAGTAATGATGCTATTGCCTCTGCTTGTCTCTACATAGCCTGTAGGCAAGAGGGGGTTCCAAGAACATTTAAAGGTACGTTTTCAGTGATACAGATTCAATTTTGCTGTGAAGTAAAGGTTTAGTTACTGTCACTGTAGGAGGTTGGTTTTCTTATTCCTGGACTTTGTCAAATGGGTTGTTCTCAGCTGTAGCTCTCCTTTCAGGGGTGGGCAGAAGGGTCTGTGGGAATTTGTTATATTTGTGTAGTAGGCTCTTGGGCATGGGGGTTTTAGCATTTGAAAGTTACTTTGAGTGTTGGTGAAATTTAAAAGGCATTGCTTTGATTAGAGGATGGATGGGGGGGGCTGTTGTAACTGAACTTAACTGAATTTGAACCAGCAATTCTGCAGTAAATTTGTGCCACTTTTCCCTGACAGAGATGCAATTCTCTAGCATTGAGTACCAAATTTCCCTTACTAAGTGACCTGTATTAATTAGCTCCTTATGATAAATGTGCACTGACTGAAGTTTCACAAACATTCAGAGCTTATTTAGTGATGGTGGCCTTCAGGACATTGGCCATCTTTGTGGGTCTTAATATATTGAGAATCAAGTTTGATTATTTTGGGGGAGCGAATGCTGTGAAGCCTAAAATTAAATTAATACTCTTTCTTCAGAAATATGTGCAGTGTCCAGGATTTCAAAGAAGGAAATAGGCCGGTGTTTTAAACTTATTTTGAAAGCTCTGGAAACCAGTGTGGATTTGATTACAACTGGAGACTTCATGTCACGATTCTGTTCTAATCTGGGTCTTCCCAAACAAGTACAAATGGCAGCAACACATATTGCCCGTAAAGCTGTGGAATTAGATTTGGTTCCTGGAAGAAGCCCTATCTCTGTAGCAGCTGCAGCAATTTACATGGCATCACAGGCTTCTTCAGAGAAAAGGACACAAAAAGGTAAAACTTGACTTTTTTGGTCAAAAAAAAAAGCTTCCTGCTTGAAAGAAAATTCAGTGTTAGTGTAAAACTTGGATGAGGTCTGTGCAAACAGTGATAAGCTCCATTCTAACTGCATACAGCAAAGACCAAACCAGGGTCTCCCAGTCCCCAAAATGAATGTGGAGTAGTTGGCTATGCTCAGTGTAAACAGAGTTCATTTTCTTCTGGTATTAGAAGTTGGATTCTTGAATGCAGTGGACCAGTGCATTCAAATGACCATAATAATTTAAGTTCACCCATGCTAATATTTGCACATGTCCATTCTGTGGCTCTAAAATACTTCAAATGCAAACTTGGGGGCAGTTACAGGGAGCACTTGGGCTTTGGGATTACACTGAGTCTTCAATCACTCCTACAGCCAGGAAATCACCTGCATTAGTACATGGTCCTTGACTTACTGTGAGCCTGTAGTTAGGACAGAAAATATGGCATTGCAGGGTTTGTTGTGGATCAGCTGGAGCAGATTCCCTGCTGGTAGGGTAGCCCCTGGGGAGCCAGTAAGGAGTTCAGGGCTCTTGAGCCTCAGGGCAGCATGGATCGGCCTCTGGAGCTCAAGGGAATGAGGCCTACAGGGTAGCAATGCCTGGAGAAAGAAGTGTGCTAAGACTGCAGGGGATAGAACTTGATGTGAGAAATAGATCCAAGTGCTCCACTGAGTTGTCCAGTTCAGATCAGAAATGTTAAAAATGTAGCAGTTTCTGAGTGGAGAGTTCCTTTTGGATAAAGAATAGCTTTTATCTGTCAGGTTCTGGTGTTTTGTTCTGCATTTGTAACTGCTTATGTCCCTGGAGCATCCATCATATTGGCACTTTCCTGGGCCTGTGAGTGATCTGGAGCCAAAGAAGTTCAGTGCCTTCATCCTTGCTCGTTGTGAGCTATGGGATTGTATCTCTTAAGAGTGAGTGTTAAAATACAGCTGCCTGCCATGGACACCATGGCTCCACACTGTTCCAGTGTTCTCAGACAATGCTGAAGGTTCTCATGCAGTTCAAGGTTTAAATCCTAACTTGACTAAATCTTGAATAAATTTAAGTTTCTGTGCATCTTAAACAAGTGTTCCCTTGGCTTGTTAGACAGTTCTCTGTGTCTCTGCCTTATTTCTTGGTGCATTTTAAGGTTAATGTATTTAATCTTTAATTGAAGGTATCACTTTTTGTCTGTGACTCAGTTTTTTGTTTGCTTTTGCTTATATTTCATCAAAGCATAAAAATGAAGATCCAGAAGTTGATGATGATTTGTTATAATATTGGTGGTCATATATAGAGCTTGCAGTAGATGTTTCTAATGACTTTTGCACTCTTAGCCCTCTGCCAATTTGAAATTGATGTTATTCCAAGATTGATAGGTTAAGTTGAACTGTGGTACATGAGAAGACAGATTTACACATGCAAAATATTAATCTCCACAGTTAAAACCATTTCTAGCAGGCTTTTGGGAGAGTTGCAAATGAAGCAAGTGTCTAGTGCCTCTTGATAAGTTATGCTTGCTGGTTTCTTCAATTCAAATGGCAAAAGTAAAAACTAATCACTTCTCTGCTTTTTGTTGTAGAAATTGGAGATATTGCTGGTGTGGCTGATGTTACGATTAGACAGTCATACAGGCTGATCTATCCTCGAGCTCCTGATCTTTTCCCAGCAGACTTCAAGTTTGATACCCCAGTAGACAAGCTACCACAGCTGTGAGATTGCAGAGGGTTAATTTCTGCTAACCCCCTCCCCCCAAAAAACCAACAAAAACAAACTCTTTATTTTTGCCTATAATAAAGGATGTACAAAGTGTTAATATTGGGTCTTCGTGTTGTGGAACTGGAGGATATGGAGATGGAGCATAACTGCTGGAAGGCAGCACACATTCCAAGGGTAAAGAAGCTCATTGTGTGGCATTTCGTATGTATATATTAGTGGAAGTAAATATTTAATAACTGTTGCAACAAATTTAATTTCATATCATTGTACTTATTTAGATTTCTTTTGTAGGGATCCAGTAAGATGTATTTTGGAGAATTTAAAATATTGTGTAATTCCCAAATAAACTGTTTTCCAAAAACACCATCTTGTGGGTATGACTGCAATGTGACATGCATGTACTGTTGTACATGCTGAGAACTGGAATGCAGTCCATGGAATGGTGGAGTGAGCTTCATGATTGTGGGCTTGGTCACAAGGCTGCTTAAATGCTCACTTTCTGGACAATTTCTGATCTCTAGAGTGGTTTAGTAGTTGTAGGGAGCTGTAGTGCAGGTGCTTGCACCCAGACTGTAAACAGTTGCTGAAAAGCTGTTCCAAGTTTTGCACAACTGCTGCAGGATATTTCTAAACTGGTTGTGAAATGATTAATCCCATCCTTGGCACAGTCTCCCTGATTCTCACTGATGTCTCTGCTTTTCTTCTGTGAATTTGACATAATGACAAAGCAGCTAAAGAGAAGCATGAGGACTCACTCTAGTTGAATTCCTGGTAACTTCATGATGCTTAGTACTGTACAGAGAAAAGTAGAAAGTATTTCTAGGGTAAGTTTCTGTTAAATTTCTGACCTGCCAGCCCTCCCTGCAGTCTGGCCTGCGGTTATGTTCTCAGTGAGCACTTGCTGTTTGAAATGGTGTGCCAGGTGCTGAGTGAAGGCCCAAAGTTGTTCAGCCCTGCCCAGACTAAGAACTTTGAACACTGGTTGCCTCCTGACAGCGTCCCTTTATGTACAAAGCAACAAATGTGCTTAACTGGGAGTCTTCTGGTTCCTGAGTTCATTTTGTATCACAGGTGCAAATTCAGTTTAACCATACAAATGAACAGCTGAGGGGTCAGCTTGCTGCACATCTGTTCCTAAGCCATCCAGAGGGACGGCTACGTGCAGTGCTAATAGCACTAATTGCCAGTAGCCCTCACTGTTTTCTTGCTAGTTGAGCTTTAATCCTCTTCTGCCAGTAGACTGGAAATATGACAACTGAACATTTTTTAATGCAAACAAGTAACAAAGGTTGTACAGTCCTGTTGCACCACAGGAGCTGTTGGTTGCAGAAATATTCTGGTGTCAGTGTTAGAAGGGGTATGACCAGTAGTTTGGAGGGTATGGATTCAGCGTCTGAGGTATTGCCTTTGACTTTGTTGCAACATTTTCTGTTACCTGGCTATTCCCGGTCTTGGTCTGAGCTACTCTGCCTGCCTCCTCTGTGGGTAAAGGTGGGATGTGTTGAATGGGATGGGCCTGACCTTTAATGCTCTGTTACATCTTGGGAATGCAAAGGTGGAAATTGCTTTTTCTGTGAGTGCTGCTTTCCAGTATAGATTCGTGGGTTAAATCTACCCCATGAAGGTTAGAAGTGACTGACATGTACATTGCCCATAATGCTCATACTTAAATCCTTTCAGGCATTAGGCATGAGCACTTGACAGGTGAGGGGTGAGTGTCTGCAGCTGAAATTGTTGCATACAACAAAGGCTGTCTGGACAGGAATTTAAGTGTATCTTTGCAAAGCTCTGAAGTGCAGCAGATGGAGGCAGGGATGTGCAATCCTGCCTTGACCCTGCAGTTCCACAAGCAGTTCCTGTGTCTGCCAGGCTGTGGAGCTGGCAGTAACTGTGCAGCACAAAGAGGCAGAACTGAGAATCTGCTTGATGGGGCAGGTATATTCTGAAGGCCACTTACTACTGGCTGCAGTAGACTGTAGTTAATGTGAAGCATTCCAGGAAAAAAAAAGGCCTAGCTCTGAATTGTTTTTTAGGCAGCTCTGACCCCTTTGGTAGCTCCTGCCCTGCCTGTGTCAGCCAGGCCCGGGGGCAGGGTCCGGGGGCAGGGCCCAGGGTGGCAGCGTTTGCCCGGGAGCAGGGCCTGCAGTGCCGGCAGTGGCTGCCCTCAGGCTGGGGGGCTCTGCTCACGGATCGGTGTGAGGGAGGTGGCTCGAAGCCAGCCTGGGAGAAGGCAGGAGGCTGAAGGGTTGCATTCCCCACACACAAGTGCAAGGGCAGAGCATCTTCAAGCACCTCCTCTGTTAATTCAACGGCAGTTTCAGACTAGATCCTTGAAACTCAGGAGCCTTGAAAACTCTGGAACAATTTTGTTTAGGCAGGTATGAAGTGTCTGTCTCTGGGCAAAATGGCGTCATGTGAAATTCCATGTGGCTCTTAAGAGTAAAGAATTCTGTTCTAAATGCACTCAGAAAAGAAAGCTTCATCCTCTGTCTAAAGAATGAGCTCAGTGTGGGGTAGGTAGGTATAGATTGTGGTTTGGTTACACAGCTTGCTATGGAATGGTGGGTAGGAAAGAGACTGTAATGAAGCAGTACCCAGGAGTGGGGGTGAGAGTTGTGTCCCCCCTGCCCTCAGAGGAAGCCTGTGAGGGAGAATGCTGAGTCAAGCAGGCCAGACTCCAGCTAACAAGGTCTGCTCCTGTCAGCACTGCTCCAAGCCAGAGACTGCTTTCCTTCAGAAAGAAGGGATGCCGGGAACCAGTTTGTAATGTTCTTAAAAAAAAAAAAAATGGAAGCACACTGAGCTCCCACCAAAAGACTGGGTCCCCTCCTGATGGTAAGTTCTTTTCTGAAGTTACCTGTGGAGAAAACATGACCAGCCACTTCAAGAAACAGCAAAATCATGTTTGCGACACAATTTACAAATTATTCTATTTAGAACTTTAATTTGTGATATTAATGACTGCAAAACACTTAGAATGACATTTGTTAAAGGCACATTTCATTTTAATGCATAGTGTACCATTCTAAAATATCCTAATTTCCTTACAAAGTGCTTGAGCAGCCACATACAGATAAAGTATAGCAAAATATATTTACAATCTAGGGTTTAAATCTTAATCTGCCTAAAAATATTTAAAAAACTACAGAGATAAAATTAGTGCTTTTTTCAGCTTAACTGGGTGAACATACCCTCTAATTTTTTCTAATTTTTTTTTTTTTTTTTTTAGTGATTTGCTTAGATTAAAAAAAGATTTCTGTACAAGATGTAGTTACAAAAAGGTATGTTTGAGGATACTTTTGTAAGTATTAAGCACCCTGTGAGATGCTTGTATATATATATTTGGGAACCAAAAAGGGTGAGCTGACTGTACCTCAAAACTATTGGTTTCAGCTAGATACAGGAACATAATGTTTCTTGTCAATATAGAACCTGGAAACAAGGAATGCTGAGGAGTTGACCCACTCTGCCCAACGTGATTTGTAGCACTGGGGAAGGTGCCTGCCCCACTCCTGTGGGGGACTGGCCTGATTTACACCTAGTAACCATTATTTTATTTTTTTCTCCCTTAAGCTGCTCCCCTGCCTGACCCTGCAGGTCTGTCCAGCATCGTGATTTTAAACCACCACCTTAGTATTGCATACTCCAGTGGTTTGTGTTTCTCTGAATTAATAAAATTACCAGTTTTTAATTCATTTGAGTGCGATGCTCACTGCCTTAGCCCATGAACAGCAAACTCTGGCCAGGATGAACCTGTGAGGTTCCAGTGCTGAATAGTGCTCGAGGTAAGGACCACGTGGGAAATTTATTTTCCAAGAGTTAATGTCTGCCCACAGAACAGCAAATGCCAAAAATAGGTCTTGGTTTGCAAATACACACAGTGTTTGGTCTAAATTACTTCTCAGCTTTTGAGGTACAGCTTTTAGTGTTAAGGGGTTTATAAAATATACACTGTTTTTATCAAAAATATTCATACATTCTGTTACAACATATTGCTTTTTACCCTCAGTAACTGCCAATCCAGGGGCTGGAGGTCAGTGGCCTACATGGATACGTTTTTTTGTTCACTTGGCCACTATGCAACATTGGTGAAGTGGTACAGTTAAATTACTTGCCTGGAGGTAAGAATACATTACAACTTCCAAATATACATGTTCACAGCATGTATACATTGAAAATCCTTGAAGTTTTCTAAGTGATATGATCTTGTACAGCAGACAGAGGAGGTTGGAGGGGGTTAGATAGGGACTGGGAACTTCTCTGCCCCCTCAGGGCACTAGAAAGGCTCGAGGTGAGTATGGAAGGGGCCGGGCCTGGGCCTTTGCAGCTGCTCCGCTCTGGGGCTACACTGAGCAACGTCCTCCTTACATTCCTCATCCCAACCAGGGCCTTAAGCTGTGCTCAAGGAGCTTGAAGGCAAAACTGTTTGGCAAGTGACTTTGGTAAACTTTCCGGATTTTTCTGGATTTTTCTTTGTAATGGAAGCACTTACACAGTTGTTATCTCAAAGGCAAGGTCTTTAACATTTTTCCTAATAAATACCATAGAAAATTTACAAAACAAGGCATATCTGTTCTCAATACCATTATTTTAAGAACACAAGATGAAGGTGTAGAAATGTGTAGTTTTCAAGACTGCGCAATATTTAGCTGAAATCATTTGCCTTCTCCGACTAGAACCGTATTCTGTGTGAGTGTCACCAATATCCCAACTTATTTCAATGTGGCTGAGTGGAGATTACCTAGCTCAAAGTCTGCTTTTCCCTCTTAAGGCAGATACTTTAAAAAGCGGTATTATCTGCTGTGGAAGAGTGAGAGAAACTGTACAGATCCATGTGTGCCCATGTGCGGGAAGTTCAGCACAGCCTGGGTTCTCCAACTCAGCTTAGGAACGCCACAGACCTGCTTTCCAGTGCTCAGATAAAAAACAATATACAAAGAGGCCACTCTTCACAAGAGTGTTAAAACAGTACTTAAAAGGATCTTCATGTGATTTAAAAAAACCCAGAAGCTACAGGTGGCACAGAAAGCAATTGAAGGGTCGGTACTCTTCCGAGAGAGGCATTCTCGTAAGCCAGTCAGCTGGGGCTTCACAGTGTGTGTAAATTAACACCAATCAGCAATGTAATCAAAATCTCTGAACATTTCCTGCTCTTCTTCTGAAAGTATCCTTGGTTCCCGAGGTGGAGTGAGGATAGGTGCTTCAGAGGTAAATTCATCATCAAAATTACTAACATCTTCTCGTCCTCTAATGGTGGGTACGAAAGGAGGCTTGACTTTCTTGGCTAGTAAAGCGTGCCAATCTATTTGCTGTAAAATAAATGAACTGATGTTTAGTTTCCCATCTCTACTCTCTTTGTGTCCTTAGAAATAATACTAGTTTGTACTTACCCTAAAAAAGTGATGCTTTTTCACATCCTCAGCATCTTTCTCTCCAGCTCCAAGACGCCGCTCTGGATTTCTTCGTAGCAGCTGACAAAACATGCAAGGTTTCAGTGGAGAAAATCAGGGAGAGGGATAGGAAGGAGGAAGGATGAGTGTTACTATGTAAGAGGCAACACCAAGATGAGGTGGACAGTGAAATTCATACTGCCTGACCTATGGCCAATCCTTGCCCCTTGAAGAAAGGGACTGACAAAGCTTTAGCTTTTAGCAGTGCTCTTTCAGCCTGCCAGCACAGTTCCAGCAGCAGCTGAGCCAGCACCAGTGCCAGAGCAGACTCATCTGTCTCCCTGCAGAGCTGTGCTGCCATGTCTTGGTACTGGAGGTGATCTGGGACAAGGGCTCAGTACGAAGCTCAGAGTGTGAAGTTCCTCTTTGCTGTGAGGGTACAGATTTACATAAGCCAGTGGTTCTTGCTCGGCTCAGAGAAGAGATTACTCTGCTGTCTCAGTGCTCAGCTCCTTCACAGCAGCTGATTTACCATGAGAGGGTTCAAGCTGCTTCATACACTCAGCCAAAGGAAAGGGTTTCTTAACTAACTCCGGGAGCTTGATGCTCCCACTTGTGAATTGTACTGCTCTGAGCAGTCCCCTGTGCCAGGCAGGGCCCAGTAACAGGGTGAGTTGATATTCATGATGCAGCCATCAAAAAATAATGTCTACTATATTGTGTATGAAATTCTGTGATGGAAAGAGCATGCACAGAGCTCCAACTAGTAAAGTGCCAGTACAAAGTTCCTGGTACACATATTGTGGGTGCAGTGAAGCAGCACCCTGTCCCCTGTGGATACTGACATGACTTTTCACAGCAAAAATACCTTCCCCAGGTACTGCCTTAAAACTGTACTCTGCCTTCTTTAGGCAAACACTCCCTGGGGCTAAGCAATTGTTTTAAGTTACTGAATATTTATGCTATTACTCAGATAGTTATGTCACGGTTACTGTGCTATAGCACATTGCTGAAATGGGTGCTAAACTGATACTCAGCATCAGACATTTACGTGGAGAGGCTGATTCCAAAGGCTTTGGAACTACCTCTCCAGTATTGCCTTTCTATCAGCTGTGGTAAGGTGCTAACTTAGGTTCAACTGCCTGCCTTTGATAAGCAGGCACATCTCACTAAGGAATAGCACAAATAACAACCATAACCAAAATCAGCTGTTCCTTGCCAAGAATGGGACTGCAGATGCCATGTGTAGAGTGTTCCCTGCCGCAGTTGGAATGAAACCAAAAAGATTTAGAAGTCTTTGAATTAAAATATTCATGTGACAATGTTAATCTACCAAATAGGTCAATGCAGCAGTGTTCAGCTAGGAAAAGAGAGCTGAACGGCTCAAGTTAGGTAAAACTAGGAAACTTAGTTCAGAGAGAAAATAGAGCCTCAAGTGTTTTACATTTTAAAAAGAAAAACTTGTTCCTAATAAAGTGGAATGGCATAGACAATTTCCATTTAAGGTGACAGGCAGCATGGCACAGAATAAATGAAGCAAGTCAAAAAAAAATATACAAAGTGCAGGTTCCTGAAGTATTTTGTTCCTCACAAAAGTAATTGTTGGAAGCAGGGCAAGAGGGTGATACTGTAATATTAATTATTAAAATGTTCTTACCCGTCTCATTATTGAGATGGCTTCTGTAGACAGAAATCGTGGATATCTCACTTCATCATTTACAATGCTGTCAAACACCTCTTCTTCATCATCTCCAGGGAAGGGAGACTATAATGAAAATAATCTTAAAAATACTATAAACAGGCTTAAAATCACAATTGAAAACAACATAAACTCAGCTGAATGTTTGGAAATGAAGTCCTCCTTCCCAGAAACAGATACATGGCTTTCCATAACAAAGAGAGAAAAGGCAAGCTGGTATTATCCCATAATTCCTACTGAAGGACTGTGCTTTAAAAATGTGCTTTTACATGTAGAAACACCTTAAACTGGGATCTTCTTTGAACTCAGGGTGTACAGGGAACATGGAAAGTATCTCTCAGCTCTTCTTTGGGGTAGCTATCATTCACAAATAGTGTGGTCAAGACTAATGTGTTTTTGTAAAATCTTTAGCATGTTGCAGCTCAAGGGTTTTTAAACTGTTTTGAAGTGGCCAGACAGATGTATGTGACACTGTACAAACTTTCTGTCCTTTTTTACCTGAAAGGAAGTAAGCTGAATGATCATCTTTTTTTGAAAAAGAACAAAATTATGAATTTTTAGCATGTGAGCTATCACTGTGCCACCTGGGAGATACTGTTACAAAACAGACCAGAAGGTAGAGCACTATATGCAATGGCAAATAAACTTCTCAATAGTGATTTATTTATACCAGCTCATTTACATGGAACTGGGGCTTCCTGTTTTAGTGTCTTTGGCATAATCTTTCACTGCTATCCAGTTTTATGTGTTAAAGTTCACCTCCATTCAAACTACAGGAGTTAAGAAGCTTATTTTTTCCTCAAAAGTATTTGAAAGCAGAACACTGGTATTGCTGTGGACATCCAGACTTGGTAACAGATGTATCCTGGAAACTTAGCTCCCCCAAACTGTATGTATAGCTGTACTGTACTCTTACTTAGAGACACAGCTATTAATGTGCCATACTGGAATTTGATTTAAGACATAATGATATAATTAAAAATAAAGCAAAGATTTAGAGGTTAAGTCTTTGACCAGTTACAACTCATTGGCTTTTACAATTGCTGGTAATTCAAGCTTCAGACATGACTTGCCAACTTCTCCAGTGTTACAGCAGCCAATATCAGGTGAGTAGCTGCTCAGTATTTCACACTTCTCTTCCTTGATGACACACATTAAGATGCTCACTGTAAATCTGGGTATGCCTATGCATGCTGCATAATGAATACTGATACTGTGGCAGATACAGGGCATATGAAATGTTGACAGGCTGGTACCTTGAGTTTTGTAACCTTTCAAACATTGCTTAGTTTTATGACTCCACTGTACCTTACTAGAACTTACCTCACCCACTAGCATCTCATAGATAAGAACACCAAGACCCCACCAGTCTACAGCTCTTGTATAGGACGTTTCTGTCAGCACCTCTGGAGCCAGAAATTCCGGTGTGCCACAGAATGTGCTTGTTCTGTCTCCAAATCCCATTCCTGAAAGTTACAGATAATGAAAAGCAAGCAGTATTTTCTGCCATTCCACAACCTATTCCTCCAAGCAGAACCTCTCTCCAGAGCAACTCCAACTGATACTGTAGATCCAGGGCCTGTGTCCTGAAGGCTCAGGCCAATGGGGTAAAACATTCCCTCCTTCTTCCTCCCTATGCCTTTGTTTCATACATGCTTCTGTTCAAATTTTTCTTTCCCTCACTATATGCAGTGAGCCAGATTAAGCTTCCAGTTACACCTCTGTCACCCACTTACCTTTGGAAAGAAACAATCTTACTCTCCATTTCTATCAGTTAGCAAAAGAAAATGCAGTACCCACTAGTTTAGTCAAACATGCTCCTCTAGATGCTTCTGTAGTGCAAACTACATATAGTAAAGTAAAACATGGAGTGTAGTGAAAGAACCTGGAGCAAAATAAGCCCTGTGGATTAGCCAGCGGGGCAGAGTTTTGGACATCAGCACCACCAGGCCTGATGTGACATGACAAGGGGAGCTGCTGCAGAAAACTTGAGAAAACCATTTATTGTAGCAGTCAGTGAAGGAAAGAGCTTTCCTTCTCATTTTGTTTTGCCATTTACAGAACTTATTTGTAGCTATAGTCACAGGACTTGCCCTGGCACTCACGTTTGAAGACCTACTGAATTTATCCAATTCCCCCTTAGGCTACCTAAAAGGAAAAGATATGGAAGACAAGCTACGCAAAATGAAAAAGGAACTTTGCCCACACAATGGGGTTTTGAGAAAAACACTGTAATAGCTACCTCTATTTGGTAGGTACCAGTAGTGAGATGCTTGGAAGTAACTTTCTAGGCCTCCCTTTTGGGATAATATCTCAATTTTAGCTATAGTGTACTTTGCACATCATTTCCATATACTTAGAGTTGCAACTATTTCTGAGCTAAAAAAATAGATAATGAATTTGTCAAAAAGTAAGAGCTTGGCCTGGATTATAATAGCACTTGATTTTGTTGTACAGTGTCAACATGTTTAGAATGAGGAAACCACCTAAGGCTTTTTCTACTCACTTGTAAAATGTGCAGTGTGCCTTGTTAACAAGCAGAGATGTGATCAAGTAAGAGTCAGAATAGGTGATGCTCACAACCGACAAAAAATAAATAAAAAGAACAGGGCAATGCTCAGGTGCTCCTCATACTTCCCTACTAAGGAACTTCCTCCTATCTCCACATTTGTACAATCAGAGATATATTTTTTTTCCTTCAAATGACATGGTAGATAGACCCTCTACACATCTGGCAGTCCAAAACTCTCAAGGAACAGTCAAGAGTAGGACAGACTATGGAATTCCCCTAGAAAGAAAATTTAACGGCCATTACCTTCTTTGCAAAGACCAAAGTCAGCAATTTTCACAAAGCCTTCTGTGTCCAGCAATAAGTTATCCAACTTCAAATCTCTAAATGAACATTTAAGAACAAAATTGCATCACTTGATGTTTCTTCAGTCCTGTTCAGAACAGCTGAAATTCATCTGCTGGAAATGACTACTTACCTGTACACTATCTTGTGCTCATGTAAATACTGAAGTCCAAGAACCACACATGCAGCATAAAATCTGTTGAAAAAGTTAAAATTTCAATGGAATTTCATCGTGATTTTCAGACTGTGAAGTCCATTATTATTGATTTTTTTTTTTTAATGAGCCATCCTTTGAAGATTAACAACTGCTTTTTTTGGCACGGATTAGTTTTATGCAAGGCCAGAGTTTTAAAGTCAGATGGCAAAAATGCTCAAACTTGTAGCCTTCAAACTGCAGTATGTTTGCTTGGGCTGGAGGATAAATTTTCTGTAGTGTTCACTGCCATAGTATTGAAGGTTTTCTAAATAGGCTTATTCTTTCCTTTTTAGCCTTGTCTGCTATTTTAACTCTTCATTCAGCTTTTCTATGTAATGTTAAAAAAAGTATCATAAAAATTAAGTATTTGTATATAGATTTTGAATTCAGTGTAGATTCAGACACATTAAACCTGCATGTCTTTTTCTACCAAAATCAGTTAGAATCGCCAACCCTTTTAAAAACTTAAGCAGCATTTACTGAAGTGACATAATGTGGTGGCATGTGGTGATAAAGCCCTTAGTTCTTATCCACTGAGCAAAGTGCCCTTCACTTAATGCCACAGGAAGGGAAGATACTCACACTGCTCTGGGTTCAGAGAAGACATCAGTATGAATGTGCATCATCAGGTCCCCACCAGCAGCATATTCCATTACAAAGCATACGTGATCTTTGGTTTGGAAACAAGCAAAAAGGTTCACCAAGAAGGGATGTCTTACACTATTCACAGTTTCAAATATTCGCTTTTCACACATCAAGCTGCAAACAAAATCAGGAACAATTTAAAACTGAGTGCTGAACCACAGTTTTTCAATTCTCAGAAATTACTGGTATTTTATATTTTATGTTTTTTGCTCTATTCCTCAAGATAAGATAAGAACTTTTTATTTTGTTTCGAGAGAGATTTTAATACAAGGATTTCATGCATTTATATTTAGCTTTCTCAAATGAAAAGAGGAAACCTAGCAGTCCATGAAAATTGTGCCCTGACAATTTTCCTTCCAAATACTCAGATTGCATTAACTGTGCATTGATATAACGTGACATTCATTTCAATGAATTTTTATTTTAATTGTTTACAAGACATAAAGTAGAAAACCAGTGACAGTATTATAGACATCTATCTCTAGTAATTCCTGGTTATTTTTCCTTAAACCAATTGTTTAAGTTGTAGGTTATTGTTCATATAGCTATCCTTCTTCCTGCAAATGAATACAGTCACTCTTAAACAGTTGTAAAAACACCTTCTTGGACTAAAACCAAACAGTTTTGTAATGGTCCCTTCCCTTCCAAGCAAATTTAAAAAAAAAAATCTGATTTTTGGGTCAAAAAGATTGAAAAACACCCAACAGTAGAGTATACAAAGGGAAAATATGATGGACAGAGCATGACAGTATGTTACAGGCTGAGAAACAGCAACATAGGTTCTGCCAGTAAAGAAAACAGTCACTGTTATCCCCTAATGTGATTGAAGTAATTAGAATAAATAATTGCAAGAGAACCCGAAAATCAAAAAGAGGATCAGCTTTAAGTCAGAGCTGTAGTTCAGGCATAAGAAGGGCACTAAAACAAACCAGAGGTTACTCTGCTCCCTCCTTGCCCCAGAACAAGACTACAGCAGCCAACTATGCAGGGAGATGCCAACTGACTTTGCTCTTCCATTCAATTCATCAACTGCCTGGTAGAGCACACAACTGATTTATGGAATCCACGTGTTATATTGTACAAACTGACCTGTCTACTTCATCACGAGCCACAATATCTCCTTTCTTTAAGGCTTTAATAGCAAACATCTCGTTTGTGTTTTTGTATTCTGCCAACAGCACCTAAAACAGAAGGGATAAATTTAAGAGCTGTATCCAGTTTTTGATAAAGCCTTGACACTTGATACAGCCTTTTGACGTTTACCTTTCCAAAATGTCCTCTGCCCAATACAGCGCAGCATCTGAAATCCTTCAGACTGAACTGAAATCTTTGTTGTGATCTATGTAAATAAAAAAAGTCACAAAGTTTCTAGTTTGTTAGCTGTAAGAAATATTATTCAGATCAAAACAGCAAAACCACTGCTTTTTCACCTTCTATCTTCAGGCTCTCTGGTGTTGGTGTATTTCATGTCTGCATGGGGAACATCAGACTCACAGATTATTTCAGGCTGGAGTTTTGGAACAATACTATTTCTGCCATTTTCAAAATCAAAAGTTGTTACTTCATCCTGTGAAGAACAAGAAACCTGAAAATTCAGAACTGATTGTGAAGGCAGATGAATGCAGAAATTTTACTATAAGCATGTGAAATTCTTCATACACCCAACACCTGGGCTAAAATGGCAAACTTTCAGATGATACAGGTAAGTAAGATCTTAACAGACTGATGAAACCTATTGCTCCAGTTCTTTCTGTTCTTTCTTAATAAAACCATTTTATCCTGAATACTCTAATAGTTTTGGAGCTCTGTTTCTTTTTCTGTGGTGAAACCAATGACAGGGAGTGTTAAACACACCAACCACAGAGAAAGTTTGCTACCAAGAGCAATCAGAGCATTCTATTGAGACAAATCTGTGTGTGGAAGTTAAGGGAGCATGTGCTGATATATAAAGGAAGAAATCCATTATAAAGATGCCAATATTAAAACCTTGTTAAACTGTATAACCAGAGATTCTTAAAAGTTACTTGCCTGAGAAGGCACATCAGGAGCCTTTATCTCAGAGGAAGATTCACATATTTCCCCAAGGGAAGATGCACGGGGTGGAGCAGGTGGAGGCTCAGGCTCAAGTTCAAAGTCCAATTTGGCTACAGGAGAGTCACTGACAAGAAAATAAATAACTCCTCAGTGTATAGCAAAGACTATTTTACTATCTGTAGATTTCTCCTAAACCAAACCTTGTGTGTGTGGATCAAGCTATAAAATAGTTTTCCACAACTAAAACATGGACAGTCTGCAGCCTTGCAGGACAACCAGACTCTGCACACATTGTGTACATTAGGGCAGAAGCATCTCACTGCTCCCTCCTGCGCTCAGGGGCACTGCAAAGCTGCAGGGGTGACCTACCCAGCTGGCAGGGTCAGTTCAGCGAGCTGGGCATCCACCACTGGCCCTGTGGCAGGCACTGGTGCTTGGGGGCTGAAGGTGCCAGAGTGATTCACTGTCGGAATAGCTCTTCTTACCAGCCTTCCCCAAGTGGCAATATTAATATTCATCTGAGGAGCTCTGAGAAATGTTTTGCCTATAGATATTGTGAAAAAAGAAAACAGAGTGCAAGTAATTTCCTTACTCATTACCGAAACCAATAATTATAAAAAAGCCCATATTAATTAGTTTATAGTTCATGAAGAACAAACTGAATTTGTCATACTCCTTAGCAATTTCTAATTATTCACAATTAAATGCTAATGCATAATAAGGAATTCAAATACAAAAGATTTCTAAGTGCAATGCCAAATCCTTCATTATCAACAGCATTATCTGCAGGCAAACATTAGACCTCTGTATAAGAAGTATCACAGATCTATACAATTTTTAAGCTTTAAATTTTATATTGAACAATCACCTTGCTGTTTCGAAAAAATTTTCTTCTGCCTCTGGAGTTTTGGTCTTCTTTCAATAACTGGATTAAAAAACGTAACCTGCAGTTCAAATAACGTGTGTTATAATTCAAGTTTCGCGACAAAATGCATTCTTAAAAGTTTAAGGAAAACTTGCTAAACTATTCTGCAATGTAATACTTGCAAGGATGTTCAAGTGCTTCAAAGAAACAGTCTTACCTCTGCAAACAGAGTGCCCTGGGGTTCAAGATAGAGACACATGCCATGCCGCTGGTTATCCAGGAAATCTTCTAACCTCAGAAACTTTACTGCACACAGAGATCTCCAGTCACGCCAATAAACTGAGATTTCTAATTCACGTGACTATGACAGGAAACACAGACACAGGAAATCACTTATTAGTAATTGTTCTGCAAGAGTTACCACAGTACAACTGTTAAGATCAAGCAACTCAAGGATCAAGATGCAGAGCAGTTACTTTAACTGGCTGTCAGAGCTAACCAGTCAGACTGAACAAGCTCTCATTAGGGTGATCACAGCATTTCACTTCAGTTCAGATGTGATCTCCAGTGTACAAATACAAGCATAGGTGTAAAATTTCCCCTGAGAGTAGAAGCAGAAAGCCACAGTCACCAGACTTTTTGGGTCAGTCTAACAACACTGCTTGATTGAGATGTATTAGCTCAAGCTCTGACAACAAAGTCTAACTTGTGTTCAGAAACCCCAATTTTAGTAGTTTCCACATTACTTGCAAGTATCAACTTAATGTCATGCCTGCAGACATTTTAGTACCTGCATGTACACAATGATGAAAAACCATATAGAGTATCTCTAGAAACGCATACACTTTTTGTAACATGGTTATGAAGAGGGACCAAAAACTTTAAACTAACAGGACCTACTGCTGTATCTTGCTAATGTGATTTATGTATTCTTAGGGTGTCTTATATGTGTGTTAAAAAAACCTGTCCCAGAAGTGAAGAATCCTGCAATACAATGTAGCAGCAGCATTGTATGTTACTAGTTTAATTGCATCTTGATACATCAGTTTACTGTCTACCACAGTTATGATACATTTTAAAAGAAGTAGAAGTCAGGAAGAAGCACCAGATGAAACAATAACGGGGCTTGGATTGTGCATTTCAAGTACATAAGGATTCACAGAATATTCTGAGTTGGAAGAGACCCACATGGATCATCAAGTCCAACTCTTAAGTGAATGATCCATATGGGATTGAACCCCCACCTTGGTGTTACCAGCACCATGCTTTGTCCTGCTGAGCCAGTCTCAGGATATGTGGCCAGGAACAGCAGAAGCAAAGTCCTTTTCTGGCACCAAAAAGCCGAGCTCTTAAACAGAGACCATGACTCATAGGAGGCTGGCAGGAGCAGCTACTACACCAAGTAGTTTAAGTCTTAATCTGAGAATAATTGAGGCTTCAGGGCTCCACAGCTGCTTGGTTTTTTTCTGCATTACTCCTACCTGTAACCTGAATTTCTCTACCTGCAAGTCTGAAGTTGCTTTCTTCCTAGACGGAAGGAATCTGGATTGGGGCTCAGCGGGAAAAAAGCAAAAACAGGAAAGCGGCTTTTATTTTTTCTCATGTGAGAAGCATGTACTGGAGTAAGCATGTACTGGAGATAACATTTAAGCTCCTAAAATATAGTGTAACTTTCAGTCTATATTTAACACTGACAGAAAAAAAAAAATCTTTGTACCTTAAAATACTAGGACTATCAGGTATCTAAAAAAAATGCTTGATTAAATATATATAACATAAATTCTACTTCCAGAGTATCAATTCAATACTTGTGCCCTCCAAGTAACATTTAAAGTTATAAGAAAGAACTATTAATGAATTTATTATTCCTGAAGAATTGACCAGCTGCAGATGAGAACACTTCTATAAAAACACTGTAAAAATTCTATGACATGGTTTTACCAAAACACCCAAACTGTACTTGATATCGCAATTTACTGATAAATAAATAAAAGCTGATGATCCAAATAAGAATGTAAACCCCATCTATCACAATCTAAAAACCCACTAAGGGTTAGATCTTGGCAAAAATATTACATCAGTTTGTAAGTTGGAAAAGATTTCTAGAATGCTGGCCCAGCACAACAGCCTGACCCCAGGGAGCTCACTCTAGTAAAGATGGGAATACTGCACTTACGGAATTTGAACAAAATGACAGCAACGGGGGAGAAAAAAAGCAACACAAAATTAATACAAAGAATCAACTACAGCTGTCAATGAAATCAGGCCACATTTTTACCCTGTCCAGCTCCAGTGTAAATTTCTGATCCCATGACTGATTGGAAATCGGTTTCCAGCTAGTTTGACCAACCACAGTGTTATCCAGCTTCAGTACAGCACAGACTTCATCTGTAAGTAAAGTACACAAACTCAGCTTAAATCTTTAAGAGGATTTTACACAAACAAAAAATTCTCCAGTAAGTTTCTCTTAGAAATATAATCTCATATTTAATTGGTTCTTATGGGCATAATAGTGTTGTTGTGCATTTGCTTTTGTTAACAGCTTAACAGGTGAAGAAACATTTACGTTTAAAGCTTGAATCAATTTAGTATTTTAAATTACAGAACACATCATGCCCATGAAAATTTAAATAAAAGATATGCATAAAAATAAGAGAAGTAAGGGTATACTGAACTGGACAAGTCATCAGTTTTCAGAAGGTTTCTACTACTTCCACTTTTACTTTTACTGGGTCTGCTTATGAAAGATGATCGGGCTTCATTTGGACTCCAACCAGGTAATGTAATTGATGTGGCTTTTGATCGACCAGGGACATTTTCCAAAATATCTTGGCAGCCCATGAGCCTCACTTCCAGGGTACCTAGAAGAAGATGGACAATGATTTATGAAAGACTTCTGCTCTTAAGTAAACCAAGTGAATGACTAACGACTGATTGATGGCAATAGCTCACATTCTGACTCCCACAGGGTATAACAGAAATATCAGATGAAATCAAAAGACAAATCCAAGACACACATATATATTGAAAATAAAAGCATTAAAAGTCAACTATGTGGGACTCAACCTTCTAGAAAAGAGCAACAGTTCACCAAGGTAACATAAAATAAATTTTTGTTCTGTGTCTCAGAAGTTTCTTTGTTTTCTTCACTTGGGACCTAACTGACTTGGGTTCAAGTTGTTAGCAATGTCACTTTTTAAGACTGACAAATTTCAAGTTTCTTATTAAAACAATGAATCTTGCAGATGGAGCAATAAGAATTTTTAATGAGTTTTATATAGCTAATTAATATTGGATAAAATTAACAAACTATTGAGACTACAGATTTGCGTAAGAAATTGCACACTAAGAAATCACATTTGCCTGCTGCATGCTGAAGTCAAATTTGAGTTAGTATGTAATTTAAAATCATTGAATTGTTCCAAGTTGACTGAATTTGGATTTACAAAAGCTGAGACAAGAAGCTATTCTTCAACAAGCTATTCTTCCAAATCTTCTACATCTTTAACCAAATGAGGTATAGAGGCTGCTGTTCAAATTGAAAAGAGTTTCCTCCAGCAGCACAAAAAACATCTGAATACCACAGATGGTACAAGAATGGTAGGCTGGCTTCATCCTGTACAAGACAACGTCTCAAACTGTGACACCACCGACTGGCAAAATCAACTGCTAGAAGTGGTGAAATCAGCCAGTTCATAATCAGTGTCAGCTAGAAATGCAGCTCTGAAATGCAGTCTTCTTTTGATAGCAAATGTATTTAACCATGAAACTTAAAAGTACTCTTCTGTAACAGAAACTTAAGTCAGACTTAACCTAGAAATGATCTGGCAACATCATAGCCCACAGAACAGACACCAAGAAACCAGTCTAAGAAGAAATCCCAACCTGTAGGAAGCTAACAGCCGTAAGTGACAGCTAAGCATTAGGCTATGAAGACAAAGAGATGCTATTGGCTTCCGAAACAGGTTAAAAGGTAAAAGAATACTTCATTCCCAAACTCTGTTTAGAAAAAAAAAAGATATTAATAAGCAGAAAAGCTATACTCTTGTATAAGGAATGGATGCAAATCAGAAAGTTATGTTGATGCACGTTAAGAAGTATGACAGTAGCACTGCTCTATTTTTCACAAAGCATTAGAGGCAAAACACAGAGACACTGTTCATTTAAATCCAGCTCAATACAAAAGCTCTTTGTATGGGCAATATGAAAGTGAAACTACTAAGAACTTCACAAGCATGTAGCTTTGTTTTGTCAATTTCTGTTAAAAACTTTTCATATGTATCAGTAAATCACCTGTAAAGAGAAACTGTGACTATAATGGATCTGATCCTTGATTACGTATTACAGGAAAAGAAAAAAATAGCAAGCTGTTTTATACTCAAGGCATGATACTTTCTGCCTACAGTCACTGATCATTTGAGATTTCATTTGATGAGAAAAGTTCCTCTTACCACACGACCTTACAAGGACTCTTGGCTGAGGTACTGATAAACCACAATGCAAGAGAAATAGACTTGCTCCATTTTTTTCTTATTCTTATTCTTATTCTTCTTCTTATTCTTCTTATTATTGTAGGTTAGCAGAAGACTTCCTCTTTTTGTTTTAAAATATAACCCTACTGTACTTCAAAACTAAATTCTGGTTTCAGTTATACATGTATAACCTTAGTAACATTTGAATTACAGGTGGGTTTTTTTGTAATAAACTTACTATGTTAATAGTAGGCTTAATAGTTACACGCAAAATGTGTTAGGAAACAAAGCACAAAATCAAACCTATCTGTTCTAGGAATTCTCATGTGACCATTTACTAAATAAATTTCAAACAGCAACATACCCCCAAGCAGTCAAAAGCATGTTTTTCTTTAAGAACACTGTGAGGCAAATATTCAAGACCTTTGTTAAACTATCGTTCATCTCTTGAAACTTTACTTTCAAATGAAGGACAATTCCAGGTCAACCCAAACTATGAGAAGTTCCTAAGTCACATTTATATATAAATGTACTGGTCCCTCACAAGAGGCTAAGTCTCTCAAAAAAAAAAAAAAAAAAAAAAAAAAATCACCCCCATCTTATTAACAAGGAAAACGACTGACACCAACAAACAAGAGTCTTCAACGGTTTCATGCATGTTTGTTAGGAGCTCCTTCTCTGGATTACAAAGGTAATGCATGATTTGGTAGTATAAATCTCACCTTCCAGAAATCCAGTGAGATCCAGTGGGTAAAACAGGAACTGGGAGAAAAGCTGGGTGCCTATCTCCAGCTCTGTCACCTACTTGTTGTACGATCAGGGCAACTCACCGAACCCTGCTGCAACTTTATTTTTCTATCTGTAGAATGGGGATAATGATACTTATCCACCTTGATGATAAGTACTTGATAATCTAAAGATGAAAGGCATTTGGTAAACGCTAGCAATATAATTCCATAGGGACCTATTTAAGGCCAGAACTTCACATTTTCAGTAGGATTATAAAAAGGTCAACAAATAAATCAAAGAAACTTATCTGCATTTTTTTCAGTGCATAGACACTTGGAAACTCTAAATGCCTTTTTCTAGGAAAAGAACAACAATTAAATATGTCCAGTAAGAAATATAGTTGTCACTAAAGGCTCGTTTTAAACTATTAATTAAGATCAAAAAAAGAAAAAGAAAAAAGCTCTTTAAGTCATACCTGTTAAAGCTGCTGGTTTGGACAGTGTACTATACTGGTTTTGAGTAGATATTACACTTTGACGAGGACTTAATGTGGGTGAAGAGACTAATGAAAGCTCTTCTATAATAATACTGCTTTTGGGATGGTTTTTAGGAAGTTCATTCAATCTCTGTTCCAGTGAATACTTCAAGAGGTCCAGCTTCTGGCTTGATTCATTAAATCTTGCTTGTGCCTTTTTAAAATAAAAAGAAATTTGAAATAGTTCAGTTTTTTTTCCTTAAAGAACCTTTAAAACAAAGTATCAGAAATTGTAATGACATAAATTACTTCTGAAAGTGCCTTTCTGTCGGTAACTTTCCCAGATCCAAGTAATTTCATCACATTTTTTGCACCTTCTGCTACAGCATACTCTATCCTAAAATGATGCCGTAATTCTTCCATTCGGAGTTCAAGAGGGCTTATCACAGGTTTTGCTGCGAAGAGATATAAACAAACAACCTTCATTGAAGATAACAACCAGGTTTAATTTCTTTAATATCAACCCCTTCTCCATATAAACAGAGAAGAAAAAGGAAAAAACCAGGAGAGATGCATATTTGGTAGCCCAAAGAGAAGCTTGAAATATGTCGTAAAAGTGACATTTTAAGCATCTGCATTTGAATGAAGAAATAACTGATCAGAGCCTCAATTCAATAAACAGCTCCTACTCCCTGAAGAGCTATAATTGCTAGAGGATGTGAGAAAAAGAATATGTCTTCAGGGAAGTTAAAGGGAATAAACCCAAATATCCCAAATATTCAACTGGCAAGGAGGTTTTGAGACTTCAACACTTGTCAACTACACTGTGAGCATTTATCTTTTAAACTACTCTGTAGCCAAGTAGATCCCTGATCAGTTTCTGATAATCCCCCTGCTTCACTTGAAATCCCATGGAATCTGGCTTCTGCCAGCAGAGAAATGTAAGAGATTCCATACACTGCCTTTGCCAAATGGTCTGGGTTAACCATTCCAATGTCCACATGTTACAGTGCTTAGATATCCTAAACAGAATATTTCCTGGATATATTCATTTATGTTTAAAGCCCTAAGAGTAGTAAAAACACAAAAAGGCATTTGAAAGCCCTTTCTAGCTTGAATTTCCTTTTCTTTTTAACAAATGATATACATAACCCATGTGCTAAAATGCGGTGTTAAGAAGTGGTGTGTAAAAACAGAGAAACCAAACACCTCTTACACCACAAAACAGAACACACACATACACATTTTTCATTATCTAGGATATATCCAGGCCCTGACTACAAGCACTGTCATACAACATCAATATTCAGAAATGCACACAAATAAAGTTCAATGGAGATATACCCATATGCCCATAAGTTTCTAGTACACTCATGCTATTAGAGCTCAGGGGTAGTTTTTTTGTTATTTGAAGATTTTCAACGAAATCCAAGTTTAAAAATACTTCAGAAATGCAGCATGAATATTTCAAGCCAGGTAATTTTAAAAACACTTTTTTTGATGTTTTAAATATAGTTGTTTAGCACTCAATCTAGCCTAAATACCTCCAAAACCAGGAAAAATTCTCCGTCTGTGCTCCCACTAGGAATAATAAGGTCAATCTATTTAAGTATGACAAGCAGGCTTTGTAGTGGCATCAGATTTTTTTTTGGCATCATAATATAAAGACTATATGCTTTAAAGAAAATCACTAATTATTAAGACAAAAGAAAGCATTCATGAAGGGAAAAGGTAGACCACAAAGTAAAAATGGACTGCATAAGGCATAAAAACGATGCTAAAGAGAGATTGTATTTCTCTTCATTACGACAAAGGTATTTTCCTTCCAATCAGATGCATCTGGCACCCCAATGCACACAAAGTTTTGCCTAGTCTCTGATTATTTTTGGTTCATGCAAGCTTTATCAAACACTCCTAATAGAAATTTATGGTAAGTCTGTGTGCATATGGGTATATATCTATACGGTATTCTGACATTAATGACTTGTATTTCCTTTCTACACCATCACCATTATCAAAAGCCAATTCATTGGTCTGGACTGCCTGAAGAATCTGCATCCTTATAACTTCTATTTTTGTCTTGCTGTCCTGAAGCATCTGCTGAGCTGTTGCAAGAAGTTTTCGATCCTATTAAAACAAACAGACAAGTTGAAATCATAAACTTCTTCATGGAACAAGACACATTGAAAGTTTCAAAATACACATACTTAGGAACAAGAACTAAATCTGTGCATTTCCTTTGGTATAGCATTAGGCAAACTAACCACATTAGGATTTTAGTGGAAATTAAGTTAGGACAGAGGCATTGGTTGATTAAAGACTGTAAGCCACTCCCAGGGAAACAGTATGTGTTTCAAGGTGAGTAAAGGAGGCACGATCTAGAAACATTACATGTGTAGATTAATGTTTTGTAAGCTGCTACTAAAGAAAGGAGAAGTTATTAAGTGCAAAATACCTCTGAAACTATGTAGAATGTCTCCAATTTTCTTTGAGTATGGTAGGAACTCTTGTAATAGACAAATTTGCTAGACTAAGCCCACATAAAAGTAATTGTACTATTTAATCTGAGCTGATTTCCAATAGTGAAATTAGAAATATGAAGTTGCTTACATAGCACATTATGTCTGCAGTACATTTTTCTGAACATATGAAAGCTGAAGATTTTTCATATTAATAAATACATAACAAACAAGGGTTACTTCATAAGCTGTTTCCTCAGCAACCTAAGTACTTTTTAATCTAAATAAACTAAGATAACCAAGTTTTGTTTTCAAAAGCAGTATCACAAGACGCCGTTTAGAAGAGAACATTCCTGAAGACGAGCTTTCATAAACCTCTATGGCTGCCATGTGGCTCACTCTCTGTGTTCTGGGAATTACCAGACAGCTTAAAGGTGATCTGACTTGCAAGTAAGAACAACAACACAAAAAAAGGTATAAGAAAATTTAAGGCGGTGTATTTGTCCTGTCCATGCAGTACCGATCAATCAGAGTAATTAACAGCAGTCAGTGCAGATGTGTACCACCCTTGTCACAGCCCAAAGCGCATTTTGGTTAACTCATTTTGTAGCCGCTCTATAACCTCGCTAATAAGTTACTTTCCCATGGACATGGTTTATACTTGTATTTTTAATTTTATAATGAAGCTATCAATTATTTAAGAAGTTAATGAAATTAAATTCTTCTCTTGCCATAACCAAGACAAAGAACTGCACTAAAGCTCCCAGAGCTGGAAATACTGGCACCATGAAGCATACTGTAAAAAAAATCTGTATGCTGAGAAATTTACCTTCACAGAGCTCCTCTATGACCTTGCACCGAACGTATTACTCACTCAGATATTTTAATGCTGCCCTACATTCTGCAGGGTAGATACACCAGGATCTACACATAAGAAGACTCTGGTTGCATGAAAAGAAATTGTGCCCCCTCTGCATACCATAGTGTCATAACTCTTGATTTTAAGTTTTAGTATTAATCAACATTTCAGAGAGATGAAAACCACTAGTTTTCATATTTTAAGATTCCATGTTACCTATCCAATTAATGATCACACTGACTTTCCTAAATCAATAGTTTCTCAAATACAGATGTAAAATTTTGAAATAATCACTGACTTTAGCAGAGTGTAAGATTTAAGTAACAGATTACAAGTCACTCTAGAATGCTGTATTAAACCTTATCCATGCATCACTCTGATGTATAAATATGCTGTAAGTGTTTCTTTGTCTGTATCTTCCCTTTTATCTTATTTTGGATCTTGCTGCTCTTGATTATTGCTCCTAGTCTCTTACTGGAATAGATTTGCTTGCTCAGGAGCAACATTAGCCCTTCAATGTGTAGAATGGAGGCAATCCAGCATTACAGAGATATCCTTATGTTTCAAAGAGACAGAAGATCCCATCTTCAGAACCAAAATGTATGTGTAATGCTCAGCAGCTCTTCTAGTGTTGGAGCCTGAATACAAAGTATTTCAATGCATCTTCTGAGTACAGAAGAAATGACACTGCCTGTAAAACTGATCTGCAAAGCTGTCATGGGATCTCAGAGAACCTACACACGACCAAGCAAAGATGATCGTTATCTCTGAAATGTTTAAGTCCAAATAGGTTGACCTGAATGTTACTGCAGCAAGTAAAGTACAAAGGGAAAAGCCTCCCATGAGATGATGGGCTTATTAACAGACTGCTTTTTCATTTTTAGAAAACAGATTACAACCTCCCTCCATTAAATTTAGGTCCGAAAATAATACAACGGATTTGAAATTAGATCATATAGTACACTTGTAGAAAGGTCACAAATGAGTCTAATATGTTTAAAGATGGTCCTATGACTACTTTTTAAAGAACTACTGGATAACTGGGACTGGATTAAAACTGGGGATTTTCTGCCCCTTCTGCCCATCCCATCCAGACACTTGGATTCTTTTAAGCTCTGCTTTTTAGAAACATAATCAGCATGCTCAAGCCTACAGTTCAAACTTGCCAAACTAACTCACTACTGAGCACAAAAAAAAAAAGAGAGAATGAATACCCACCATTTCCATCCTGTTTGTTGAAGTGGCTGGCAATGCTTTTGTGCTTTCCAGTTTGCTCTCTCCAGCCCAGTTACTATATACTCCCAATCTGGTAGGCTCATTTAAGCATTTACCAATTGCAAATACAAGATTCAATCATAAATTTTAATTACATGCCTCAATCTAAAGCAAACCAGAATTTATCTTCTCTACCTAGTCTGATCAAAGTCTCCTAACAATGTCTAATATTACAGCCTGAGTGTTTAGTTAAGTTTTTCAGCCTGTTATAAGGTGACTTACCAAGGGTTTATTAGAAACCTAATTTATGTATGTCTTTTGATCCATTTGGGTCAGCTGATTATTAGATTTAAGTGTACCTGATGTTAAGTACATGGCCCCAGAGGATGTAGACTCCAAGGGTTTTCAGGAGCTGAGGGACTGTGGTGGATGGACAGCATTCCCAGGACCTTAGTCATAATGTGCACTCCAGATATTTCTTCTATTTGCCCCCAGCTAGTACATTTACAGGTCACTTTCAGATAAGGCTACCTGGGACAGAAGGAACTTGATGGCACCTCTGGTCCATTGAGTCTAAACTCATTTTCTGGGAGAAAGCAATGCTCCCTGCTATCTTTTCAAGGTATAAGGAATTCATACAGTAGGCAGATACAAAATTATCTGCCTCTTCACCAACACCTAGCCCAAATTCAGTCAAAACCATGAAGTTCCTTTCCAACACTTTCTGGTTAAAATCAGTTATAAAGGGGAGCAATGTAATTCCCAGATGCCTACTCTTCAAGCCAAACCTTCCTTTTAGTAACTTCACTGACCCAGGTAAGTGTTGGCTCAGCTAAGATCTTAAAACATTTCGATTTTACTACTGTCTGGACACAAAAACATCTAACCAAGCTACTCCATGCTATTTGTTAGAGCTACTCTTGTGTTTACTCTTAGTTTGGAAATTAATCTCCTTAATGATTTAGTAAAAGTAAATGGAAAGAACGGCTAATGAGTAATGAATGAAAGGTGAAGGGGCAGGGAAGTAGAGGATCTTCCCCTCCCTTTTTTCTAATTTGAGAACTACGACTGCCTTATACTCAACAAAATGTGTTGTGGGGAGGGGTTTGTTAGTTTCTGGATTTGGTTTTGTTGACTTTTTTGATTTTGTTTTGTTTTCTTTCATTTAAAAGGTTTGGATGTTTCACTTGAATTAAGGGATTCTTAGAGTATGTATTTTATTACACAGGAAAGAGTATGTAATAAGTTGAACTCATTTAGAGGTTAGCAAACACTTTCCCTCTACCTCCTTGGAAAAATTCTGGCGCTATCGAGAGAGTGAGTGCAAGTACTTAAAATTCAGATATAAGAATAAGTGTGGCTTTATTTTTAATTTCACTTTATTCTATCAGTTGCTACTGCTAGATTACACTTTCATAAAGAAAAATTTCCATGTGTTTCTTATGTGTATGTATACCAATGCAGGTTATGATAACTCTATCAGAATACTACACACATCTTATTGAAGCATTTGGCACAGATCTTTTTACTGCTAACTAGAACTAGATGACCAGTTCAGAACATACTTGGCAATCCTGCCTTTTTTGAAATTATCATGCACATTAAAATGTTAAACTAATGGATCTACCTTTTTGAGTGGAGCTAGGAAAAACATCAGACACCAGTCAGTGTCCTACCAAGCTTTGCTGCTAAGTGAATCCCACATGGTCAAAGATTACTAGATGTACTAAATTTAGTAAGCCGGATTTATTATTTAGGTTGAGCTGCATCTGCACAAACTGATAAAACAATCACTTCAGTGGGTATCAAACCACAACAAAAAATTGTATAGTAATTTGTAGTAGATTTGATGTAACTATTTAACAAAAATATAACCCAAACTAAAAATACTGAAATTGCATACTGTTTATACATTGTACAGTCACATTACAGCAATATGAAAATCCACAGTCATTTAATGATCTATAGGCATTCCAAAGCCTTACCTTTGAAGAGCCATTTGAGTACATCTGTATCATATTTTCTGCTCCCTGTTTTACCTTCAGTTCTATATCCAACTGCTTCTTTAAGGCCATCAATCTGTTGTTCGTAGAAAACCGAGGATCGCTATTTGGAGTATCAGGAGTGCTAGGGCAATCTGTGAATTAAAGGTGAGATATAAGTGTGCAGGAAAAAAAACAGGAAGAAAACACCCAAACCACTCCCCAAAACCCACCTTATACTCTATTCTATGAAGTTACAGATTAAACAGAATTGGAACATTGAGAATTAAAACTGACCCTCCTGTCCAGAGCTACTCTGCAACAGCACTGCAAATGCGCCTTAACATGAAAAGCCGCCTGAATGCCCTGTGACTCCTACACACGTCCTAATTCACATGAATCACTTCCGGGACTGGGCAAACAGGCAGGTTTGCAGCTAAGTCTATTTTTATTTCAAAGAAGACTTATTTCTTCTAGAATGTCTTGAGTCAATTAAAAATGAAGTTTTCCATTAAGCTTTCTTATACCCTTGATTTTAAATCTAAGTGTTTTAAAAACAAACTTGGATAACAGTAGTAGATTCTAATGAGCACTGTCTGAATACAGCTCTTGAGTAGCACCTCATCAATTTCAGTGTGAATACTGCAGACAGTGTTTATGTCAAAATTAGGAACAGATAAAATAAGCCTTTTTCTTATTGTAAAGCTGAATGCTTTCTGCTCTGGAGTCGTAACAGAATTCTGGGACAACTGGATATATAGGCAGACAGATTATTGAACAACTGACTGATTTGTGGGAAGGATAAATCTTTTTCATTTGACAATATTACTGTGTTTGGGTCTCCATCTTGTTGGATTAATTTAATGGAATGCAAGTTAGTTTTATCAATGAAATTATAAAGTCCAACTCCTTAACTTTTCATAACCAGTCTATTATATAACTTCAATTTCAGCTCTTGCAACATGAACTGTTAGCAAACTGAAAAAGAAGTGGCCACTGGACTATTTCCAACACACCTGTCCTTAGAGCTAACTATCTTCCCTAACATTTCCAATGATTTTTCTTCCAACCTTTTGATAAAAGAGGACCAATTATTTCCACCGTAATAATTTTTAAAAATTTTTGTTTCTTCTACCCCAACAACTGAGAGAACACCTTCTCTATGGACAAATGACACTGGTCTCCTGGAAGACAGTATTTACTCAATATGAACAGTAAAATCTTTTCCCCAATTGTAAAAATCCTCCTTGTATTAAAACTAGGATGAGGAATCAAGTTCCTGAAATCCTCAATTACCAGAAAACACGGCAGTGCACTAGTAATTTACAAATTTTTACTTATGAAGTGTCATGGGGAGATGTCTTATCTGCCATTTCATATATCTTCTGTAAAAGCTTCTGATAACTACTTTTGGAGATTTAATACATTTTGCTTCCAGGTTTGCTGGGTAATTTCCTCCTAAATTGCAATCTTTGCCGAGGCTACATACAGATTTCATGTAAGGGTTTTAATTTCCTCTGCTGCTAATTCACTCTTCACTTCAAGCCACTTCAACTCTCTTACTGCATCCTCACTACTTAAAGGTAGGACAGAAAATACCAGATGTTAAAAAAAAACCCCAAAAAACAAAACAAAACCAAACCCAACAAAAAACCACCACCAAAGAAAACACCAAAAAACTGCATTACTCCTCAGCTGTTTTGTCATTGATCCTCTCCGCAATGTTTAGGCTTGGTTCCCCTGTGGAACTGCACTTGAATAGCTTTACCTTAAATCTGTTATTAGTAAAACAAAGATTAACAAAATGCTTTCCTATCACTTACGTCTTCACTTTCAACTAATCCTCACCTAATAATCTATTCAAAATGAGAACAAACATGAACTTGAAAGTCACAGTGTCAAGTCTCCTTGTAAAGTAGATTCACCGTATAAATGAATATTTACCAACTTCAGATATATGATGCAAGCCTCTACCACTTAAAGATCCTGGCCCTCTGATGATCCCTGTGAAGACTGTGGGGCTCCTTAAGTCTGTTTTCACAGCTTTTGAAGATGTACACAAGCAGCCTTCCTTTGCATTAAAACAACACTCAAGTTGCAAGTTGAGGACTAATTAGAGATACCATGTTTCAGGCTACCCAGGCAGCTGTTATTATCTGCCTTTGCATGTCTCTGCTGTGAAGGTGTAACCACATCACTTACCTAGGTCATCTCAAGAGTTGGTCTGTATTTGTGGGTGTAACCTACCCTCTACTACTTAGTTAAAATTGTTGTACTACATGCTTTGTTAGTAACTAACAGCAAAGGAAAATTTTCTGCAATATGGACTAATTGCAAGGAAGAAGTAATTTTTTGCCTTCAGGCATAATAGCTGCTCACCAAACTCCCAAATATGGAACAATATGTTTCTTAATATATCATGTTTTTAAGAAGAAAAAAAAAATTACCAATAGCTTCTCAGAGATGCTTTCCAAGGGACTCCTTCTACCATCCCCCCAACCACCCTCCCCATTACTACTCAGTAAGCAGCTCGAGGCAGCTTCTTATAGAATTCATATTAACTTTTAAATCAGCCAGACAAACCGGTTCTATTGCAGAAAGCACTGACAGTCTTAGCAGCGACACTACAAGCTACATTTGTATTAGCTGTTTCCTTCTCTTTGTTCTGTAAGGTTGTAATGACTTTGCATGGCTAGCTATCTCAGATTTATTTGTGTAAAGCACTATACAGAGGGGGGTCAAATCTCCTCTGAAGGCATTTAGTTATCTTCATAGTACAAATAAGTAATAAATTCATCCAGGCAATTGAAATCAATGGGATTGATGTATATGGTTGAAGTTAAACAAGAGTTAAGTACTAACACCAAACTGGTATTTCACTCAAAGTAGGGACTGAGGAACAGAAGAGGTTCTCCAGTTTGCCCCATTTTTTGGTCAATAAGGGCAGTACCAGACTTGCCGTTTTGGATACATTCAAGTACGGCTTTGCATCAGACAGCAAGGGCTTTGCTGGGGTACAGGTTCGGGCTTCTAGGCCCAAATATTCTTGACAGTGAATATCAAGTGAAGTAATAGATGCATTTCAAGTGAACTTGACTTCAACAAGCAGGCATGCTATTATGCTGAAGAACTATGAATGCTTTTGCTTAACACTACTGAGTTTTTTGCAGCTTGTTAGCACACATCCAGGATGCTGGAAGAGCTGCAGTGCTGCTTCCCCAGCACCTGAAATATACTGTTTTCATAAAAATATACTCATCAGACCTAAAATAACTTAATAGGGATGGTTTAACTGATTTTTTTTTTTAATATTTGGATTACATGAGGACAATGGCAGTTTCCAGTCTGAAATGCTTATCTGAACTGCGATCTTTGCTCTTCTGAAAACCTTTTCAGTTTGAGTTTGTACACACTCAACCAGCAAAACCTTCTTGCTTCTAAACTGCCTTTTACCATCACTGCCATCTAAATTATATTTATAAAGAGTAGTTACGTAACTCTACTCTTCTGAGACTGCTGCTCATTCCTTTGGGATCTCCTCCCCAGATGCTACATATGCTATTTCTTCAGTAAGCTCAGTGTGAAATCTAGGATCCCACATAACTTTCTGAATTTGGGTTCCCAGATGGTACTGCAGCATGCTGCTTAAGTACTCAATTAGCAGCAAGTACCCTTTGGTAAATAGTTAATTTTAATCTTATCTGAGGATATTTCATTGCTGTTAGCCTCATCAGTGTCATACCCAACAGAAATACCTGCAATGCATTTAGGCATTGCTGAAGGGAGGAAGAAAGATGCATTATCAGGCTATTCTCAGGGAGACAGAAGGGTGAATCAGCACGTGAACTAAGCCATCAGTAGGTCCAAGGCAGCAGTGGACATTCTGCACTCAGAAAACATCCAGTGCTGACCTCCTGGAAACTTCTGAGGTTCACTTGTTATTTCCATTAGGTAATAGCTAATTTTAGCTACAAAAAAGTGTCAGGACATTGTTTCAAATTGCATCAATAATGTTACCCTACATTGAGGTTCCCAAAAGTTATCATGAAATTCTCATGGATATGAGCTTTGTATGTGGAGTCTGCTGTCTAAAACGTCACTACCTATACCAGTTTGGTTGCTACCTCTACCAGTTTCCATTAATTGGTCTTATGTGGACACTTTGGTGTCTAACAGGTTAACTTAGTCATTCACAAGAACAAAGAAATCCCCCAAACAGTCAGCTAATCATATTCTTAAACAAAACAATTTGTTTTCTTTGCAACACCTACAGCTAAATCTGATGTAAAGTGGATAGCTTCCATGCTAGTTAGGAGAACGGAAGAAAAGGCATGAACTTGTCTTTGAGTTTATTTTCTCCATGTTTTATCCAGTTTTATCAATTCGTTCAAAGGTTTTTCTATCATTGCACCTCTCTATCCACCTTAACTTCAGCTCTATGAAACAGACTAATTTCCCAATTTATAGATTTTCTATGTATTAGCTATATGTCTAATTAAATCAGTAACTTGCTATATGTAAGCAATTTCAGTCTTAAACCTCCCAGAGTTATATTAGAAACCACCATCTGTACTGCTACTTTTTGCACAAACACAAAAATACCCATTTAATCTCTGCTACTGTGTAGAAGCATGTTTTCAAGACAAACTTTCCTCATCTCTAAAATAGAAGTAATCATCCCCATGTGACACCTTACATCTCTCAGACTTTCAGCAGTAATGGTCACTAGGCTTGTTCTACTCATTTTATATTGCTGGATTCTGCTTCACTTTTGAGTGCTGACCTATGCATTTTTAAATTCCCCATCTTTGTATGACTAATACACTGCACAGCAAGGGCAGACTTGGGTACAAAGTCCCACTTCTAAAACAAGCTTAGATTCATCGGCAACCCCTATAAGGTAAAGTACACCTATGTTATGCTAAAAGTTGTTTCTGCATCTCATACCCACTGTCAGATCTACCCTCACATGCAGTAATATAGCTGTTTGACTAAACTGCAAAGTTTAGTACCAATTCTTCAAATAATTGTGAGCTTTCAGCTCTAGGCAAACTACCATAAAAACATCTAAACTTGCTTGGAACAGAATGCTATTAAAACACATTTTTCTACATTAGATTTGTTAACACTACATTTAATGGTTTTAACATATATTGATTACACTGTGATGATTACAAAACAGTTACACTAAAAATTAGTGGCTTGTTAAAAAGTAATAGATGTTACTGCTTGATACCATAAGCAACAGAAAGAGTCACAACTGCCTGCGTAACACTTTTCAGCTCTAAATTAGGAGCACTTTACAAACATATGTTCACACCCACTTTTCAGATACAGGAACAAGGAAAGATTAAATGACTGTTCTGAGTTACCAAAATGATCTTTCAGCCAGTCAACAAAACAGTCAAAAAATCTTTAGAGTTCAGGCCTGACAAGTCAAAAGGATCAGCTCAATGAATCTCAATCCTGACTTTGCTACTTAGAACCCAAAAAAACCTACACAATATATTCTGTTAGACAGGGAAAAGCACAGGGCTTTAATACTGAAAAGTATTAAAGTTCACAAAGAGAACACAGACCTTGACTGCCATAGCTCTTGAACCCTCTTTACCTTATTTTCAGCATTCATGATCTGTGGAGACGAAAAATTTCGCATATATTTCCTTCTCTCTTTTAAATAACTTGTTACTAAGTGACCAGAAGAAGGTCAAACACAAGCTAAAGTGAAAAGCAGCAACCACGATTAAAGATAACCTGTGGAAACAATGCACTTATTTGGGGAGCTCCCATATTCACCAGTAAATGGTTATTAAATTCACTGCATATTCTTGCAAACACAAGAATTCTCAAAGTGAGATATCTGTGACCTGTCCACATGGCAGCGACCTTTAGGGTTATGTATCTACATACTTCCTCAATATTCCTTAATATTATGTGTGTGTGTATATATATATACACAGGCACACATGCACAGTTGGCACATCATAATTTTTGTATTACCAATATCATTTTGCAAATGCGAAGCTCACTAATAACTTACTTCAAGCCCAAGATTTCAGTATTAAAAATCAGAATATCACCAAGACGACTTGCAGCCATTAGTCTCAAGACAGACAGAACATTTACTGATAGTGCTCCCCCTCCATGAACTACTGACCATGAATGAGGAAGGAGACAAGAACTTAAATTACAAGGCAAACAGTAAAAAAACCTCAAGCATTTCAACTTTGGAGGGTGGACGCTTGCAAATTTTTGATCTAAAAAGAGATATTAACGGAATTAAAGATTGCATTTTTTTTTTCCCTCAAGAACATTATGCAAAATATTCTATTAAAATGGGTCTTGCATAGGAATACCTGATGTGATATTTTGCAGAGAAGATTAAGATCTCATCAGAACTAATAAGTATTTTCTTGCATATTTCCATGATTAAGACTATACGACCTATCTACCAATAACACCTAGAACAGAGTGGAATTTAAAAACACAGTCGTAAGAAGTTTAGCATGCATCAAAAGCATGTAGAAGCACCTAACATCAACCCTGATCTTTTATCCTTTGAATGTCTCCTGCATTTCCTGAGACACGCACATGACAATATTGCTCATTAACACATTATGATAAGGCTTTTAAAACTGCTACACTTGGAAAGGAGCATTCCAACAAGAGCATTCTGTGCTCATACACTTCTCAAGTTCTACTACTAGATGGATTTTGCAAATTTATTCTGCACAGATTTTTAATATTTGGTCTATACAGTTTGTATACAATTCCCTTTCTGTTCCACTCTTCCTGTTCTTTTAAAAGCCACACTCCTGGCAACACCGAAGCCCATTTTCATAAATCTTGGCTGACATGGAACAGAATGCTTCCTGCCTACCAAAAGCCCAATGGCTATCTAGAAGCATATATTATTGTATACATTTTCATTTCATGCTGCAGCAAACACTTTGCCTTACTAGTTCCAGCTGTGTCCTTGCTTCACCTCTTGTATCTTGCACAGATAAAAAGCAAAAAAGAGCAGGGAATCCAGAGAATACTGCACAGGCCACTACAGATACTTGAGCATCTTTGCAGTATGTCATTGGGCCAGACTATGAATTGCTGACATCACCTGCCAGTATTTTCCTAAATTCTCACTGTAACCAAACTTTCATTACAAGGATGATGCAGACTTCTATTCTACTGCCCAAGCTTCCTCAGGCTTGGCATTCACTTCACATGAACCTTCAATGGCTTGTGCACATTCATTAACTTTTTGCCAAGAGGAGTCTGTGCAATGTGAAATCACCAGGCTGGCAGTTATCTCCCAGGTCATTCCACAAAGCTGAAAGAGGACTGTTTACTTTCACAACATTCCATCTTAAAATACCAACCCTGGTATTTTTAAAAAATAACATTCAAAATTAGTATTGACTCACTGCCATGCCACAAAAAATACTAATTAAAACCATTAACTACAGCCATTCTCTGAAAACAATTTCAAATTGTCTTTAAAATGGTAGCTTTGCTGTGGAAAAGGCCAGAGACTTAACAAACTGTAAAAAATGTCACTGTAAGAAATGTTTGATAATAACAGCATAACAGAAAAACATTTTCTAATATAAGACTTAAGTTAAAAAAACCAAAAACCAACAAAAATTTTAAGTATAAATGTTGTAATATTTTCCCCATTGAATAAAGAGGTGCATTAGTGCTGATGACTACAGTATAATTCAGAGAAAGTCACTGGAAGAGTTCATGAAATTTACTTTCATACGGTGAGAAAAGCTATTAGGAAACATTACAGTGACTGAGAAAATATTTTAATATACTAAGAACTGAAAGTAAGGAACTCATAGTCCATAAAATACAGTGTTCCCTAGAAAACAGTTTAAAACTCAAAGGTACTAGATACTGATTTGTGAATCAAAACAAAGGGACACATGTAAGTAACAAGCTCACCAGCTACAGATTTGCTTGTTCACAGAGCAATTTTTTCAAGTGAAATGGGGAGAGCTTATCTCAGCTACAAAGAAAAACTGGTTTCACAGCAACGCATGGTACCTGCAACATCTTCAAGATCCGTTACAACAATGTGTGCATTTAGCTCCTGTAACTTATGATGCAAGTCTTCTAACTTCTTATTCGATTTTTTCAAAATGTTGTCCACATATGCCAAGTTCTTTTTATCCGTTGTGACCCTCCTGAGGTTCTCTGCTCCCTCCTTGATTTTAAGTTCCTTTCTTATTTCTCGCTTGATTTGGTCCTTTATTTCATCCAGCTTCTGCTGTACCATTGTATCTGAGAAGTCCAACTTCTGGCCAGTACTCACATTCTCAGAAGTTACGAGACCTTTGGCATCCCCCTAGGAAGAAAAACAGTAATATAATCACCAGGCAACACTGTTTCTGACAACACACACTTAAAGTGACCAGGACTCAGGTCCTTGTACGTTAACTCTGTAAGGCCATTCACTAACCACAAGTTACACTCCCACTGACCTAAAGCAACAATATCACAAGATATGACATGTTAACTGGAGTTATATTTTACAACAGATTTCTTTTAAATTTAATGACATCTTTACTATGCCTATTTTTAACACCAAGAAATTCAAATACTTTTGGATTTGTCATGGCTGCTTGCCTGGCATTTATATGCCTCAGAGCTAATAAGTCATGTTTGTAATTTATAGGTTCGTGTTTTAATAGACAAGATGGATAGAGGAAAAAAGACTAACTTTTAATAATTACAATCTATGATGAATTTTTATACATTCATTAGAATAGGTTCCTTTTAAAGATTGTTAAAAAAAAAAGATTATAAAACCATACTGATGTTTGCAGTTGTTTAAAGAAATACTGGCATCTTTATGAAGATTGTCAAGTTGTTACTGGAAATACATTTGCTAGGTCTTTTTATGTTTTTAATCCTTCAAGTAAAGCCTTTCACTTTAAAAAGTAATAATGATTAAAAAAATCAAACCTTACTTTTTTGTGCAGGCAAGCTAGGCTGAAATGAAAAAAAACGTTGCAGTGATGGAACAGGAGTTGGTGTAGTGAGGGAGCGGGGGATGAAAAGTCTTCAGACCCTCAGTACACAGAAGGCCACCACTGTGCCTACTATACATTTGCATATCACTGAGAAGTAAGAGCACAAAGGGTGCGCTATAGAACCGACATCAGCAAAGTCCACATACAATTAATTACATACGTCATAAGATTTCTGTGCCTTACACACAGACCCTGGACAATGAGGAGATGTTACGTCCTACCCAAAAAAATCTCAGCTAGAGCTAAATGAGTGCAGATCAAAGAAGGGTACTACTGGACTTAGAATTTGATCCCGTTCTAATTCAGAATTTACTTAATAAATGTCTGGCCTGATTTGCACATATATACCCAAAACACCAAAATTCCAGCAAATTTTCCTGAACACAATGACAAAATTGTCTAGACTTCTGCAAAATGGAGTGGACAAAAAGGTATTTTAAAGCATAATTAAAATGTTGAAAGTTTTTGGTGTAGAACTAGTTGTCATCACCATTTGCTGTTGGAAAAAACAACGATACAGCAGAGTAAACAGTAGAAGAAAACATTCAGGAGGGAGTTCAAGGAGCACAGAACACAAAACCACTAGAGATACTCCACAGTAACTTGTAATACAAAAGAATTTGGATCACGAAGGTTGTGCCTGGGCCCTACATGTCAACAGATAATGTTGGTCAAGCTATTTCAATCTGTGCATATTCCAGCAATACTGCCTTCCATAAGCAAGATCCAATCTACTAGTCCTCAACTATAACTTTACAGGTTTCCTGAATCTCTCATTAAAACATTTCTACCCATAGCTTCTACTTTTAGTACAAGAAGTTAATAACTCAAAGATTCTTAAGTATTTAAAGTAGTCAGAAGCCCAATCTTGCTGCAGAATTTGACTATCAGTTAAAAAGAGAACAAGTAAGCAATTTAGAAATGACAAACTAAGTAAGAAATGAAAGGGAAAAAAACCCATGCAAATTTACTTTAAGTGCACTTGTGAGTGCTTTTCTGTCAGTGCAGATTAAAATAAATAATTATGCATATGTAGAGAGGCTATTAATAGCTGTACTGGGAAATACATGGCATTGTTTCCATATATAGGCATATAAAATAGAATCAATTTTTTTTTTTTGAATAGAATAATCAATAGCAAAAAGCAACTAGTACAAAGGTTCATATCCATAATGAAGGAAATGAATGCATACAAATTGAGTGTTTTGTTTTGAGAAAACGGAAACTGAAAATAAATTGATATAACAACTGTATGGCAAACTATTTAAGTAGTAAGTATATCTAAATCAGATTAAGATCTTTGACTTCCCTGTCTAACACATAAAAATTAAGGATGTCAAAAAAGAGCATCAAGATTAGTATAATACTATTCGGCCTTTAAAAAAAGAGACGTAAAAAAAGTCTGCAAATAAAAAGCATGCATTTTTACAGCACAATTATTCATGCCTGCTCTACAAGCTTTCTAGAAATAAACTTCCTTAAAGCACGATGCTACACTTTTTAAAGTTCAAAGGAGAAAGACAAATGAGAAGTGTAAAAAAAGCCAAATCAAGTAACAAAAACACCAAAACCCACCCTAAACCCAAAAGAAAACCTTTATTTTATGCTGTAATAGCACCCAAAGTTTGCTAAAATTATGCCAAGTATGTACACTTCTCAAACAGAACAATGTAATTAAGAGATAAATAATTCAGAAATATTATTCACTGTGGTTTACTAAAGAGACTTCAGTTAATTGTTCATCCATTGAACAATAATGTATTTTGTTACAGGGGAGGTTTTCATCCCTCTACAAACCCTATATTCCATCTGTTAAAGTCATGTTACGTTCTCCCATAAACAGGTTTTTGGAGACCTTGTTCCAGATAGAGTTCTTAGTAAGTCTTCAATGAAATTAAATCTCCATGATCATTAGTAATTTGCCTTCCAAATTTTCAGTAATTGAGTTAAAGTTCTCCTCAGCCTGAGCAGTCTCAGCAGCATCTTTGTCCCTGGATTTAAGGGTTTCAGAATAGAGTTGCTTTCTTCAATCTGCTTTTGAGACAGTAGAGAGTTCAATAGTGTGGATACTACCACTGAAAGCTGGTGACACTGCCTGTACATTTAAAAATTCTTTTTTAAATCCCCCCAAAAGCCACATACGATACTTCTTCTGTCTGTCCTGTCATCCAGAGGTAATTATACTTTTGAGCAAAAAGTATTCCCTCACCTAGTTATCCAGATATGTCACCTGGCACAAAGGTCACTGTGAAATAAATTCTTCCAAGGAGCCAACTGTGCACTCAGTGACCCTTGAAGGTCACCGTGAATGCAGAGCAAGAGTGTGTTCTGCAAGTGAAGCTGCTCTGGTCCTGCACTAATGTGTTTTGCTGCTGGGATGCAGCAAAGGTTTGAGACAGATGCTCATGCTGCAAAGATGAGCAGCCTCAAAAGTGTTCCAGTTAAAGATGAAGATAATAATCATAATAGCACAACAGAACAGAACGTCCAATAGTTAAATCAGAGAAATGAGGTAGGATTTTTTCTTTAAGAAAAGCACCTCCCAAATGCCAAACTCAAAACTATACTTTTAAACTGAAGTAACTTAAAATACAGGATATTCCAGCATTATTAGATGACATCCTATTACAAGTCTCTGCTTAGAGTTGAATGTTCTTTCAAAAAACAATTTTTCTCATTTGGATAAACTCCTTCCCAGGATGAACTTCACATCCTTTAGGCTGTAGGTGTTCTGTCCACTCAACCTGAAAATTAAGACTGTTAAAAGAAACAACTGTTAGAGGCAGGGCCCAAGTCCTTTCCCTTGCACTGCTCAAGCAGGCAGAGTGCAAAGACAGAAGAAATCATTCACCTTTCTATGCCAAGAAGCCATCAATGAATTTTGCACAACTCTTCCCTTTACTCTCCCT
Organism: Corvus cornix cornix; assembly: GCF_000738735.6. Taxonomy (NCBI): domain Eukaryota; kingdom Metazoa; phylum Chordata; class Aves; order Passeriformes; family Corvidae; genus Corvus; species Corvus cornix. The sequence continues at coordinate 15,677,519 of NC_046338.1, read as the reverse complement.
ATTCAAATCACTTAAAATATCTTAAGAGTGGAACTGCTCTGAAGCGGATAATGACTAAACCATTCCTGCTGCAAAACAGAGAACAGACCCCACTGCTTTAAAATCCAAGGCAAAAGAATGGGCAGCCAGTTACTGATTCTCAGTTTCTTTTTAAATTCTGGTAGTGTTTTGGCTGCTGGTTAAAAGAGAGGGGCCAATCTTTGCTGGGTGGTCCCAGTACTGGACAGCTCAGCACAGCATCCTTCTGCCTTGTGCCACAGCAAACTGCCGGGGACCTGGTTCTTGGCCCGAGCAGCGGCAAAGGGCAGCGTCACCCACTCACCGTGGGAGGTGTGGACAGCAATGACAGGCAGCACTGCACAGCTCTTTGCAGTACCAAAATACATGTTTGGGAGTCACACTGCAGATTTCTGAAACAATTCAGTGTGCAATGAAACTGAAGGTAAGTTTACTATCAAGGACCACAAATTAGATACTACTGCTTAATAAAAAAAAAAAGGAAGAAGGAAAAAAGGAGTCCACTTACACAGCCTTCCCACTGCAACAGACTCAACCTCACTTTGATTGCTGGCTCAAAGACTATCTATTTACATAGATTAATTCAAGATGCCAGACTTCGACTTCTGTACTTCTGGGATGTTTTAAGTATAGTTGCTGAAAATAATGAGTAGTGGTCTGAGCATGTCTTTTAATAATACAGACTATTCTGGCTGACGTGGTGAAAGAAAGTAGTAATACTGTTTATGAAAACCCATGCGGGTTTTTCAAAAGCGCACTTTTGCTTTAGATCAATTCTGAACCAAGTAACTGGTGAAGCAGGTGCCTTGACATACTGCATTTATCACCAAAATCCCATTTAAGAATAAAACATATAAACTGCATGGCAGTGGCAATGGTACTGCTGAAGAGAGTGTCATGAAGCTGAACATATCAGAGAACCTGCTTAAGTTGTGTAAACTGAATGGCTTTGAATTCTAAATGACATTCTCAAACTGCCCCCACTTAGAAGATAACACTAAAACTCTGGGCATTAATAACTCCTGAAGACTTGCTCCTAAGAGCACAGTACAACTTCACTGTGCTATATCATATATTCATTATAGAGAATATTGATTAGAGCAAGAACTCAGATTCCTCATTTCTATTAGAAGCTATTATAGAAAGGTAAGTGGAGCCTTAAACTACACCATGCTTAACAGCTGGTGAGTGCTCATGCACAATATTATTCACATTTCACATTCACATGCTACTAGCACACACTAAGCCTGCCTTTAGAAAAAATCCCAAACCAGACCTTATCGAAACTCACAGTAAAACAGCCTATGTTTTTTCCTAAAGGTATTAGCATTTCTTTTCATATGCTCTTGACTTTTGGTAAGCATTTCAATAGACATTTAGACAATAAAAAAACCTGTTTGACAAATATAGTAAAAAATGCTTGGCTATTTAATATAAGCATACCTGTTTCAAATATAAAAATAGGACTTTCATCTTATGTATGATTTAAAAAAAAATCATAACCCAGAAAGACAAATATTAACTTGTAATTTAATTTTGAAGAGCTACAAGTACAGATTTGGAACTAGCAAGTATCTTAATATAATAATTTTCTGAGTAATTTGGGGGGGGGGGGGGGGGGAAGTTGCTTTTCTGAGCTAGCTGCCAAGATCCCCGAAGTTCTCTACAGTAATTCCTGAAACTAGAGTAAGTCTTTGATTTTAGGAACAATGTTAATCAATTGCAAACTTCCCCTCCCCCCGAAGTCATTCATGAAACCAGATGTGACGGCTTGTCTGTATTACTGGAACTACATGGACTATTTCCTCCTGCTCAGAAGCAAATGTGATTACGGTCAAGATCTCAGCACTCACCCAATGTCAAGAACTAAAAAACAAAAAAAAAAACAAAAAAACACCAACTTGGAGGCTTAATAGATTTTGGCATTAGTTCGCTGTGCTAACATGTCACAAATCAGGATTTAAATTTAATCTAAGTCACAGCTTTCTGCTTTGTAACAACAGGCTGTTTAAGGGAGAAATATCCATAGTCCACTACATTATACGTGGATGAATTCAAGCAGGCACTGATTAAATGGGGTTCAGTTCCTGTGCACAAGCAGTGAGCGCCCAACTGCACCTTTACAAGACGAAATAGATTTTAAAAAAAGGAAAAAAGTGTTCCTTAAAATACGGAGATCCTCAATCAGCTGGTGCCCTCTGCCACTTTCTCCCAGTTTGAGCTGTTGTCCTGATGAATACTTCAGGAGGAATGTTTGGTTTTACCCACACAATAGCTGCTGGGCTGCAGCACTTGGTCCTACAGCTCCTGTATGAAAAACTGTGTGGCCTGACTCAGCCAGAGCTCCTCATCTAAACAGGTAATAAAATTCCCTGGGGAGTCCTTGCTAACATCTAGCTTTCAGCACCAACAATCCCCGATTCTGCCAGAATTTTCTAACATATAGAGCGTGGCCACTAAAAGGTGCTCCAACAGCAGTAAAGACTTGCTTACAGAACTAGAAGTGGTGTCCACGCAGTGCTGTGCCAACATTGAGTAGAGAAAGGGGCGTAAGAGAGAGATTTCTTTGCTACAGAAGGGAAAGAAAACATTTTAAGAAATGCTGCCTTCAGCTGCTTCTCGTTGTAGCAGCTCCTGAAGATTTTATGCTAGAAGAGCCTGCAAGGAGGCTTGCAAAGAAACATGGCAATGAAAGAAAATCCTCATGCTGACCTTTCTCACAATCACAAGAACTCGATGGAGGCACAACACAGGTGATGAGTACCCAAATGGGAGATCAGCAAATGGCTACAGTATCCAAGAGGCATGACTAGATATTCTAGCAAAAGGCGTGCTACAAACACTTTAGCAGTTTCCAAACTTTTATCTGTAGTTCCTACTCCAAGCCAAAAAAATTCCAGTAGAGTCCAGCACAATGGAAACAAAACTCACCCTCTCTAGTTTCAGACGTGTAAAAGAAACAGCAAAATCCCAGTTCTCATTAATAGGGACTGCTGTTACAACCTTTGTTAACATGTGCCCAAGAAGAAGATCAGTATATGAAATTATGCCTATAACGATGCCTCTCCTCCATTCTCTATGAGACCTTGCTGTCTTAGTTTTCATTTAGCTTCTCATCATATATGAGAATAATATACTCAGAAGAAAACGACATTTTACATAAATAGTATGGTTTCAAGCAGACCACAAATGGTAGGTGAAGCTCTATTAAATGCCAAAATATAAACAATCCCTTTCAAGATACAGGGAAAAAGATTTTATGAAATATTAATACCATATTGCATGCTGAAAATATGGCCAATAATGATGTATCATAGAACTGTGCCAAGAAGACTGAAGTAATTCCCCTAAAACGCAGCCTCACCAAGATGCATGCAGTCAAAGCACCGAAATGATAATTTCTCATCTAATTCCTGTAACATTATCATGGCATGTATTAATAATGTGGTTAATATACCCACTCTCCTTGAAAAGATGAGGAAAATGGGTGGATTAAATGATAGTTCAATAAATAAAAGAAAAGCAAGTTCAAAGAAACACAAAATATTACAAGACTAAGTCCCTTAGTCACAAATCCTGAACTGGAGTTGAACACTTACTGTACTGGACCGGGCAGAGAAAACAGACGGTATCTGTGTCCTACTTCCTCCCACTGCCAACACAGGAACCTCATGCACAAACTTGTTTTGCATTTTCTAAATTTGAACAACAAAATTTAGTGTTCTTTTGACACATGTCTTGGTGAAAAAAATTTCAAGATTCCATAAAAATATGAAGACTGGTAAAGAGCAGAGAAATGAGTATTTCTCTGTCTGTTTGACAGTTTGAGGCTTCTTTAAAATAAAAATCCCTTAAATTTTAAAACAGATAGAAAAAATATGTATTGTGAGGGACTTAGGTATCCGTGAATTTTGGTTTTTTTGCTTGTTACCTGAAACACTTTCAAAAAAAACATAGAAGTTACTGTTTTCTTCATGAGAACAAATACAATTTTTTGTACCATATAAATATATAAACAACTTCATTCTAGTGGCCTAAAATTATTTCTTGAATATATACAGCATGTACTTTTAAAACACAGTGTATTTTAATACACTTGCCAAACCCTACATAAGGGTACCCACGGTATCCATTTCTTTTAGAAATTTATACACTCATTTTGAATTACTGCTAGAGACTGAAACAAGGAAGGAGGCTTGAGAGAAATTCTTATCACTAGACTTGTATCAGTTGACTTGACTGACTTCTCTGTAGTTATAATAAGCTAAAGTTTGGTGCAAGAAGTTGTTTTAATGCTTTGAAGTGCTTGAAGTCTAACCTAAGTTACTCAGGAAAACAGAATTATTTCAGATAAAGGTAAGGTCATGCAAATGTTGTGTGGCAAATTTGCCTCTAAGTACTAGTAATACAGAAACTAATCCGTCCACCAGGGAGAAACACTCTCCCCCTTCCCCATATTACTTCCACTATAACTAGTAAGATATCTATTGAAGTGTATGTTAAAGCAAAAACCTAAACTCAAGAATTTCTGCTGCTACTGAAAGTTAGTATAATTTTGCTTTATGTCACCCCAATATAAATACTTTTATTGCAGTTTTTTCATATAAAACATTTACCTGATTTTGTCTAACATTCTGAGCAGAGTAACATTATACATGTAGCTCAAGATGAAAAAATAATGTCACTACATTATCCAAACTACAGGATGCGATATTTAATTTGGTAGAAGAGATTTTCAAAGATGAAAAGGTCAAGTCAACAGACATGAGTCACAATCATGTCTTCTGACTTTGATAACTCGTCCTCAAACTCAATGTACATTGTACAAAGGTGATAATTTGTTGCGCATGCATCCAAAAATATACTTTCTTTAAAGTGAAGTTAACATTGCAACTACACATTTTCAACAGCTGTAATGCTAACATTAAGATAAACATATGTGATTAAATTTCTGCTTGTGAAGGAGTTTTAGTTACTACAGAAATATAAAAATAAAACCTCATGGAACCCAAACCCTAATTTATTGATAGTTACTGACAATAAGGTCCAATCCCATTGGTAAGGTATTTTTCTTGTATTATGATAAAAATGAATCAGAAAATAGCTACCACTAAAATGGTATTATTATCTGTCTCAGGTAATGCAAGAGATTGACCATTCTGCTCATCCACAAATCACAGTATCAGCTGTTGCCACATCTGTTAACTAGTGGTACTTCAGTGTAACACACTTCAACTAAACTGCAAGAGAAGAATGCTAAAATGCCTTAGTATAGAAACAAATCACTACAACTGGAACTCCTCTGTTCTTTCAGTGCAGGTTAAAAATCTTAAACATTAAAATGATGCAAAAGAAATCCTCAGATAATAAACAGGAATTTCTCAATAACACATGCAAGTATCAGGACATTGTTAAAGACCAATACATTGAATTTCTTTAATCTGAAAAGTACAATGAAGTGGTCCATGTATGAGAATCTTCATTTCTGTAATGGATAACTAGCAATTGAAAAGAAAAACCCTCTAAACTACTTTGTTTCTGGCAATTCCAACTTTCAGCACAGACAACGGATACATTAGTCCATTTAACTTTACTATATTTTACAAGAGCTATTTTTAGCCATTGCAAAACTAATGGAAGAGTTGAGAGTCTACATTCCACTCTAATTAAGCCATCATCTTTAGCAGCCAACTATTTAGTACATTATAAATGCAGCAATACATATCAGAGATAGTACTAACATCTGTTTTATAAGGCAAGAGGCCAAGTGGCTAAATAGTAGATCCTGGTGAAGGAACCAGATTTTTTGCCTTCTAGGACTGCGTGCAACAGTGGCTTCACCAGAGCTTACGGGTTTCCTAACTTGGTAGCTGAATCTGTTACTACAGGAAAGGGATGTATGTTTGTATTTACACCAAAGATCTATGTCTTTATACTCCAGGATTGAGAACTCTTTCACAGTAGCTTGGGTTGTTATATCTGAAGTTACTGAAGTTCACAGCCTACACTCCAACCAGCTGGAAATCCTGCTCCTGCTTTCACCTCCAGCAGTAAAAGAAGGATGGGAAAGTATCCTTAAATCCTTTCCTCATCCTTTACAGGTGGTCAAGAGAAAAGATCAGTTTTCCCTATTGGGCCTGCCACACCCAAAATTCCACTTGCAGAGATGCAGGCATCTCATTCCATATCCTTCCAGTAAAAGTTCACGTATGAACAGAGGGTTATTTATAGAAGCATTACTTCACATCCCCATTTATCTGAGACTTTACAGAGCATCACTGATGCACATTGTGATACATTTGAATAGTGTTTTTGCAATCCTTCTTTCTCTGACCCTTAAAATATGGAAGAAAGATTCTCACTGGCTCTTAATGTCCATTTTCTACTTAAAAATTCCGTAGGCATTATAGAATAATGAAGAAATAGAATCCTGTCTTAATCTACAACAGAAGTCAGAAGAAAATTGCCTGACTTAACTGCTTTACATGCAACAACAATGAAAAAGAGGCAGGTGATTTCACTTACTACTATATGGATTACAAAAAAATTTTAATACATTTCTAAATACAAATCTGCCTAAAGCTTTGGTTTTAAAACCTCTCTACATTTTCCTAGTTTTTAGGAGCTCTGATTCCCCAATGACTGCAATTACTCTAAGTAAATCTACTTTCTTATGACCTAAAATGAACATATGACTTACATGCGGAGTTTGCAGTGAGAAGTGTAGAATAAAAGCCTAGGATTTTAGCAAAGGATTTCTTAATGCATATTGAACAAGTTTTACTTTTTATGTTCAGTCTCAGCACCATCTCCCAAGTAAGCTGTTTCCTGTTTTGCACACCTACTTGCATAGGACTCTCTTCCATCTAGCTCTTGTTACCAGCACAGTTCAGTATCAGTTAAATAGAAAATGGGAAGCATTAGTTTCAAAATAACCAATGCACCAGTGAGACCTGTAACATAACAGAAACAAAGCAGAACAAAACAACAGCTTTTCAATGCATCATGTATAGGCGTACCTATAAAACTAAATATTAAAGGGTATCCTATAAACCCAAGTATACATTACAATGGCAAAACGGTCTCACCTTACAACTGCATTAGATTAGGAGAATGATGGTTTTTTTTATACTGCTGAGTATTTAGAAAATCCACAATGAGATGTGCTTGTTAGTGATTTCAATACCCTTCCTCTTTCAGAGTGGGTAAGGTTACACATGCATTCTATGAGTTTTCCAGTAGCAATCATGTGAACGGAACCTTGAATGTGGTATGTAACCTCTGTTTATCTTAAACTGACCCATTTTTAATATTAAAAGCTTCACCCTATTTTACAGGGCACATAGAAGTTTTCATAAACACAATTTCAAAAAACATCCTAGGAGTACTTGTTGTCAATGTGAATCTGATTTTGGTATGCTCATAACTTTTGCGGCATTCTTCTTCAAGACTAAAAGTTTTCCACTTCGTTCTAGTTCAGGAGCATTTCAGTTAGCAGCCTGAGAAAAACCTACAGGTACTACTAGAAACTGTAGCATGAAAAATACGTTAAGCAAATGTACAATATTCTGTTTTATTAATAACTAAGAACTACTAGATATGACATTCAGCAGAACCTTCATGAAGAAGTGCCCTAAGCTAAGGAAAGAAAGTACTGCAGTCAGAAGCTATTTATGGTTGAAGTTTAACCTGCTGCATTCCCAAGAGTATCTACAATGTATTCCTCTACAATGACCTGTCTAATCTAAAGCATGTCACCTTTAGGAGACAAAAATACACAAATTAACTTTTGACAGAAAAATACCAGCAGGAAGATGACTCCAACTTGATGAAAGAGACCTGCATATTCTGAAATTTAAATATTACGGGGTTGTGGCTATTTCCTAACTGTATTTGCAAGGGGGCGATTGTGAGTGAGTGGGGTGTGGTTTTTTGATGCTCTCTCAAATATTCTATTAAAGATGTCAAGAGTCACAGGAGAAAAATAGAAATCAGTCTCTACAATAAAAAAAGAAATTAAACTACAGAAATAAAGTACGGTCCCAATCTGTCTACACTGTTTTCCAAACTAAGCTAAACTACTATATTTAGCTCAGGCTACCATCCCCTCAACTCTAAACATCTCTGACCTCTCTAAGCATTACTGGTTTCTTTTTCATGCCCTTCGCACAGTTTTACCCAGCCAGGACACAATGAACTAGCATTATTATAAACATTATGGGGTACAGCCAATGCTTCTGACTAGGCACAGGTTCTCCCCATTTGCTGAAGATGCCAGAACCACAGCCAGCCCTTCCTTTTGCTAACCCTGAGTGAGGAAGAGGCAGCTCTGTTCACTCCCAGTATATGCCTCTAAAATGCTCACTGCTTTTGTATCTCAGGCTTGCAGGAATTCCCAGTAGTTGGACTTCATTATGTACTAAGCTTCAAGTATATTCATTGCAATAAAGAAACATATATCTTTCAGGACAGTAGACAGATTATTTTATAACAGTGGAAAAATTAATAAAAGTAATTAGAAACATCTGACATTTTCAATGTACATTGTTGGCAAAGTGCAAGACAAAAATTAGTGGAAGAATTTTCAGAAAAAACTACATGCCAGATAGAAATGAAGAAGAAAATAATTCATCTCCATAGTTCAGAAAATGTATGTGAATCAATTCAGAATACGGGTATCTGCAGTTAAGTTTCAAAAATCTGTTTACTTGAAGTACTGTATAAACCCTTAATTGACAGTGAACTAATTAAAGTAGATGCAACAGATGGGAAGGGAGGCAAATGCATAAGCAAGGAAATGCTACTTTTGAGCTCATAAAATAGTATAATCTATTGTTGAAAGAAAAAAAAAATTACAAAAATGGGAGACCATTAGCAGAACTTGGATCTCCCTCGCTTTTCTTTCATACCCAAGGTCACCTGGTTCAAGAATGCCACTGGAGCTAAAGAAATCAATTTCCATATGCACAGAAACTGCTGCCCTGACAGTGTCACTGAGTTACTCCCATCAAAAAGAAACACTTCAAATTAGTGCTGGCTGCTAACCTGAAAAATAGATGATGATACTGGATACCCCTCTACAGCAGGCCATCATTCTTTTTCCTCCTGCACTTAAGAAAATGCTAGGGATTTTTTAAAAAAATCTGTTAGAATTAGTTTAATTAAAACTTGAGAATATATTCTCTTGCTCTCTTGTATGGCATCTAATACAGATGAAGACCAATTTCTAAAGCAATTAAATTAACAATTGTAAATTGTTTCTGCATTATGTAGTATGCTACAACTAAAGGCAGAATTCAAGAAAGGAGTTTGCCCCCAAAACAAAAATTAACTGCTGATGAATGCCACGTACTTTGCCATACGTAAGTATTTTATTTGAAAAATGCATATACAAAATGAAAAGGAAGAAAGTCACATTGAGATGTTACTTTGTGAAGTGGCCTGCTTGCATGCTGAGGAATCATATTTGAACCAGCTTGATAAAAATGAATAGTTAAAACTAAAATCTTTGCCCAACAGAAGAATACTTAGTTTGACTCACATTAACTTGCATGAATAAAGAAGTAGAGTAAATTAAAAAACCTTCTGAAAGAAATTATTTTGTTCTAATATTGAAGCACTATCTGTTTGAAATTTCAAAATGTCATGTTCCCATCTCTTCAGGAGAGGAGAAACCAAAGACACAAATCATAACTACTTGAAGAAAATTCCCTAAATAATGAGTTAAGTTTCAGTAACAAAATTTAAATAAACTTTCTGAGGACCTCTAGTTATAGATATAATTTGCAGATCATAACTTTTGGCATCCAGGCATTCTCAGCCTAAAACAACGGCTTCATATGAGCTTATAAATAAGCTACAAACAAACTCAAATATTGAAGAAAACATGCTTCCATTAAAGGAGATTGCAGAGTCCCAAATGGGCAGCAGTTCAAGAATGCTACATGAGTAGTCAGGCATGTACGATTTACACTACTTTTACTTTCCTACTGCTGCCACTAAGTTTAGAATATGTCTACAAAAAGGCCTTGCTGATTTTAAAATGTTCTGTAGATCTGTATGCTTATTTGTGTATTTTTCAGTACAAGTCTTTGAAACTTTGTCTTCTATAATCTTTTGCTAGAATCTGGTTTACTGTATTGGCTCTCCCCATCCGATCATGACCATGTAATTCCCTGCATGGTCTGCATGGGTTGCAGGCAGCATACACCCTTACAACTTTAGAGGTTAATAATATTTTTCAGAAAAGCTGACACTTCTTTGTCATCATTTATCTTATAATTTTAGCTTACAAAATTTGAGTATTAGGAAAGAATTTTGCCATGTCATATGGAGATCTATCTATAAAGGAAACATCCTCTTAAAAGACATTCCACTTAATTGCTTTTGCAGTGTCTTCCCATATAAATAAATATATGAAATTGAAAAGCAGTGGATGGTTTTACATATTGTGCTTGTAAAAAGCAACAGGCCACACAGTCAATTTGCATTCCTTCTAAATTTTCAGCAATAACTTTGGATGCTTTTGGGCTTATGTTACTCAAAAATCCAAGTGATAACATGTATCACAATGATGAAAAAGAAATTTCCATCTCATATCTAGCAACCTCAGTGATGTAAATAGGGCAAGTCCTAAAATCGCTCATAAAAGGAAGGGGTTATGTTCCTTTTCCTGCAGAAGAGAAATAAGAAAGGTAGAAACAGAGCCAAGCAAGTTTCTTCCATTTATCTAAGGACTGGCATAAAGTTTCTAGCTTACATTACAGAAATAAGCCTGTTACCAGACAGCTTTGGAACACCTGGAATCACCAAAAACAATCTCCTTGTTTAAAATAAACATAATATTTCACCTCAACAACACAAATTTAAAATAATATGCTCAGGTTTGTCAGTAAGTACAAGGAGAATGAGAAGGAATTGATAATTCTGTAATTAATTCAACATAAGAACTTTGAAAACATTTTGTTACCTCAAACTTGTTCTGCACCATATTTTTTGGCCTTTTCTCCCCCAAATTTGGCTAGACCTCTGAAACACAGCATCAGTCTTGTAAACAGTAGTTCAAAGTCCTCTAAGTAGTGCTTTAATTGATGCTCATGTGACCATTCAGAGATATTTTCTTATTGCAAACATTCAACTCATCGTTGTCAGGGGTTTTTTTCCCTACTGAATATTCAAATATTTCACAGTCATTGAGCTACTCATTAACTGACAAATGTATTCATACCAAGCTGTATATAATACCTCAGTCTCTTCATTATCTTTATGGACAGTACGTTTATAGTATTATTTGCACAGTACTTTGCCTTCACTCCAAAATTCAACCCCATCCATTTCAATTGTATATTCACTTTTTCTTCCATTTCAGTTAGAGAAATAACAAAAAGACTCAAGATTTTTCAAAACTACTTCTTGCATTGAGTGCATAAGAGGTTTAACAGCAAAGGCTTACCACTTCTGAAAGTTAGCTAATGAAGTTGGGGTTATATCCCTACACTGACCTCATGTACTGCTACAAAACCTTAACACTGTTCTCAGCCTTCAACATCAAACTAAATGTAACTACATCTTCCATCCATGCATGATGTCCAAACCAATTCTATTTTTAATGCTTTCTCAGACAAACAGGTTTTCGCCGTCACATGCATACTGTGAGACTTTCTGTGGAATGCAAAGCTAGAGAAGAATTGCCACAGACTGTGCTTGGACTGTTCATTGTCTGCCTATACACCAGCAGCAGAATCAGACTCTTCACAGTCCTTAGCGGTGAATCTGTAATCTGATAAACATTCCACTGCATGAACCACCATGGCAGGCAAAAAAAAGCACCCTAAAGAACCAGCAGTTCTGACCTCCCCTAACAGTTTGTTCCTGCCCCAGACCATTCACTCATATATACCAGTACAAATCTTTTTATGGCCACACAGTGAACTGCAATTGTGAACCTCATCTGACTGAAAACTAACGTAGGGGTGAAAAAAACTCACTAAAACAAAACAACAAAATCTGTTCACCATATAGCTGCCTGTGCAAATGTAAAGCAACACAATATGGAACATACTCTCTTTCAGCAGTGATACCAGCTGACAAAGTCTGACACTTTCTTTGAGCAACAGACTCAAGTCTGTATGGGCAAAGCTTCCAGTTCCAGCACATGACGTCATCAATGAACCAACTAGAACTCTTCCATCCTAAATTTATGTCACAGACCTGCCTTACATCTTATTGTAACAAAGAAAATCAAACTGAATATAATTTTGACAGTTTTCAAAAATACGTATGTTAAAGTTCTTAAATTCACAGGCCAACTATAGCAGCAGTGATATACTAAACCATATTACTGTTACCTGTTTAATTACACAGTTTGTGTTTGGGACTTCGAAAAAAAAAAAAATGGACATTTTTTCTGATGTTTTAATCATCAACTCTCAATTTCTCCTCAAAAGTTACATGAAGTTTATTTATAAAAATAAATATACATCCATGCAGCTGAATAGAAGAATAATTTCAGAACACCAATGTACTGCAATTACTTACAAGTACTATTTCAGGTAAATAACAATTAAACTTACTGTTACTTCTTGTTAATTTTAATAACCTATTTATTTTAATAGTCTAACAAATATGAGTACATAGGATATTGCATATATATTTATGAAATTCATGTACATGTATTTACTTTTTAAATTTCATTAGAGAAAATGAAATTTTCTCTAATCACTGGTAGTGACGTTCCAGTACTTTGAGTATTAAGAGCTAAAGAAAAAAAAAATAAATAAAAGGTGTATCAGCCCTCAAATTCCAAGAGTTGAGCAATATTCTCTGGGTTTAAGGCTCAGAAAACTATTATTGTTGTATTTATCCACAAGAAAAGTTCTCCTTTCTGACCCGATCTGCTTGCAAGTGTTTCCATCACAGTAACACAGAGCCCCACAATATTCCTGTGATTTATCTTAGAACTTGAATATAATCTATTAGTACCTTGGTATTGCAGATTCAATTATGCCTTCTCCTGGCTATAGATCTGCTGCCTATTGTATTTTGTTACATCCTAATAACAAGTGTGGAAAGTTAGTGGAAAGCTGTCTCCCTGGTTCTTCTCAATAGAAACGGAAGTGATTCTGCTACTTTCATTTTCAGGCCAACATGCTCTTGGGTTTAACGGAAACTTAAAATCTATGAACCCTACTACCATGTTGCAAGTTAACAAATGTCTGAAAACCCTGAAGAGAAAAAAAAGTTTGCTTAAGCACCAGACTCCCATACATAACACCACAGGCAGGAACCAGATATTAGAGGTTTTTGATTCAAGCTCTCTGATCTGCACTTATTTAGAGAAGAAGTCAGAAATTCTCTGTCATTTAAAAACCAATACATCTCCAGTGAGGAAAACAAGGCTTAAAGGAATGCATGGGAATTGGAGGTAGAAAAAGGTAGCTAATTTAGTCATGTCCCCATTAAGGTTTTTACCAATCCTGATTTGTACGTTGGGCCAGAGCAAGCTGTCCCTGGGTCTTTTTTTATGGCACAAAAAAAGAACAGGTAAATGCTGCGTATATTAAACTTTCACCGCCCAGCCCTTCCCAGTCATCATTTCTTATTTGTTACCTATCTGATAGCTAGCAATGTATCTACAGTAAAATAACAAAGGCTTTTAGTATAGATATACTTGGCCTAGGAAAACACACTTCTGCTAATATTCCTATTTTTTCCTGGCTGCCCAGTGGAAGCAACAAACTCCACTAATGAGAGCACAGTCTTGCCATCTCTGTGCATCTACTCCAGAAGTGCTCTGTACACCGCAGCAGCAGTAAACAGGATGTACAGCCACAGTGGGCATAATGTTGATACAGAGTATAGGAAACTGTATCTATACCCGACATCAAGAAAAATGTAAGGCGTGGCCTGCTCTTAAAAAACAATCAGCTCACCACTACACAGCTGGCAGTCCCACAACTGAGCCAGAGTAACTAATCACATGAACCCTCTCAACTTACCCTACCCAAGAAGTTAAATGCACTAGCTCATATAGCTTCCTTTCAGCCTCTTCTATTAACCAGAGTACAACAGCAGCACAATTCCCAGCAAAGCTGGTCCATTTAGCTGAACATAAGCCTACAAATGCACACTAGTATCCTGTTCATGTGAGTGTCTCCTCATCACAGAACCTCAGCTGTATCATCCTCACCAGCTACCAGAATTTGCAACAGTAAAGCTGATGGATGCCACAAAACTTCTTTGTTTGACATACAGTGATAGAATTCCTGAAAGTTTGGAAAATCATCCCACAAAATTATGAAAAAACCCAGAGAACAGTACTTTGTTCCAGAGGATGTACTCCCAGACTGCCATGCAAGTAGTTCAATTCCCTGGTGGGGTGTCAAACCGGTAACCGGTCAGCTATAAAACGGCAGTAACAAAAATGGTGTCGATTTGTGTCACTGTGACATAATTGTATTGCTGCAGTTCAAATAAACAAACATATCAGATCTACTGTAACTTGTAAGGACAGGCCTAAAGCATTTTGTTAGCTAATGGCACTATTAGTTTCTGTTTCAATACAGTACTTCTGAATCTTATCTCAAAGTAACAGAAGCCATGGGTTTGATTCTACTACATAAATCTCATTTCTTTAAAAAGAACCTCCTGCACCCACACCAAACACTAGCAAAGATGCTCTTTTGCTTGTGCCAGGAACTGCAGACCAAGCATTAATAATTAAAGCTTGAAAGTACCTTACAAATGCTTTGCCCATGCTACAGCGTGCAGTCTCGTGAGAGATGCTTCAGCTCAGCTTGTTCCTGAACCCATTCACTTAGTGGACCCATGCAGCAAAAAACCAAAACAAACAAAAAGCCTACCATCAACCAATTCATACCAGTTGTGCAAGTGATTTCTAGCAAAAGCAAAAAAAAAACAAAAAAAAAGAAAGCAGACTGAGCCCTCCACTGCACATAACACACATAAAACACATATAAGACTGTTACTCTGAATCTAAGTAGAGGTCTTAGTCTCTAATTCAGGACTGACCAAGAAATTCTTAATTCCAACATTAAATCCTTAAACCACTCTTTCCCAATGTAAAGGACACATTTATCTAGTTATCCTACTGCAGATTTTAGGTTACATTGTAATGAATGACCTTCATAATGTATAAAACTGTTCCAGAAGAGCTATTACACATGTAACTAAATACTTTTCTACTAGCCATCACTAATAATTTATCTTGAGTTAAAATAACAGATCTGGGTCCTAAAAAGACAGCTGCTCTGATAAAGGTAATTCAGTCAAATGTATACAAGTCTACATCATATACAAGTTCCCATGTTACTAGGCAGACTGACAGAATTCAAAAAATGGAAAAAAACCCAACACGAAACAAAACCAAGAACTCCACCCGTGCACCTACCAAAAGGTATTTTAAGGACTGTTTATGTTCCACTGAGAACAGGATGCATATTTTGCTAATACAAGATTTGAATAGAGGACTGTTTAAAGAATAATATACATCCACAAATGGAAAAACCCTGAAGTGCTTCTCTAAATCCACCAGTTCTGAAAGCATTTGCAGGGAACTAAGAAGTCCCAAGCAGCTGTACACACATTTTCATTTTTAAACTGCAGTTGACTAGTTCAGGATATTTTCACCTGAACGTAACATTCTCTCCCCCTGAAGAAACAAGAGTCATTCAAAATTATTTCAAGCTAATCTGTCGTAGCTGAATTATTATTTGAAGGCAGTCTTACTGCTGAGTGTTCAGCCCAATTACAATGCCTCTTCAAAACAGATTAATTAGGTTACTTGTACCTTTTTACGGTGTCCTTAGGCACTTGACCACAGCTAATAATATATACCCAGTACTTTCCAACTCCAAAAAAGCTGGCGTTGTTACCTCTATTCTAAAGATGAGAAAACTGAGACATGAGTAAGCAAAGTCATCTGCCTAATGTCACCTAGCTGAGAGCAGAGAAGCCAGGAATGAAATACAGGTCTTCAGAATCCCAGCTAGCAGTTTAGTAAGTGCAAGTGCCCAGTTTTATACACATTTATATACAAAACATAATAGTATAACCTCAGACTCAACTGTCCAATTTGTATCATGCAGACTAACAAAATACTAAGCATTGTTCAGTCACATTAATTTTACAAATATTATTGTCCTAGATATGAAATGGAAAAATAAAACAAACGACAAACTATACCGGATGTGCCATCATATAATCATAATTTACATATATTTCAGTTGTGGTACTGTTCATCACTATTTAAAAAAAAAATTTACTGTGGCCTTTAAACACGATTCTGTCAGGAAATTTATGCTTTAAGATCTCTAAGTACAGCACTGTAGGAAATTAGGTGACCAGGGCGTTAAAACAAGATATTCATTAAAAAATCCCTTTATGCTGACCAGTATAAAGACATTTTTTACAACGTTCTGTAATATTAAAAGTATGTATTATGGTTGAGTTTGAAAAGTTAAGTAGGTAGAGCCTTTAATATTTCCATTTGAAGTAACTGAGGGTTTGTTACGTGCTTATTCTTTTTGGGGCATAGACCAAGCTCTCGATCTTGACCAAACAATTTCATTTAAGCAAATTAACCCAAGTAATATACTCTTTTCCCCTGATATTAAGCAAGTATTGCTTTGCAAAACACAACTTTGAGTGAAGCAAAAATTTTTGTAATATAAATCCTGTAACATTAACAATAAAAGCCCCAAGTTTAGTACTGTCTAAAAAAGAAGCGGTAGTGAACACCTAGAAGGACAAAAGTGTAATCACTGTGGATACACAATAGTTTCATTTAAATACACTTAGCAATAATTTCTGTTAACCCAGCCATACCAACTTACTACACTGATATCTACCATTACTGCTAAGAAAGCACACACACTTAACAAAAGACCATTTTCTTTTTAATAATGGTTTGAAAAAACACAAACCAAACTTTTTTCAATAAAAAACTTACAATATTTTATTTCATGGATACCTTATTTAATAACCTACAGCACCATATGTTAGAGTTTAGTCTTATGAAGAAACAGAATTGCCACTTCCACCAGGAAGCAAAGAGTTAAAGACTGTGCAATTAACCTGAGAGCAAGCACTAGAGAGGAGAGGCTAGTTTACCTGGTGTACAAAGTTCTAAGGGATGCAAGCCCAGAGAAGGACAGCAGAATTTTGGAAGGGAAGGCAATCAGCAATACTGGTTCTTACCCAAGCTCATTCCTCCTCCTACTAAAGAACCTGTACTGGAGATAAAAGGAGGTAAAAAAGGGTAATCTGGCTTTATGTAATCTTTCAATCTTTAGTAATCTCAGGCAATTTTGCTGGTGAAGCTACCAGAACAAACTAAAGAGAGGATTTGCTTACTGCCAAGTTTACTTTGTATTTTGCATTTGCTAAGTACTGAGGAATAAGTGTTGCATTTTTCACCTTGAACAAACTTAGCTCAAAACTTGCTAAATAGCAAGATATACTTTCCACATCCCACTAACAGTCTGTAAAATGTTCAAAGTAAAATAAAATACAGAAGAATGGATACAATATTTTGTAGAAAAAGCAGGACAGAAATATCAAGTGGATATTTGCTAGCAGAAGCTTATAAGAAATTGCTCTATGAGATATGGCATCACTTTTTTAAAATGCAAAACTTTCATTGTGAGAAGTGAGATCTAGAGCCTACTTAAGGCCTGTTTAATTAAGCCTTTGAAACAAGAACATGTACCACATCTATGTTTTGCCACTTTCTTATTAGCAAGCAGTTATTTTGCTTTTTTCTTTTTCATATTTTCTCCGAATCCACTTCACATCCTGTTAGTCAGTAGGTGTGACGGTCTGCCAATCTTTCTGTCAGGAGCATTCAGTTGATTGGTAACTACTGATCCACTTTTACCAACTTCATCCCAGCCTAAGAGTTTTCTTACAGCATGCTGGAGTACACAGGCCTGTCATAACCAGGTGCACACAGCACGTAACACAGCACAAAGCAATGTGTTGTATTGATCACTGACTGATACTCACTTTAGAGTCCATGTCAGGAACAAGCTTGGCATTTACACTGGGTTTAGCTTGTTTTCAGTAAGTTTTCACATGTATTAACAAAACATCTAAACCACACATGACCCGTGATCTAGATCAACCCATGTACTTGACCCTTTAAACCTTTACTGCAACCATGAATTCTACAACTTCCTCATCTTTCTGTGCAGGATTGCAATATGCAAGCAAAAGTCCATTTCACATATAAGCACTTTTCAAGTTAGAGTTCTTATGATTGAGGAAGTTCCCTCCTGAAGAAATGTGAGTGAAATGGCGTATCTCACACTTCACTGCAGCTCCCTTTACTTTCTGACCATACCGCTAAACCAACTTTAATGCACAGGTGTATGAAGAGCAATTTGTTTTGAGGTATTCCCAAGCAAAACTATATTGATGCCTTTGCCTTTCACTGCTAATACACAGCACTGCAAACAAAACACCATCTTTACAGCAGTTCTTTCTGATATGAAAGTTCCTCTTAAAAATACCTAAAAGTTAGTAGTTCACAAAGCTTAAACCCCACTGGGATTCTCCACGTTAACTTTTTAACTTTTCTGTCTTGTGCAAGAAACTATTTATTGATACAAAAGTTACCATATATAATGGAAGAGACAGTGCAACCAAAGAATCGAATCCACCCTAGGTTTGTTGGTGGGTTGTTTTTTTTGGGTTATTTATTTTTTTAAAATTAGTATCACTGTCAGTCTTACCTTTCAAGGAAAAAAGTAACAAAACAAAACCAAAACCAACCCTTCCCATCTCCCAAAACAAAAATCTCCACTCATTTCTGTTTAAAGTAATTGGAACCCCAGTTTGGGTACTTTTACAGAAATGTTGCTTCCACTTAGCTTACTTGAAACACTACTATAGTTATTCACACAGCTCACCACTTCAAACAGGTTTACCAGCTTATATGTCATCGTATCAAGTTTATATTAACATAGTGATTCTTCCTAGGCACTTACGAGCCACTGATTAAAGTTCAGCATTTCTGATGGATTCTTAGCCTTCAGCCATCTCACGTGCTACAATATTAAGTATACTCCTACATCTGTTGTGCCTTCCCTTCCTTTGCTATTCAAGTGAGCACACCTCTAACAGTCAAAATTACAGGAGAACTTAACAGCATTTAGGAAATAAAATTTGTTTTTTTAAACATGCTTTTCTAATTTTTATTTGAGCATTAAATTCAATACTTTCCATTTATGGACTTCTTACTTGGGTTCATTGTCCAACTAATAAATTCAGAGACACATTTTCTGCGTGGGTAAACGTAACAGCTTGCATGGATTTAGTGATGTATATTAAAAAAAAAAAAGAAAGAAAAGAAAAGCAAGCTTTCCTCAGAACAAGGAAGCCGAAGAGGTAGCAGGTTGTGCTGACATTTAAAGACAAGAGCACAAAAAGTGAAGCTCCGGAATTGCACCTAACCTTGCAGCTGACAAGCAGAAAAGTAGCAGTTGCACAGGCACCCAAAACCGGTCAGATTACAGGGATGGAAACCTCTAACCCTTGAGCTTTCAACCTTTAACAGTGTTGCGGGGTCTTTTGGGATTGTTTTTTTGCAGTGACAAGAACCCTTGCCGTGTGACAAATAACGTTGATCGCACCATTTTCTCCTCTTCCCAAGCTCGGCGTTCAAGGCCTACAAGAAGGAAGCTGCTCCGGCTCCTGCGCGGTGCCATGTCCAGGGAAGAGAGAGGCTCTTTGCCTGACCCTGACGGGGGCGTGGGGTGGCCACCGGGAGCCCTTCGGGCCGGGCCCGGACGAGCGCCGTGCCCCGGGCGGCGGGGGAGGGCAAGAGCTCTGGCCCCCGTAGCGGCTCCGGGCGCGGGCAGCCTTAGGGCGGGCGGAGGGCGATCCCGGGGCGGTGGGGGCCGAGGCCGGGGCGGGGGGCGCGGCCCCGGGCAGGCCCCGCCGGAGGGACGCGGCCGCTCGGCGGGGGAAGGAGGGAGCCGAGCGCAGACAAAAGCGGGTCGCGGCCGGCGGCGGGGTGGGGCTGTGACCGGGCGGCGGCGCCTCCGCTCCCGGGGGAGAGCAGCGGGAAGAGGCCTGGGGTGGGCACGGGCTTCCGCCGGCCCCCCAGCCCGGGGTGGGCGTCCCGCGCCGTGCGGCGGGCAGGGGCGGCGGGGCGCGGCGGCTCCTCCGTCCTCCCCGCCAGGGAGGGAGGGGAGCGGGTTTGGGGCGGTGCCCCTCGCCGGTTACCTGCAGCTCGGTGAAGAGGATCTCCCTCTCGGCCGCGTTGGACGCCATTGCGCCGGGGTTTGAAGTCCGCACCTGGGCGCTGCTGCTGCCGCCGCCGCCGGCGGGGAGGGGAGCGAGGGAGGCGGGCCCGGGTCCGGGACTAAGGGCGCATCGGGGGCGGGGGGAGCGCTCCGTGCTAAGGCAGGCGGGCGGGCGTGTGCGGGGGGCCGCCGCTGCCCCCTCTACTCTCATGGGGGTCGCGGTGGGCTGTGGGGCGCGGTGCGGCGCGTTCCCCGCGGTGCGGTACGGAGCGGCGCGTTCCCCGCGGTGCGGAGCAGCGCGCTCGGAGCGGTGCGGAGCGGCGCCGTGCGCTCCCCGCCGTGCGGTGCCCGCGGTGCGCTCCCCGCCCGGGCGCGGCGCTCGGCCCTGGCAGCGCTCGGGCCGCTGCTGCGCCTGCGGCCGCCGCCGATGTCGCACCATTTGGCTGTCACCCTGTCGCAAAGGCGTCGCTGCTTTGCGGCTCCGGGAGCACGTGACTGTGCGGGGAGGAAGAGTGAGCTCCTTCGGAGGCGGCCGCCGGCGCGCGCCCGCTCGGCCCCACCTCCTCCGCGCGGGCAGAGCGGCGCGAGGCGCCGAGCGCGGGAAGGCGGGCGCGAGGCTGCTCAGCCCCCTCAGCCCCTCACTCCCCTCAGCCCCTCACTCCCCTCAGCCCCTCACTCCCCTCAGCCCCTCACTCCCCTCAGCCCCGCGGCGGCCTCTCCACCTCCTTCCCTGCACACTCCGCTGGTGGTTCTTCCCCCTCCCTTAGGCTGCAGCGCTGGGAATTCTGTCGTTTTCTCCTGTGGTGGCGGGGTTTGGGGGGCGTGTGGCATGTTCCTGGTGTTGAGGGCTGCAGGGGCTCGGCTCTCCCGGGCCCAGGAGACAGGTGAAGCTCTCTGTTGGTTAGCGAAGGCAGGTAGCTCAGGAAGGAGAGGTCACGCTTGTCTCAAGCAGCCACCTGCCGCCCTGGGGACCTGGAGCAGTGGCCCAGGAGGTTGTGGTGAGTGGGGGCTGTAAATGCCGTTTTTAATAGTTTAAAGGGCTAATCATTTGTACTTGGGGTTCTTGGTGAGTTTTTTGGGGGCTGGCACTGTTCAGTTAATCTGCAGAGTAATAAGCTTCTCAGAGCTTCCAAATCGGTTTGAGTGTCTGGGAGGAAATGGTTTTTCTTTCCTCCTGGCGCCATGTGACAAGACCATTTATTTTCAGCTTCCTGTCTGTATCGAGGGTTGGTGTTTTTTTCTCACCTATCCATAAACATGTGCTTTCTGTTGTCCACTCTATACCCACATGCATTCTCATTCCGCCTAATATTGGATGTTACATTCACCTAATTGGACTACTGCAAAATGCTCTGTGGAAGCAATTATAGCTGTTCGGTTTTTTTTTTTACTCTATGCAGCTCATGTCAAATTCATAAGCTGAGGCATTTTCAATGGATTTAACTTCATGCAAGCATCATCAGCATTTGTTCTGTGTATGCTACTGCATCTCTGTATGGCTACAGGCCAACAGTAGTCTGTTTGCTCTAGGAATGCAAGTTAAACTTTGGAGGGTTGGGTTGTTTTTTTTTTTTCGAGGAAATAGGAATGGGAAAAGTCAACAACAAATTATCACTACTATTCCTAGCAAATTTGAAACATTGTAAGTGTTCTTATACTTCCACTGTTGAGCACTAAACAAACCTGACAATCTAAAGTGCTATCATGCAGTAGGAAAGAAGTTTGTGAACATGTGCACACAGTTAGTTTCATGTAAAAGAAATATTAAGATAGTTCTGTAGTATCAATACCCATTTTTACTGAAATTACAGTTTCACTGACTTATATCTAAGTAGCTGTTTCATACAGTTCATAATCTTGTACATACTCAAATTTATGTCTAGACTTAGTCCACGTGAAGCCAGTGGCTTAATTTCTGTTCTAGGTGGCCGGTCATTTACAGGCTCAGAGGAAAACTTTACTTGCTGATCGTCTAAAAGTCACTATTTCAGAAAGACTGGAATTCAGTAAAATCTGCGCTAGCACAGCTTCAGTGTCAGTGGTATGAAGCAGTCCTATTTTAGTGGTTTCATGTCAACAGCCGTGAAATGGTGTGTGGCACATGGTGAAGTTTTGGGCACAGTGCTTACAAACGGGGTGGGGGAGATGGGGAGAGGAAGACTTTTATGCAATAATTTCTCATTTTGACCATGGTAGAATGTTTCCAAACTGTGTTAAAACTTCATTTGAACTGGTTTTAAGAACAGATGTTGAAGGATATAAAGAAGTAATCAGAAATCACTGGATTACTGTGACTTAGTGACTTCATATACTTGTCAGCATATATGTGGTCCATTACTGCAGCTCGTCTCCTTGCCTAGTCCCGTTGCAAAGGAGGAGAATCAATGTGCTTGCATGTATAGGTTACAAGACGTGGTCAGAGGGAAACACAGATGGTGCCCCAGAGAAAATTCATAGATATATGAGTGAGTGTCAGCAAAGTTAGTCAAGCTTTGAGATTCTCTCTAGAACAGGCAACTGGGTTTGGTTCATGCTTAACCTAGCCTGCCTATTAAGTGTAGCCTAGAGCATATTATTAACCCTGTCAAGACAAGGCCTGTAATGTTTTTTTGTATTCCCAATATTATTTGTCTTGGAAGGACACAGTCCTAGATTCTTTGATGGAAGTGTAGTGGCACAGGAATCTAAAGAGAAACTGGTTTGAGAAAACAATATTAGCTTAGCTAAATCTCTGATACTTAGTCGTTCTTCCTTCAGAGTCTGGAAAGCACAAGGCAGTCCTGGACAAATGTAGCTCTGCATTTAAGTACTGTGATAGTAAATTCCTGAGCAAGAGGGAACATTCCGAATGAGTCCCAAAATAGAAGGCAGTTAAGTAGCTAAGTCCGAGAATTTAGCATTATATGGAATCCTGAGTTCAGCCTGTGCCTTAAAATATGTGAATGCAATTTCTTCAGCCATTATTCTGTTAGCTCATCCCTGTTGTCCATTAAGAAGCTAGAAGAGCAACCGAACGAAGCGGATGTCAGTATTACTGGCTAAGGCCTTTAATTGTTCTTCAAGTTGTGTTATTAAAGTCCTCGTCACGAAGACCTGGAAAAGTGAATAGCTGAGACTTTCAGTGTTCCTGGTGCAAAACACACCTTGTGAACCCTTAAGCACAGTACAGAACTCTTTAGATAAATGTTCAGGACACCGTAAGCAACATCAAATGTATTTTTTAGAATAGTTCTAAGTAGTACAATATATCACCTAAGAAAGAGCTTACTTTCACTTGGTGATGCGTATAGAAATGAGCATTGACATGTGAAGAGCACCAGGTAGGTGTTAATTATATTATTATACTTACTACTGGCAAAATTCTACCAGGAAGAAAGGTAATTTCTTATTTAAGCTTCTGGTTAATCTTGCTTGTTTAAATTAGTGATGTAGGTCTAGAGGGAAAACAATGTAGAGATGTGCCTAGGGATGGGCAAAAAGAAACTCTTGAAAAGAAGAAATTGGATATGATTCTACATGTGTCCTTAGATGAGTGGGGCAGAGCAATACTAGGCCAGCTCACCACCTTTTCAAGCACAGAACAAGTTCTAAGGATTAGTGACCTTGTTAATGGGGAGGGCTAAAGGTTATTTAATTTTGCAAGTAATATTGATACCTGTTCATGATACCTTGTCTCATAAAGCGGGAATGCTAAAATTCACACTTCAAATCTACTTTGGGATAGTATTTTAGGTTCTTTCATTTAGGAATAAAGACAACTAACTATGTAAAAGAAGTGTAGCCCCAACATTAGTTTAAAAATAAAACCCCGAAGCACTACCACCACCACAACAGATTTTTAATAATGTAACCATTAGTCGTCCCTGACTTCTAGACAAAGCAGTGTTACTCTTGCATAGTTGACCTCTAAGTTGGATCCTTTGAAAATCTTATGAAATTCTGGAACTATGAGGCACAGAAAAAATGAGATGGAGAATATATCCATCTTTTGCCTTCTTTATTTGTTTACTTCAGCCTGGAGATGTTGAAAAAACAGTATATTAATGAAGAATAGTACTTTCCATTTTCCTGTTTTGCTTCACAAATAATTGTGGGAATAGGAGAAGTCTTTGTTTTGTAAAGCTTCCAATACTACATCTTCCAATAGATTTAGGAATAAATATATCTAGGTCAGGTTAAACCTTAAGAGGAAGTTAAATGTATATAATAATCTTTCTTAGACCAACAACTTGCTGGTATTTATTGAAGAAAATGCCATAAAGGAGAAAATATAAAATGGAAAAAAAAAATCAAAAGTGTGGATAATTTTCGTTTTTTTGAAAACTCACTGCTTCCATAGTAGTTCTAAGGAGTTAATCGCCTGCCTTTCACTCAGATCTCTCAAAGGGAATTCCGTGTCAGAAAAGGCTCCTGAGAGCATGCGGGCTCTCTGAGTCTCTTACTGGTGTACCAGTGGCAGTGAAGGGGACAAGTTTATGACACGTCATAAACAGAAAACTAAAATGACTACATAAGTTTATTTAGCTCTTGTGGTGCTTGCAAATTTCATGTGTACTTAAGCTATTCCTTTATTACTCTTAATTACACAACTAATCTTAGAATTTCTATGTGGATTACTGTGATGTAATCATAACCCTCCTAGCAATTGCTGCACACTTTCTGCTTAAAATTTGTCTTCTGTGTTTACATACTATTACCCAGGGCTAAGTGTAGGCAGATGTTATGAGGTGTGGAGTGCAGCAGACTTTATCTTACTATCTGTTTTATTAATTCTTGACCCTGGGAAGACTTGCAGTCAGTGAGAAAAGAGTGCTCCAGGGGAAGGAGGTTCGTTCCTGTTATGGCCTCCTGTTTTTCTTTTCCATCCTTCTCTTAGGAGGAAAAGTCAGCCTTATGCCAGTTAATGTCAGTGGAACCTTGAGGCGAGGAAAGTCCTGCCTGTGCAGAACCAGCTGTTTAGATCAGACCTCATTTCTCTAGAGGAGATCAACTTGGATTATTTGAAGTAATAACAAAATGCATTATGTCTGTACATTAAGGCTATGAGCCCACAAGTGGATCAACAGTATGGATCTCTACACCTTTGCTAAGTCCCAGTGATTCTAATTAAACTTGATTGTAGGATCCAGCTTATTATACTTGGTGTTGTTTCTGCAAATGAACTGCCCAGAAGAACTCTTGTGCTTTCATTGAGTCCACTGAAGGGAATAGGGCCTAGTGCAGCACTGGTAACATCAAGACCTTATTTTCTAACAACGTAGATGAGAGATCAGTCCAAGCAAGGTAACCTTTGGATGGTTCCTGGTCTCACTGCTTTATTTCTGTAAATTGTAAGCACGTTACTTCAAATGGTGACTAGGGGAAAGTACCTTAGCTTGCTACAAAAACAAGGCAAAATGAATTCAAGAGTGATTCAAAATATGTCATCCTGTTACGAAGAAGGCTGATTTTCTGAGGGAATGTAGGTGGCTGGCTGTGATCTAAAGTTGCTATGAGTAAACGTCAGAAAATTCAGGCTCAGGAGATAATTGAAGGACTTTCTTGTGCAGCATTAAGGTGTGCAACTTCCTATGATTCTAGGAAAATCAAGTTCCTGCAAAAGGCTTTTCAAATATAAAACAAAGTTTTGCAACTTTAGCTGAAATCCCAGTCTGCATTTGGAGGAAAGGGAAATGTATTGCAGAGGATGAGTCAGACATGGCATACCCAGAGAAATCTTTGCAAAGGAGATCTGTACTTGAAAGGCTGCTGCAGGGATATCTCTTGCATGCTTGTAATGTGGGGTTTGACTTGCCTGTGGGCAATCTGTTGCTTCCAGAAATATTAGACTGCAGATTTGCTGGCAGCTTGCAGCAGGGTGTACTGAAGTCAGAGGATTGTGTCCATTCTCCTCTGCATCATGCTATTGACAGACTGATCTCACCTTCTGTTATGGAAGGTGATGTGTGTGACTTGTGAGCTTCCGGTCGTCTTCAACCACCAATTTTGATTTGCTGTTTTGAAATCTGCAGCAAAGACTGACAAAAACAGGAAGTAAGTCCTGTGTATGACATGTCTGGTGATACAGCATCTATACATCCGTGTTTTCTTAACTCTGACATGTTCGTGGACACATAAATAACGATGTCAAATGGTCCTGAAACAGACTTCATCAGACACTCAGTCTTAGATGGTAATGATTTCTGGTCATTATCAGCTTGATGGCTGTTTTTTTTCTCCATGTCTTTATCTCTTCTCAGAGACAGTAGTCTGCATATGTAACTCTGTCAGGGAATGAAGTCCTAAGTAGTTATTAACTTGTACTTAGTATGCAATGTCTCCGAATTAAAAGGGCAGATCTATCTTCATCTAATGAACACTTAGAACAAGAGTTACCTGGCAGGTTTGTAGCTAGCTCTAATTGCATTCTTCTTGCTCTGCTGGGACTGACATCCCCAGGAGAGAAGAGAGCTTAATAACTTTCCAAGAAAATGACAATTGCATCAAACAATATCAAGAGAAAAACATTCTGATACCTAACATGTTAGTACTTCCCCCTCATTCTTCCTGTCTTAACTACCTATCTTCCCTCACCTTCAATTTTTTTGCTTTTAGGCTGTGGCAAACTTGCTGTCATGTGATTTAGTGCAACTTTACCTTGCTTTTATTTATGTTCTGCTGCTTATGAACCCTGTGGTTCAGAGATGTCTTGTTACATTGTATTCCCCTTAATTGTTATTTAAGCATAAGGGGAAGTAAGACTAGTATCTCTCTCTTTTTTTTCTTTCTTTTTTGTCTTCTTTTTTCCTTTCTTTTTCTTTCTTCTTTCTCCCCCACCCCTGGAGAGGGATGGTCTTAACATGAGCAAGCAGGGAAGTTCATGACACTTGTCACTTTTGGGATATACCTTTTTTACTAGCTGTAACTTCCACGCATTTCAGGTTCTTCAAAGGTATTTTCTCTTGTGCGAATGAATCTGCTGGCATTCTCATGTTTTCTGAAAAAAAACACAATGTAGAAAAGCTTAGGTGAGATTTCTGTACTGAAGCCTAGTTGCAAAGTTATTTGTGGAGTGACTCTTCTGACTGGAAAGTGATTAGGCATCTGTGAGACTAATTAAATTATTGTGCTTCTCTTAATTTCCTTAGATACGTAGATTTTAAAAAAAAAATTAAGATTTTTTAAAAGCCAGTGATTTTTTTTAAGTGTAAAGTGTTTTCTTGTAAGGGTTTAATGTCATGGGCTTTATGTTCTAGGGAAAACACTGGAGGTCTTAAGGACTAAGCTGAATCAGTTTGAGTTAAGTTGCTTGAAATGCATTCACTAAAATCCCACACTTCAGTCTGGCCTTGGATTTGAATTGTTTTTTATAATCACGTAATGAAATATAAAAGGCTTTCAAGTTGATTTGCTGTCTAGCAGGTAGTTTGCAGTTAGTGAACTTGTTTGTTCCTTATAGATAAGAAAAATGAGGCTAGAAGCTACTGAAAAACATGGGGAAAAATGTTTAGGAGCCTTGATCTATTTTCTGTATCTGCCCTGTCAAGGAGCAGTCAGCCAGAGGTAATCACTGAGGTGGAGTTAATGGAGGAGAGGTCTGAAGTATACTGGTTTGATATTTGAAATAAGATAATGTGGATATTCTTTATGTTCATTTATGTCTTTGCTTGCTGCAGTGTTAACATGTTAGCTTTAATGGAGGTAGCTTTTACACAAGTGCTAGAAATGTCTCTAGCTAATGCAGCATGCTCTCATTCTTTGCTTTCTTATGTTGCCTGCATACACCCCTTTTCCACCCTGGAAGTAGTGCAGTGATGGAGCAAGGCATAAAAATGAACTGTAATAATCTCAAAACAAAAAAATAAAGGTTTACCCTCCTCCCGTCCTATATGCTTTCTCTTCATTTTGAGGTCCATTGAACTGCAATGTCCTTAATGACTATTTGATTGAGATAAGAGAGTTTAGATTAATTGAACCTGTGCTAGATGTGGTCATGATAATGATGGACATGATGGGGATATATCAGTGATATATGTCTTCAGAATCTTTAGAACCATGGCTGAGTTCTGTAAGACAGAAATGCACAATTACCTCAGTAGTTGCATAAACAGCCTAATGTTTGGGGTTTGTTTATCACTAATCATGATAGATAATAGTAACAGTTGTTAGAAGAAAGCGCCACATCTAGACATTAAAAGCATGGATTTTCACTATGGACCTAAATACAACAGTAAATCCAGTTGTTATTTGCACCTGCTATGCAGGTAGAGGTTGATTTAACATTAGAAAAGTGCAATAATAAGAAGGATAATAAAATTGTATGCTGTATTATCATGTTTGCAGACTTTAGATGCTGCAGACAGTATAACTTGTTTTCATGATGCTCAGATTATCATACTTACCAATCAAAAACATGAATATTTTGTAAGTATAGTATAACAGGAGTCTTTTAAAAGAAAAAGGTGAAGCAGAGGCCAGTTGGGGATTGCTGTTCACAGGCTGTCCTTAGCTCTGCTTATTGCTTCCCCTTTTCCCAGCAAATCCAGTATTTAAGAAGGATTGTAAGACCCATGTAATCATTGAGGATTTACTTTCTTGGTGCCTCAGAGCTGCATTCAGCAACAACACCAGTGTTTTGTTTTTTAAACATACACATCACCTTCACAAGGTACAGATAGATGTCATCAGGAAGTATTTTGGATAGTAACAACTGTAAATTGTTGCTTGAAACTAACATTAGAAATATAAGTAAGCATAGGTTCAACTTTTGGTCTTACACTGACAGAAGGCACTGTAGTTCTACAGCCATCTTAGATACAACTGATGTAAATTGGGACTCAGACTAGTGAGGTCAAGCCTCTTTTCCTTTTGTGTCAGTAAAAAATATTCTTAATTCTCAGTTTGATACTAAAATACAGAAGAATTCTAAATATATAATAGTTAGGCTAAGGCTCAGGGTAGGGTAGAATAATCTCTGCTGGCAAAAAGTTCTGGTGTTGGGTGAATAGAGAGCATAATATTCTGATAAACTGCTTAATATTTCTTAATGCTTAAAAGTTTCTGAAGATTAGGGAGTGTAGATTGGTGGATTAATTAAATGAACAGTTTAATTGAAGCACTTTAGAATTGCAGTTTACCTTACACTGTTTCCAGTCTTTGCTTCAATACAGGCAAAATATAGAAACATTAGTGTTTATTCATATGCAGCTTTCCTCTTACTTGCTTAATATCCAAGGACACAGCATTTCTAAGTGTCCTTAGCATAAAAACGAAAAATAAATCGGTAATGAGAAAGGTGTATTAGTGAAAGAAGCTTTATAAATGGAAATCTTAATATTAAATTGCTCCATCTAGTGGCAATCTGCTAAAACTGCTATTTTTCTTTAGTGATTCTTATCCTTTGGTAATGATTATACCTCTTGAGAATTTAAGATTGAATTCTTTTTTTACATAGGAAGCACTCTACCAAGGGAACTGCACATGTGACAAGGGACAAACTTTGATTTTCCTTCCAGGTTCTTCTGAGGATTTTCACTGTTTCCTTAAATGGAAGCAAGCCTTATGTGTCCAAGTGTCTCAACTGCTTTTGAGATCTTGGTTTTAGCGCCTTACTATCTTTGATTCGAGTTCTTCTTGGGCCTGGGAGGGAAAACAGAGAAGCTGGATTGCATAAATAATACAATAAGGATGAAGTCTCTGATTCTTTGTCAAAGAGTTAAAATACACAGTGAATCGTGTACTAAGTCCAGCATCTCGCGTCCTAACGTGAGAGAAATTTCAGTTGCAGATTGTTTCATCCAGATGCCTTAACTGGCATTGCTGCTGTATGTTTCATAATAATAATGAACTAATCGAATGGCTCGTTAATGTCAATATACTTTGTAAGCGGTTGGAGTTCTTACTCCAATCAAGGTGAAAACACCTGTGTTTCCCAATCATATGAAAACAGGGAGAAAATTCAAAAGGAAAATGTTCAAGAAGAGCTTTAATTGAGACATCTCTGATGCCTTCTTCCTTTGAACACCTTGAAAAGACAAAAAAATAAACAAAAAAGAAGGGAGCTCTTGAGGAGACCTGCATATTTCTTGCTGCCCACTGCTGTGATCCCTTGTGCAGCTGGCTTTAAGGGGAACTGAGGTGCTTAAGAATGCAAAATCATAGAACAATGAATCACTTTCAGGGTGATTGTTTGGTATTTTTTTTCTGTTTATCAATAGAGCCCAAAACTGTGCAACCAGCAGCTGAAGTCCTGCAGAACACAAAAAATATTTAAAAATGAAAAGCAAAGAAAAGGCCCAACTGAAGTAGTCTAAACCCAAATTTTAAGTATTAGATTTTTATAAAAGAAAGCTGGCTGTTCTTGAAAATACAACAGCTGCACTGGACTTGCTGACTCCCCTGTCCTTTATTTTTGTACTAATTTTTTAGTTTTGGTTAATCTGCTACCTTTAATTTCCTGATAGATTAATTCTCTCCTCATTCCATGTCTAAATACTCCTTTAGTATTGAGAAACTGCTCTGTAAGACTGGAAGAGGTGCATTGTATTCCAAGACTGTTGTTGTTTTTATTATTCACTTGAATAATGGAACATAGACCTTTTAGTGCACTTTTCCAGACTTCCTCTTCCCAATTAGTTTGGTCACTTAAAATTGCAGATTGCTATTCCTATCTTCCTTTCCCAGGCCATTAAATATCACAATTGTGTAACTTCCCTACATGCTAAGTAAAGTTTCCTTGCAGCGTGCATTTTAACCTCAACTGTTATATTTCTGGCTGAATTTGCAAAGTTTGAAATACAAGGTATTACATCCTGATAATAGTTCATGAAGAAATATTTAATTGCTCTGAAATGGAATGGTGCTTTATCTTAAAACAGTAGAAATTTCCTTTGAATTAATTAAAAATATGTATATGGAATCTTTCTTGTTTCCTGAGGCAGAATGCCTTATGATGATTTGTACTGGTTCAGTTCTGCTCCTCTCTGGGGTTGCTTTGTTGTGTTATTGTACTGATTTTGATACTGAAAAACATCTATACCATTTTACTTCTCATCCCATCAAAAATGCCTTATTTTTCTATTTAAACATAATTGTTTTAAGCCTGAGCCAAACAGCAGCAGTCCCAGGAAACAGTCAGCATGTGCACTGAAGGAGACAATATTTAATGTATACTCCTCTATTTTTTTTCAAAATGTGCTCATCAGAACCTGGTTGTTACCCACATATAGCGTAAATAAATATTTGGCATTGACCACTTTTTCTTTAGGCTTCATCTTTGCTTCTGTAGTGCTTCCTTGGTTTCTAGCAGAGTATGTATTTTTAAAAATGTTATGGGCGGATACAAAAATGGTGGGCATGTTTATCTTTTTGCAGGTTACTGAGAGTCTGCTGATCCATCTGATCTGAGCCTTTTCTCTGAACAACTTCCATAGGACAGTTCAGGACTTGCAGAGTGGTTGGGGTTTTTAGTATTAACCTGGACTTGAAGAGCTTGCTTTTCTCCCAAATTTCTGAAGATTTTGGTCTTATGCACCATCCTATTTAGACCAATGCCATGAAGTTTTGATTCTGTCAATCTTTAAAGGGAACATTTTTGCATTTTACATTGTTTACTGTATCAGATTGCTTATTTCATAAGCTTAATGTCGGATTGTGTGACTTAACTGGGCAAATAACTTACTCTCTTTCATCGAAGAGCGAGTCTAGATCTCCAAGCATGGCTAACCTCTTTCATTTTGGATTGTAATAAAATCTGATCTTACTGATTATTCAACCCTTTTTCATCATATAGATGTTATCTCCTCCAAAGAAATAAATGCCACATTTTGTTTGTTTGTTTGTTTTCAGTACATTCTTACCATTGATGATTTTTCTAGTTCAGTCAGGTTTAACCCCTTCTTAAACTTTCTTTCATACATTTCTTATTGAGTATCATATTCTAACTTTGGTGGTGTTTCCATGGTTGGCCTTCTCTTAGCTAATTAACTGATTTTCACATCCACCTCTAATAAAAAAGTGTCTGCTATAGTGGTGTGCGCTGTGAAAAAGGAAAGCAGCATGTGACTTCTTGTCTTTACCTATTTCCATGACAGATAAAAAAGCATTCTACTCAGTTGTTCTACTCAGGTTTGGACTTTTAACCTTTGATACCATGTGGTCTTCAGGAATAATTTCAGTCCCAATATTGTAGCTAATCTGAAAAGATTTTAATTACATCTCTTCTATGACTGTAGAACAGATAATGGACTATATTGGTGCTCCTTTCTAGATTTACTACTAGCAAAGTAGAAGTCCACATTGAGAGGCATTTTTTCAGTCCATCAAGCTCTCTATGTCTGCATTCATGTTTCCATGCAATTGTGAATCAAAGCTTCAGTGAAGCAAAACATCTGAATCAGAATTAGGCATTCTTATTCTGGACAGGCGCAATCACGTGGTAATTCATTAGCATGGCTAAGAATGCTTATGTAGAAGTCCTGAATGTCTCTGCTATGTTGTAAAGACAACCAGTAAAAAGGACAGCTTAAGTACAGAGCAGCAAAGTGTGCTTGGCTTTTGCCGAGACTTCTGACACTTCTTGTGTTTATTGCTAATACGAACTTACCACTCGTTAATTAAACATGACTGCTCATAGCATCCTATTTTCTTTAGCAGATTCCAGTCACAGCAGTAATTGTCAGACTTGACAGACTGGCAGCTGGAGATATGAACCAGGCATAGTAGGGAAAAATTTAGGTGTTTGAGGACTCTTAGATCTCTCTTATCTTTTCAATTGCGTCTCTTTTCTTTCCCTTTTTTTTTTTTTTCCTGTTTCTCTAAACTGAATTTTTTCCTGTTACTCTCCTAAAGTAGAATTACGGGTTTTAATTTTTCTCTCCTCTTCTGTGAGCAAAAAGTGGGTTGCAATATGCAAGGTGATTTGGAACAGAAAAGAATAAGGGTTTGCAATGGAGGCAAACATTCCCTAGAAGTAGAATATTTCAGTCTGCTTTTAGCATTAGATTAGCATGGAGTTTAGCATTAGATTTACATGTTGGAGTGTAAAACTGGACATTGTAGAAAGCTCTGTCAGAAAGAAGGGATGTCCTTCTGAAGCACATAGGTCCTAAGTAATAACACTTTTCTGGAAAAAGTCTCTATATTGTGCCCACAACAAACAAGACAAGGGATTCAACTTCTGATTAAAAGCCCCAAAAAATCCTTGTGGGGATTGAGCTGAGATATATGTGCAGATACAGCTGCTATATGATCAGAATGTCTTGTGCGAATCAAAGTTAAAAGTTGGTAGTTATTGATTTGAACAAATTAAGAGTCTGGAAGGCTGATGCATCTGGATCATATGACTTTGTATCTGTTAACAGGTAACAGGCCTGTGTTACTTTACAAAACTGTATGAGGATGCAGTCTCCCACAAGGCTGTAGGGAATGTACTTGACTTACTGAGAAACAGAAACAACACCTGTGGCTTTCTAGTGGTGAGATTGTTTCCTAAGGCTGATAGGAGGCTTTGCTAAGAAGGATGGGTAGATTATGTTTACCTTAGTTTGAAATTTGCCTCCTTTTAAGATAATGTTATGTCATGTTTATTTGCTGTAAGACAGTAATCACTTACTTCTCTGCATGTTCTCCTGCAAATAGCTCTGCACATGAATTTCCTGTGCACCACGACATTTATTGTTTGCTGCTTCCAGGGCTATTAGAAATGCTTTCCAGTTGCAGACCTAATTCTACAGCTCACCTACCTTGTCACCATGTAACTTGCCATCTTCACAAGGTTGCATATCTGATCTTATGACTATTTTCTTTTCTTCCACACAAGAGGTGACTTTGAAATTACCTCAAAACAATTGTTTTACCGTGTGTGGCAGTTATGAAGGAACACTTGGCTTGTGGTGCTCAAATAGCAGGGTCTGCCACTCGTGAGGATATGGAAAATTGTGGACTCGCAGCCTCTGAAAACAGATATATCATGCTTTTCTAACTTAGTAAACGCTTGAAGACTTGGCAAAAATAACTGGGTATTAGTTTGCTGAAAAGAAATTTGGGAGGGCTGACAGGGGAAGCAGGAAAATCACCAGCAGATCTGTTAAATTTTGATTATAAGCAACCAAAGAATAGTGCTCTTCATTACTTGTGTTAAGTCTCTGTGGTCACTTGGAGAAGAATAATGTGACAAGTAACAATCCAAATGGATCAGTATAATCAGTCAT
This sequence comes from Corvus cornix cornix, assembly GCF_000738735.6. NCBI lineage: Eukaryota > Metazoa > Chordata > Aves > Passeriformes > Corvidae > Corvus > Corvus cornix. The sequence continues at coordinate 15,643,045 of NC_046338.1, read as the reverse complement.
ATCATCTTGCTTGGTTTCACTCTTTGATTGGATAGCTAATCAAGTACTAAAGGGGCTGTATACCTTTGTAATTTCTGTTTCATTTAATTCAGAAAATGCAGTAAGGAATCTCTGCTTTTCAGAAAGATTTAACAACAGCATACAGGCAAAGGAGACTGAACTGCACTGTGGTCTTGCCACTGCAGAATCCCATTTGAATTAAGTGAATCCAGTTTATTGGACTGAATATACACAGATTATCTGACTAACTTATGTATAGTAATGCTAATACTGTTTTTGAGGCCTGTCCCTATGTGCATGTGCATTAAAGATGGGACTATCTTTTAGCATTCTTGTGTGATCTGCCAATTATTTGTTATTTTATCCAATAAGTTATCTTTTAAGGTAGAGTTGCAGATAACTTTTCTATTTTTTCTGAGATTCTCAGATGCCTAAAGGCTGTAGAATATTGTAAGCCAAAGCATGGAATCCTATATAAAAAAAAGGACTTTAGTTGTAATGCATCTTTTGCTGCTTAGCATCAGTGAATTTTTATCCCACAGACAGTCAGTTTTGCTCCAGGAAATAATCTGACTTTTTATCTACTTGAGAAGGTTCAGGACCAGCTCATTAGCATCACATAAGTAAAAGCAGAATCAGGTTTGTATTTTGAGAAAGTTCATTTGTAGAAGACAATTGAAATAACAGATATGGTGGTTTTTTGTTTCACCTTACGGAGAAAGATTAAAAAGATAATACTTTTCTCCTTATAGTGAGTTCCCTGAAGGTCACTAATTTAAGTTCAAAAATGCCAAACTTTTTTGGGATGAATTAGAAACTTTGCCTAGAGCATGTTGATAACTCTCCAATCAAGGAACAATCTTCCCTTCTCTACAGGGCAGTTCACCTTATCTAGGGTTTTTTTTAACCATTATTGTGAAGACACACATGGCCAAAATATCATCCGCTGTGTATTTTTCATACCTTTCTGTTTTTAACAGGAAGTTGGAGCCCTCAGTCTTTCTTACGTTGATTTGATGTTGTTTTTGTAAGTGGAACAAACTTCCTTAATCAGTAAACCAGAAAAATGCATGGAACCTGCTTTCCGAAACTATTTCCAGAGACAGTGGAAAGCACTCAGTGGAAGCTTTTGTTAATTTAAACTATTGAGTTGGCAGTCTTGGCCACTCTCTTCCCCACTAGGATGGGGAATACAAGTTTTTCCATTCCCGCCATAGCCACACATTGTGTTACTGATGACTGAATGGGTAAGATGCAAGGATAAAGGAAGTAGCTGAATTACTATGCTCATTTAATCTTCTTACTGTTGAGATTTCAGAAATAGTGCCAATTAGAAAAATTGCTACTGCAGTCTTGGCATTCATACGAATTAAATTTCACAAGCGAGTCAAATTCTGTATAATGACTTTCCTACAAGGGTTCTAATTCTGCTGGTTCGACTTGGTCAGAAGCTGCCATATAGAAGACCCCATAAGAACTCAAGGATCAACGTTTAGTATTTGCCTCTGTTCAGTAATTGTTTTCTTTTATGCGACTTTCTGGAGTGCTCTGACAAGGAAGGAATGAACAGCTTATCTTATCAAGATTTATAGTCAATAGCTTCTGTAGTCTTGTGAAGAAGACATCTGCTGTGCAAATAGCAAGGTTAAAGTGATTGCACATGAAGTAAATACACATGAAGTAAATACAAACTTCAGCTAGTATTTCATCCTGAAAACCAGTCTGAACAATACTTAGATAACTTCATGTAATGAAAGGCCTTTCATAATCTTGACCCATATTCAGTTTTGTCAAATCCAAGGTCAGATAGAATTTAAAAAATAAGCTTTATTTGAACTTCTGTAACCATGATTTCACAATTGTAAGCATGCTATTTAATAAAAAAAAAGCACTAGTGTTGTGTGGTGGGTTTTTTTAAAAATTCTTATATAAGTCTCAGAGTTTGATCAGTTGTAATAGAAAAGAAAGTATTATCTATTTGTTTAGGAAATGTCTTCTAAATCATTGCAGCAGCAGACAAAAGGAGTTAATTTCAAATTGATTAATGTGCTGTAAGTACCTGGAATTGCTTGGTCTAGTCACTCCGTTGCTTTCTCATCTCTCTGAAAAATCAAATGAAGCATCTGGAGATACCTGATTGATGCAGTCAGCTTTGTACTGATATTACAGTGCATTTCAGGAAGCGTTCAAAGTAATTTTCAATCTATTTTCAAGCATGCTGCAGTAAAGTTTTTCTCTCCGATTATACAAAGTCCGTTTCCCAAGAACTGTGGATTTTTGTGTTGTGCATTTGTGGGCAGGTGCTTTTACATATGGACCTTTATAAATACATATGAGAAAACGATTTATCAGTGATATTGCCTACTGTTGTACTATGCCAAGGTGCATTTTTTTTCTCCATAACCCATACTGCCTCTTTTTCTTATGTACAGGCTTTAATTATTTTATTTTCTCAGAAGCCATGTGTAACTTGGTTTCATTTCATAAGGTATGTACAAATTTTCCAAATCTTGCTGCAGAATGTTTCAGGACCAAATATGGTAATTCATTGGTAAGAATGTTAAAGTACAGGAAACTGTAACAAAGAAGATTATTTTCCTCCTAAATAGAGAACTTAGACAAGACAGTATTACTAATTCCTATGTTTGTTTTTCTCAGCTTGCAAGGAAAGCATGAATTACCTTAAATTATCAATTTCTCAAAGTCATGGATATGGATGTGATGTGGCCAAAAGAAATTCATGCACCTAAGCTTCCTGAAGCTGTTTAAAAATCTTACTGTTGATTTGGTTTCTTTATGAAAGCATTCAGTGAAATAAAAGCGTAGCCTTTGGTATCCATAAGCTGTACATGCAAACTCTGCCGGAGATCTTGAGCTGCAATAAAGGTGGAAATACAGAAAAACTGTAACATTCCCTCAGGAACCCCCTCCAGTTCATAGCAGAATGGCTGGCTGCTCGCCAGCTGGCCAGCACCAGTACTCTGTGACCCCTTCTGGCACGGCTTATAGGGACTGGAGGATGAGTTAATGCTACTTCTAGCACCATTAATGAATCAAATTTTAAATGTGGATTCTCATCCACTGTGGTGTGGGAAAGTCCATTGCTCTGAGATGGAACCAGGAAAGAGAAATGTTCTCTTAAATTTAGATTTCATGTAGCTGAATAAAAGGTGTCTTTTTCTTCTGATCACCCCCATAAACAACATTGTTGGTGTCTTTTCTTACAACAGCATGAGAAAAGAACTGATTTTATTAGCATATTGCCATGATTTGTATAGCATATCTTGTATGTGCACTCTGAAGGCTGCCTGATACATAGTTTTCAGTGTTCTTCTGTCTTTGTCTAAAATATATAGTGAAATATCCTGATTCAGAAAGAAAAATAGCAGAACACATTTAAGCTTGTACTTAACTTCCATTGAGTGTAATGAGGTTGAAAAAAGACTTGTAAATTCTAATATGCATAGGTATTCTCATGTAGAAATACTTAGGGAAGATTATTTCAAGTTATTAGTTCTGAAAAATGGAATGCTGACACTCTTAAAAATTTATCTAACACATTTTGTAAAAAGTATTCCACTGTCTTCTGAGAGCAAAGCAATTCTATCTTGAAATTCTGGAAGCGGAGCACAAACATGATGAAATTAGTGTCAAGATTATTGTGATATAGACCTTAAATAGGGTCTCCTAATGACAATGATTTACCAAAATTATTTATTTTAAGTAGCTGAAGCAGTAACACAAGTGAATATTCTTTTGTGGTGTAAATCGTGTTCAATTCAGTCTCTATTTGCTTGCTTATTGCTGCAGTGAAGGAGGCAAAACAGTTACATAATCAAGTCTTTATTGTATTGGTATAATTTGCATGTTTCTTTATTGTTTCAGAACCATCACAAATTATTATGAAACACTTATTTTCATGCTGGATGGATGATTGAAAGTGTTGAGTGAATCATTCCATATTTTGGGGTTTGCATGATAAGGAAATATCCAAAGACACTCTAGTTTTGTCTGTTATATAGCAAAGTATATTTTCCTCTTTTTTTAACCTTCAGCATATGTAGCCTGATTCTTTTTTGCTGAGGTGATTTTGTGCCACAGAAGTTATCAATAGGGCTGTATCCTGAACACTTTCCTTCCTATGAGCATTATTTGTGCAAAATTGTACTTGTATGAACAGTGCCATTGTTTTCAACTTGACTACATTTACAGGGGTGTGCTCGCTGTAAACTTGGCCTACTGAGTAAATGGAAAATGCTTTTCTTGAATTCACTGCAAGTTTGAGCTAGGCTTACAGTGGTACTAATTAAGCTCCACCGTGCTGTTTAAAAATTTACTCTTCAAGAAGAAAGGCATAATCAATAAAATGGCTTGTTTGTTGGTTTTCATTTTGGTTTGTTTTTTTTTTTTTTTCCTGTTTAGATGTGGGGGAATGTCAAGGCTTTGCTTAATAAAGTTGTTACTGACAAGAGCAGCTCTGGTCTTAATCCGATCCTATTCTGAGGCTTGATTATGAAGGGCTGTTCTACTGCCTTGTGCTAATCACAGATCACTTTGTGGCCCTGTGTGTTTTGTAGTACAGTGCCCCACAACTCCTTCATCTCAAGTACACCACTCCTGTTCTCTGCGTGTGGCTAAATGTTGTAAGCAAAGTTCCAAAATAGTTCCAAAATATAATAGTTTCAAAAAAATTTGGCCTCCAGTTTTAGGCTGTTTTCTTATGGATGGTAGCAAAAGACAGTAATTTTCAGTGTTCAGGTGCTTGTAGGTCTTCATTTGTTCTTCATTCAATCTAAATTCAATCATTTATAGAATGCTACAGTTTAGCTAAGGCATTTTTTTAATGTAATCGTCTATGGCACTGTTTTTCTTCCCGTTCCCTGAATAGGTTTCTTTTTCTAGGTTAAGGACAATTCATTTCATCTAAAACTGTCTTTTTTTTTTTTTTAATTAGGCCTAGAAATGTTTTGCATGACATTGTAGCACTCCTTCCCCATTCTATTTCTGTTTTGCAAAGTGACATGCTGGCTCTGTGCTTGTATTTTGTAGTGTTTGCCTTTGGTCGGCACTGTGTCAATGCAAAGCTCTAAAAACAGTAAAATACTGACTTTGGGGGAACAGAAAGGCTGAAGGATTGGCTGTATATCTTTTTAAAATTATAACAGTAGTCTCATACACAGTTTGTATTAGCACCTCTATCAGCACTGAAACACCTTCTCCCAGAAAGTACATCTTCCAGACTTCCTGAGTACATGAAACACTTCCCTTAAGAAAGCAATTTCCCTGTAGAATCAGTGAGCTTTGCCACCTCCTTGTCCTTCTTGGAATATCCTGTGCTTCTGGCCCTTTAATTGAATGTGAGGCGTTCCTGCACTCAGGCAGCAAAGAGACAGGTTATGGCAGAGCCAAATCAGTATTATGAGAAACATCTAATGAGCCATACAGCCTGCAGAATTCTGGACAGCATAAAGGGGAGACACTTAAAAACAGCTTTCTCAAAGTAATCTCATTAGCCTGGGAACCAGGGCTAAGAGATAAGAGAATTCTTAATCAGAGACTGGAACTTGCTTCTTGTGTTTATTGGAAGCTTGTTTTTCTGAAGGTTATACAGTGTATTTTCAAGGGTCTGATAGCTAAGCTGTAGTAACCTGACCTGTCTTGAGTTTCTGTCATTACTGCTTGCAGACTGTGAACTAAATCCCCAATGGTAGTTCTATAAAACAGTAACTAGTAATGTCTGAAGGTAACCAGAATTTATAGTAGGTTTGAATTCTGGAATCCTTGCCTAAGTAATCCTCTGAAATCGAATTGTTTTCAGACAAGTAGTGCAACCAGAACTGGGTAGGGAGTACTACTTTCCCCAAAAGCTTTTCTCCCATGACTATTTTAACATTAAATACAAAGTTGATAGAGGCTTGAGCCTCAGCTCCTGAGTAACAATTTCCCCTTCAAAAGTATGTTTTGGAAATAATAATGGAGATCCCTATACAAGGATAGGAAATATAATTTTGTGAGATTCCTTAAATAACTGGAAAAAGCTTTTGTTCTGGAAAGAGGAAGTGTGTAGGTATGCAGGGGTGGGAGGGAGAGGGAAGGGTGCATTATGGTTCCCACTCTAGTACAGACTATGCAGGAACAGAGCTATCAGCAAAGTGGAAAATAGGAATCAGCTTTGCTTCTAAGGAAAACAACTCCCAGGAGGAAGCAAAAGTCCATATGTAATACCATAACTGCTGATGTGCTGTTACTTCCCACAGCACAATGAAAGTTCAGCTTATTTTTTTCTTAAAGGGATACCCATGAAATTACGGAAATTCTCATATATAAAATTTAGTACAGGGCTTCTACTAATAAAGTGAGTCACCTGCTGCAATATGTATTTTCCTCTGTTATTTATCTGCAGAGGGGGAGATAACAGCAAAAGAAATCTCATGCAATATGGACTTGAAGGGGTGTTAAGGCATTTTCTTAACCAGACCTCCTGCCCCAAGACAATCAGCTGAGCCTATGACATGCCAGAGAATCACCAGTATAGGAGAGGTTACAGTTTCTGAAGGCAAATTTTTGCCTTACTTCAGTGTCTAGCTACCATTATTTGAACCCATGCTTATAGGTGTGTATTTATCTTACTTGCTGGTTCAAAACTTTGAAATCTGTGTCCCTTATTTAAGCCATTTAAAAGGTGCTGATGCACATGTCTTTCCTTTGTTGAAGAGGAAGGAATAAACGTTCTCTTGCAGACCCTGGTGGGTAGACATGTGATGAAACTTCCTCTGACTACCTTTCACCAAGGAAACTCACGCAGCGAAGTGGAGATGCTGGTGTCCTGGTGCTCCAGGTGCATGTGACATGTGGCCAGGGAAGCTAAGCTTTAATTGATATGAAGCTTTTGCCCCCATAAATACCCCAAATGTAATATTTCAAAATAGTTGCATTGGTAAGTATTTACGGTTATAGTTACATACTACTGCTGTCACTTGTAGGAAGTAGGAAAGTTGGGGTAACATGAGGTGCGATCTCTATTTTATGCCAGTAGGAGTTTTGTGTACATGAACTTACACTGGGAAAATTGTTGCTGCTGTAATCTGTTCTGTGCATTATGGCTTAACTGTATTGGTACAATGCACATCCCTGTTAGATTCACAGTAGGAAAGCTTTGGGGGTATTCCTGTGTTAGAGTGCTTATAGTAGAGCTATAGCATGAGCAAATGGCAGACACGTTTCTGTATGATACACTAATTCTTATTTATTCGTGTTGCTACAGCTTCACAGTAAAGTTTGAGGCCCTTGCATACAGAACAAGGGAGAAATTTTAAATCCTGGAATACTAGGGTTTTGCACTTAGAGTTCTCACCAGGACGCTGCTGTCACGGCTGCTGGGAGCAGGTTGATGTCTGAAGTGCCGCCATGGAAAAGATGTTAGTTGAACGCCCCCTAGCTGAAATAATTTTCAGAACATGGCTAAGACAAAAGTTTCCAGGGGATTCCAATATAGAGCTGGGGGGAATTCCACGTACAGGCTTCTTTGTTTATTGGTTTCATCTCAGCCAAGCAGTTACTCTGAGGATAGATACATTTATGTTCATATACTGATCATTTTAGAAAAGTATCTTGCATTAAGAAAGCAATCTTCATTTTTTATTCCTTTTAATTAGGTTGGTACAAATTTGGAAATATGAGGCTGTGCTTGCAAAACTTATCTGAAAACTAGATTGCCATAGATGCATTCATACTTTAGAGGCAAATTGAGCAATCCTACAAATACAAGTGTCATAGAGCTCTGTTCCTTCTCTGGTGTCATAGATTGCAGATAATTCTCAAAGCAAGAGAACTCTGCCTTTTCTATTAGTACAGTTGGTGGTCTTTGAATAAGCTGATAGCATTGGTTTTTTATCTTCAATGAAATGGACATTTTAGTATAGGGAAAGAAAAGAAGGAAAACCTCTTTCTGTGTAGTTAGCACTTTGACTTTGTTCTATTATATACACAGGATGGTATTGATTCTACCCCTTCCTTGATTAGATTGCTCTGCATAGATCCATCCACAGGAATTTCTCAGAGTCTGCCAACACTGTATACATTCAGGAGAAGTTGTGACATATCCAGTTAATAAATGATTTCTATTGCCTGTATTCTCTCTCTCTCTCTCTCTCCTTCTCCGTAAGTCTCATTTTAATGTCATGTTGGAGTGAAATAGACAGCCAGTTTTAAAACCCCAAAGGTATACAAAGTTAAGCATCTCAGGTGATATGCTTAACTGCTGCTTGATTTTGGACAGGCTTCACTGTGAGAGTTTCTTTAACCATTAAAAAAGTGTCACTTAGCTATAAAGTGGATGGTAGACTTGTTAAAATGGCCATACAGCCGTTCTTTTGCAATGCTGACATCGCTGCTTCCACATGGAGCAGGGTTTTTGAGGATGAAGTAGTATTGTAACAATAGATTAGCCTGGTAGTTGCAAAAATCAAGTTATTGAAGATTAGAGACTTCCTTTCCTGAGATTATCAAATGAGGTTTTTTTGTCTTACTGTTTTCTGTGCATGTAAGAGTGCATGAAAAGGTGGACTGTTACCACAAGCTGTCTATATATTATTTTTCCTCAAGCAGAGTATACAGAACTGAGCAGAATTAATTGATAATACACTATAGAAAATGCTGTCTTCAAGTTTACAACAAGCATAACAAAAGTATATTCAGTATGTCTCAACTGCTAAGCAACAGCAGTTGTGAGAAAAAAAATTGACAGAGGTTCAGTACTTCCATCTCCTCCAGTTAGTGCTGAGCAAAACCTAGTCTCCCTTGTATTTCAAAAAGCAGAAAGTAGGCTTTTAAGCAACTTGTAAAACATCATCATCTTGGCGTTTTGCTGAATGTATAAAAGCAGCAAAAAGACACAACCCCTGTATTTTCCTTTGTGGATCACTGTTATGTTCAGAGATCTCTTTTCTCTTGGCTACAGCTGCAGTAAGTAAGTCCAAAAGTTGATGTGCTGTCTTTTAAGGCCCTTGGACTTTTTTGTACCTTTAGGGAAACCAAGACTGGGAGACACATGATAAGAGTAGCTGAAAGCAAAAGATAGTAGCTCATTTCCAACTGCAGCTACCTAACATTTTAATGGTTACAGGTGTATTTCCAACAAGTACAGATTTTTTTAATGAAAATCAGATCAAACTGTGAAATTTGAAACTTACTTTTGCACAGTTCTTTATGAAGTGTGATCAGGATATGGTCTATTGATAAGACTACAATGACAAGGCATGGCAATTATCTGAAAAAATTCCCTTTACTTTCTCACTGGGTTTTTTTTTTCTGTATTAATTATTCTTTATTATAATTTGAAAAAGGACAAAATTAATTTCTCTCCTTCCTTCCTTCCTTCCTACCTGCCTGCCTGCCTGCCTTCCTGCCTGCTTGCCTGCCTTCCTGCCTCTATTTGGGAATCACTGAAAATAGGCTGCTAAATAGTAAGGAATTAGAACATTTATCAGGTTGTCCATTTTAAAGCAGTTAAAGCACACTGCATATGAAAATCTCCAACAACTACACTGGTATTTGTAGTTTTTGCATAAATAAAGAGGTGATGTGTGCATCTTTACATATATATTGTGTATACTGCTTTCAGTAAAGAAATGAATTTGCTGATAAAACACTTGAGAAGATTCTTTGACTTGAAAAATCAAGAAAAATATGTAAGTAAGACATTAGCTTACATGTATTAGTCTTGCAAGTCTTGAATACACCAAAATAAAATGATTCAAACATTACTGAACTACCTGCCTGCACTAAAATTAAACGAAGATGACACAAAATATTAATTGCTATATTAACATTTCTGAATCAGTATTAACTAATTCCACTACCACCTACTCATTAGTTATTGAGGCCCAAATTTAATACAATTGCTGTTTTGTATCAAAGTACCAAGCCATAATAAAGGAGCAGAGGAAATTAAAGTTTAAGTTGTATTATTTTAGCATGTGTTTAAATCATGCTGCCAAATTACTTCTGTGTTTAGCTAAATAGATAGCTTTAGTCATGAAAACTCAGCAAAAGAAATTGATTCAATACTTAAATACTTATAGTCATACAAGTTTGAGTGCATAACACTGAGTCAGGATTTTGGCTTATCCCTGCAATTGACATTTTTACTACAAAGATCTTTGTTTGGATCCCAATTCTTAAAAACATCTAGTTCTAGACCCTTCTGTAACAAAATATCAATATGATGTCCTTCTGTTACAGGCACTCCAGCATGCTCCTATTATAACCAGATGGGTTATCTAATACTCATTAGTGCCTCAACCATGAGATTTTGTTGCAGTTAGAGTGTAATCAATCAGGAGGGAGAACTATTTGGTACTTGTCTAGTGCTTTAGTAATTCATTCTCTATAGATCCTCATTAGAACGAAAAATTACAGCTGTAGAAACGTCTTAGTTTCAAGAAGCAGAAGCACTCTTTTTCTTTTCCCTCTTTCCATGATAAATATTCCATGGTTGTAGGTGAAGGACATGGGCATTGGAAGAAAAGCATCAAATGGCTTCTGGTAGGTTAATCATTGCATTTTTAGGTATGAGGGAAGTTCCCTGCTCTATACTGCTGTGCTGGTTGCTACTTTAAAACTAAGTTCTCTAAGTTCTACACCGATACAGGAGAACCAAGGCTGAGAATCAATTACTGTTGGAAGTAATGACAAGTGATTTTATGAAAGGTCACAGGAATTGTGGCATTTATTTCCTCTGCAGACTGTTTTGTGAAAAGGGAAAGAAAAATAAGAAAAATTAGGAAATCTTGAAAAATCAAAAGTCAGAACTCATGGGGTTTCAAATTATTTTCCTGCAGAGAGCAAGAAAATTGGCCATGATTTTTTACCACTGACATGTTATACTACGAATCCACAACTATGAAAATTTAGTTTCGTTTTAGTGCAAATCTTGCTCAACTCTGCAAGTGTGAACAGTGTTTGCATGGTGGAAGAAATGTTAACAGTAGGCCTCTCTGCCTCTTTATGAGTATGTGTGTCCTCTAAGGGAGCCACTTGCTTAGTCTCAAGTGTGGGCTGGAGATGAAAGAACGTGCAGGCAGAATAGGTGTCTCTCAGAAGACAGGATTAAATGAGATATTTATGTCTCTGAGGTGGCTGCTCTTTGGCTATTTTCCTGTAATCAAACTTTAACAGAGATAACCGCAGAACTGTATCTCCATAGGGCATGTCTTGGCTCTCCCTCTTGCTGTAGTGGGAAATGTTTCTAGTGGGAAATACAGATCAGGCAAAGCGGCTTCTGCAGGTTGGAAGAAAGTTCACTTGCTTGACCAAGGAGTGTGAATGGCTGATAGCATGCCAATGTTAGGCCAGACCTATACAGGCCAGATTTAATCTGTAGTGCAACATCACTAAAGCTGATGGACGTGGTCTCATTTGCATAATACATGCAGAAGTTTGAGACTTCACTGCTCAGTCTGTCTGCTCCTTGCGCTGATGTTACCACCCCTGAGGCAAAGGTAGCGCAACAAGATAGGGGAGTTTGCATCTCTGTTTATATACTTTTCAGCCTGATGGATTAATGCAAATTCAGCTTCATTGTTCATGTAAATTAATATATCAGTTTGGAGTGACTAGAGAGAGGTGTAGACTTTTACCTTTCTGCTGTCCTTGCTTAAGGGGACAGCCTGTTGCAGAGGTAGGTAACTTTTAAGGGCAGCAGCACTGATTTGCACTAATAAACTTGTGGAGCCTTCTCCATGCAAGCTGTACGTTTGAATTATTTTCTTTAAGTATTAATGGATCTTCTATACATCTTCTCAAAATTAACAAGAGAAAATAATATTTTTGCAATATTCTTAAGGAACAGTTTTTTAGGAAACTCCTGGCTCTTAGTGATTACTGGGATACCTGACCTTGGATTTATATCTAAAGCTATTAGAAATTTGACTGTCTCTAATTACCACTTTAAGTGGTAGTCAGATCATCATGTCTTGTCTATTTAGCAAGTCTAGGTTTTTGGAAGCTGCTTGAGATTTGGCCTTGCTTTTTAAATTACTCAGAATCATTTCACATATCTAATTAGCATGTGAGAAAATCAACTCACCTCATTTGACATTAGTCCATTAATGTAGCCCATGAAGTTTTATCTATTGTTATATATTACTGCCACTTATACATGAATAAAAATTCAAAAAGAGAATTGCCCTAAACAGAAGCTATAAACCAGTGAATCATACAGTGTTTATAGCAGTTTTACCTTGGCCAGCAAATTGTCATGTGTCACTTCTAAGTAAAAGTAAGCCATGGTCTGGATGAAGAAAGAGGGAAAAAAAAAATCTATGCTATGCTTGTAGGAGACATCATTTAATCAGCTAGACCAGTTAATAACTCTTGCTGCCTTTTTTATTTGTCAAGGGCTCAATATTTTTTCAATATGAGGTCTGCTTCAGTGTGCTTTAAATGGCAGTTCATAATTAATGGTACTTGAGCGTGTCTCTTATTTCAAAAATTCATACAACATTCTTGGTTACAATTTATACGCGATTTTAAAGTATAATTAACATTCAGCTTTACAAGATATATGCAAACAGATATGCAAATTTGGAAATAAATATGCAAACATATAAAATGTTGTTGAATTAAGTAGTCCTTAACATTTTTAATGAAATCAATATTTTATTCATATTTTGCACACAATTTTGAGTACTTAGTGATTTGGTAGTTCTCAGACTTTTGTGGACCATGGCTGCAGATAGATTCTCTTGTGGCTCATCTTGTCTTCCAGTCTCCTGAACCTCATACTTTATGGAAAACAGGAGCTAATCCAAACCGCTCTAAATTATTGGGATTGTTTTCAATTATGCTTTCTGGATATTTGAGATAGTAAACTTAACATGTTACTGAAACAGTTGAAAATAGTCTTTATAAAAACTTCCATACTGAATCACATTGAAGGTCTGTCTAGCCCAATATCCTATTTCTAAAAGTAGCAAAATAATAAGGGAAAGATATAAAAATGTACATCAAATATATCATCTAAATGTTTTTCTAGCACACAGCCAACTGTGAGTCAAGAATGCTTATGGTGGTTTCTATGCAGTTAGTTACCCTCCATGAATTCTGTTTCATGTGTATGTATATATATATATATATATATGTATATATATAGCCTGTCTTTGTATATGTATATATAAAAATGAGAAAAAAATACACATACACACACATATTCTGGATATATACATATATTCTGGAGATACATATATGTATTCTGTCCCTGACAGTGTTGGTGACATACCAGTTTACCTGTGTCTTTTGAGTGGTAGAGATCCCAACCCCAAACACACCATTACAGATGTGGTCTAACAAGTGATGAGTTTCTCTTCCCTCAATCTGCTGATTATGCTGTTACTACAGTCCAGGATGATGCGTGCTGTCTTCACCAGATGTAGTGCAAGCTCACTGCTGCAAGCAAGGACATTGCGTCATCTGCTCCAACCCCAAGACATGGATCCTCACAATCCCTGCAGCTCCAGACCTGGAGATTGGCATCCTCTCCTCAGGAGCTCATATAACCCAAGTATTCCCTCCAAAGGACATGTAGCTAAGACACCCAGACAGTCAAGGTATAAAGATATGTGGAATTTTGTATTTAACTGATAAGATGGGAAAATCCTCAGGGGTCCTGAAAGAAAGTCAGGGTTCTGGATGTAGTTGCTAGTAAATAACTAGCTGTTAGTACTGGAAGACTGATGGGGGCTTGACAATTGTCATGGATATATATGTTGTTACAGTGTAGCAATAGATTGAACTTGGAGGTCATAAAATACTGGTACTTCAAACTACATCCTTTATAGTGTAATAATATAATGCATTCTGAGGTGAAGCAGCAGGAGCAGTTGAAGGGTTTGGTGTTAAAATGGCTAAAGGCTGAAGTAGCAGGCAAGATGTGGAGACAGGTTTTCATTCTGCTTTCATTTCCATCTGAAGCATGCTTAAAGGTTGCACATTGTTGAACTACTGAAAGAATTTCTGCAGCTGGAGAAAATTGCTGAAATTGGCTGTTTCTTCCAACACCTAAAGTCCTCCATCTAGATTCTGCTGTTAGACAGGATGGCTTGGACAAGCATTGACTAAGACTGAAGGAATTTGAATACCAAGCATACAGATGTAGAGTGGATGAGTATGGCATAGCTAATTGCATTCAGGTCGCAATGCACCATAGATTGCAGGAGGTGTACCCTATTCAACTTCCAGTCTCAGAAGCTAAGTAAATGTTACATTTTAAACTTCATGTGCTACAGATCCCACAAGGTGACTATCAGTTGAAGAGTAAATATGGTTCCCTATCCTTGGTTTGTGAGATTTCTGACCAAGATGGCATGTCTGGGCTTTAATTCATTTAGGGTTACTACGTAAACTTGTTGCATACAAAAAGAGTCATGCTGAAGCCTATGTTGTTGATTATTTAAGACTTGTGCATTTTAATAGTCTGTAGATTTGGTCACTTACATTTTTTTCAATACAACCTAGAATATGTTTCATTTAGTTTACGTTGATGCATAAGTAATCAAAATCATAATTATATTGCTAAAGAAACATCACTTAAAAATAGACACATAAATGCTGTTTTGATCACTCCAAACTGCTATTTGTGGTGCAGTGTTTTAGTTATGAGATGTAGAAAAATTTATCTGCCTTTGCAGGTGCATACTCAAAATGCTATTTCAGGGCAAGTAGTGCTATAGTATTTTTCTGAGAGATACTGATTGATTTATTACTACAGGTATAGTGAGTGAAAATCCATGCAGCTGCTTCTTCCCTGTACATCTGTGGTAGTTTCAAAGTTTTCAGAGTATAATTGACTGAAAGAAGTAAGAGCTTAATATACTAGCAAACCTGTGTTCAAGAGCTGCGCAACACCCTCTGCCTTCATACCAAATGACATTGGTCTTTAAAAGACTATATTGCACACTTGCTCATATACGTTTTATTCTCACAGCATACTTCAGTGCTGGGCTCTTGCAAGATTTTGTTTCTGTGGGCTGGATTTCATTCTAGCAGATTGCCCAATCTCCTCTTCCTTCTGTTGGAACTGGTTTTTGAATTGTCTCAAATTCACCAATGGCTTTACAACAATCTGAAAATTAACAATGGCCCATTACTTGCACAGGGCTATGTGATTCACAAATTCCTTACTTAACTGATACTTCTTTTCCCCTTACTTCCAGCCATGCAATTTTGTGTGCTTTTTAAACCAGTGTAGAGGCAGTAAAATGTGTGTACAATGAAACTTTTTCTTCCTGGCACTCCATCACTTGGAAAGCAATCTGAGGCTTTTCCATAGGCTGATGTATTGGCAGTAACTTAAAAAAAACCCCCAAAATTTAGAAACATGATTTTTGATTATGCTATAAATTGGGATTATTTCCTTCAGGCAGGCGGAAGGACATGCCAGCTGGACTTTATATGTTGGCTGTTAAAAAGCTTTAGGAGCCAAAATTATAATTAGCTCACTCATACTGAAATATGTTCTCCCTTGCTGTTTTATTTTTTTGCCAGAGCCTGATGCAATTCCTGAAAGATGCAGTTTTCCTCAGCACAGGAAATATGCATCATACTGTTGGCATTAAGCAACCACCTGTGCAGTGGCTGTTGCAGTGCTTGCAGGAGGAGGCGATGCATCAGCTCCCTGGTGCATTTTGGGGGTGTCTGTCTGCAGGGCCTGGTGCAGAGGGCTCTCACTGACTGGGACTGCTCAGTGCACCAACTGCAGGGATCCACGCTTCAGGCAGAGGGGGCATGAATCACCCAGACTTGCAGGAAGTGCTTTTTAGAAGCAAACTGGGTGAAAAGCAGGGCTAGTTTGTCAACAAATCATCAGTGCAAGAAAGTTGCTTGTATTTCAGCAGCACCTAGTTTTATGTGTTATAAAGTAGTGCTTAAGAGCACCCATTTAGATCTAGGTGTCACCTATGCAAAATTACTATTGCACACTGTACATAAGTGGTGGGAGTGAAGGACTGGTAGGCATAGCTGAAAGAAACTTTATCAAGGAACTTTGACAGGAAACATGGACTACAGCACAGGATGCAAAAATCTGCCAGACATCATGGATACTTACTGGAAGAACTAAAGTCTCACTAGGACAGTTGACCAGGCCAGTGA
The DNA here is from genome assembly GCF_000738735.6 of Corvus cornix cornix. Lineage (NCBI taxonomy): Eukaryota > Metazoa > Chordata > Aves > Passeriformes > Corvidae > Corvus > Corvus cornix. Next base: position 15,626,896 of record NC_046338.1, on the reverse strand, counting down.
GAGTAGAGCTAGACTGGGAATGTTTTCATTCACGCCGCTCTGTCACTCTTCTGATTTTAGCACAGATGTGTCCACTGTGAGAACTGGTCCATAACTTCGGTAGTTCACCAGAGCTGAGAAAGGGAATGAAGTATACTGAGACAGACAGTACAGCAAATGAGATTTCATAACAAGTCAGACACAGCTCTGCAAAATGAATCCAGATTCTCCTGTTTTACAGTTCAGTGTCATCCGATGGTTCATTTTAATTTGATCTGAAATTGTTACTAATTTTTTCCCCCACTGCTTGGACTGTTTATTTGCAAGATGGATATTTAGTCATATTAGGGGTGGTAAAATGCTTTTCACTGAAAGTTCTCTCAGATTCTGCGTTTGGTTGATTCCTTTTACTTGCATTTGTTCTTTCTCTCTATGTTGTGGATGCTTTCCCATGAATGGGAAAGTTTCTCAAAATGAACCCGTTTTTTAAATTCCATATTAGATATCTATGATGGTTACACAGTTGCATATTTTGAATATTTTGTTTTGTTTTGTATAAAGGACTTATCCAACTCTCCATATTACTACTTTCTTCCCAAAGGAATATAAAACTTTAGGAACATCATTTAGTTTGGATAATAGACTCATGAAGTTCTAGCATTGGGGAACAATGAAGAGGGAGTGTTCCTAGTAGATGTTATGTCCATGCGGGAGCTGCGCCCCGCTGGCAGCTGTGGTTTTAGTCGGCTCTTCCGCAGCTGTGGCTGAGCCGGCTCTTGCGCTGGCGGGGCCAGGCAGAGGCAGCCGCCCCCCCGGCGTTTGCAGGGTGTGCAAGCACAGCCCAGCGGGCGCTTCGGGGCACAGAGAGCCCTCCCCGCACAGCAGCCGGAGACCCTCAGGACCCAAGAGCATTTTAAAGAGTACTGAATAAGTTTCTTGTATTTATTATTTCAGTGTAAAACCCTATATAGTATGTTCATGCATTGATTAACTCATTTTATGGACAGCCTCCCTTCAGTTTGAATTCTCTAACTGGTTTTGAAACTGATTCTTTGCAGACACAAGAAACACATGGAGAATCATATTCTTGCAACCATAGATCAATTCAGGTATTTTGGTAGGCAAAAAGAAGAAATTCAAAGCTAGAGTGAAGAAAGAGCTAAACATTAATGGACCACTAACTTTGAAGTTTGCAGGCAAGCAGTTAAGTTAGTCTATAAGGCTGATAGTAATCCAGCAAATTTTTTCCCACATGCTGGATCTGATGCATGTTTCTCTCCTTAAGATGCTCTTTGTTTTACATCTGTTGAAAGATTAGGGAAAGAAACAGGCTTATAATGCTTGAGTTGAAAACTTTCTTACTAATATTAGCAATATTCAAAGGGGCAGTTTAATGCCAATTTGACTTCTTAATTAACAGTCATCTGGTATTGTAGTTTTGCTTAGATTCCTGGATTCATGCTAACATCAGTTACCCTCTCTAACTCTGCTTTTTTCACATAAGAAGAATGAATGCTGTAGAGTGTGGTACTACCAGATAATACTAAGTCACTGAACAGAATGAAATGTTTAGAATTGGAACTCCAGAAAGTAAGCATGAAGGTGTATTACTTGAAAATTACTATAGTTTCCATGGTGAAAAATGTAGAAGGATTGTAATACAGTTTGTAACATTGATAAAATGTTTTATTTTGATGGACCATTTTCTATATTTTGAAATCAATGAAATATAAATGATGGGAATGTGGTAACAAATATGAATGGGGTAAAAACTTGAAACTTTTACTGCTTGAAAAAAGGGAGTACTCAGACTTTCATGCTTTGTGTTCTGGAAAGTATTAGTAGCTGAAAGGTAAAATCTTAATTTTCCTATACGTTATACAGCGACATACTTGCAAAAGTGATATCTTTTCTTTCTCTTTAAAGCTGGATGTGTATTATAAAAGCAGTTACTTTTCACACTTTTTATTGACTTATATCTTCATAACCGTTTTTGGAACTAGTTTTTCATTAAAATACATGATGCCACAGTAATTCTCTTGGTTGTACATATTTTCATAGGACTACATGTTGCCAAACTAATTCTGATTATACTTTCAAAAAACTCCAGTAAGGAAAATGCGGTGGTAACAAATATCTTTTATGTGTTTTTGGAGGAAATACATATACTTGGGGAAAGGAAGAGAAGTTTGTATGTACTTTAGACCTAATTCAAGCACTTTTGTTTAGTATAATAGTACTGATAAGCACTGTTTTTCTATGTCCCTACTGATTTGCTACAGAACAGGAAATGTAAACAAAGATCAGTAATCCCCCCAATTCAAGTTCAATGCTAGGCGTGTTTAGATTCCTACCTCTTTTTTTAGGTAAGTGAAGATATACAAAGGAAATACATGTTTCACTAGGGCTGTTTGATCTGAAGTGAGTTTGCTTTGAAATTATTTTTGCTTCTTGAAATTTGTCTGCTTTGCTATCTTTGCCTAGAGTACCTACCTACCAAGACTACTCTGCCAGCTGAGGATATCTCTGCTGTAGCAGTTAATGAATGTTTGATGCATGGACTTACTTTTTGACAATGCACTTACCTTAGTGTCCTGTTGTGGACCTCGAAGTAAAAGGCACTGTCTTACGCTAATATTTCAAGATCATCTGCAAACTCTGACTGGTGGTGACCGTGCCGTAGGAGCCAGTAGGAAGTCTGTTCTGCTTTCTTCATGTATAGGTGGTTAACCATTAGCAGTTACCAAAAATAGCGTTATATGTACATACACGTTGAAAAAGAAGCTAGAATTTTTGTGAGAAAAAATAATGTAAGTGTGGAAACTGTGACACAAGAAGGGCATACTACACACCCATACAGAAGTTCTCTGTATAATTTGATGGCTTTAGTACAGAGAAGTCGCTGTGTGGAATAACAAACTGTTGTACCTCTGAACTTACCATTGAATAAAGAATTCTCAAAACCAAAAAAATGAGACCATGAATAAGCAATGATGTGTCAGCTGAAAAGAAGCAATGAAAAACTGGGAAGAGAGAGAAAAATGAAGAGGATTTGATGCCGAAAAACAAAGTTGCAAAAAAATCAGCGTCTGTCAGATTGGTACGAGCAATAGTCCCTAGTTCCTCATTAGCTCCATATACAGTGCATGTTGTCAGAGTCCTTTGGTCCTACATTAATTTATAAAGTATTTTGATAAACAGTTTATTCTTTCCAAAGATGTGCCAGTGGAGACAGAGAAGGGAGGAAGCAATGTCTAGAAGCAGTCATGTAACAAAGGCACAAAATGCAACCAGGGGTTCTAAAAGTTTACTGAAATGCATTTCTCATAAAATGCAATGATCAGATCAACAGTCATCATTCCTCCTAGGACTTCTATAGATCACCGAAGAACATAATTTTCTATGTTCAGCAACTATTTATTTGTGATACTAATATTATAGAGATAGTAAATGTACTTCATTCCTTTTATGCAGCTCAAGTGACACTGAGGAGAAACCGTACAATTATCCAGCTGTACTTACACCATTAGGGAGCTTGTTCTGGATCACAGGTAAGTCAGATAAATATTTTGGCTTTGCGTATTTGGGTACAGAGCCTGTGGTTAGCAGTTGGTATTTGGCATGCAACTGCCTACTTTATCCATTTTTATGCACCAACTAATTTCCTTGATGTAGGGATTTGGGGATGGTGAAATAATTTCATAAATTATAAGCAAAAAAATTAATCTGTTTCATCCACTTCATTCTGGATAGCCATTGCATAAAAACTGTCAAAAACATATTGCTCCGGGTTCATCCCTGCTGCAGTTCCATTGATTACAGTGGAGTTAAATCAAAGATGAATCTGTCTGTTCAATTTAAATCTAATGATTGTTTAAAAAGTCGGGGGGAGAGCCCTGTCTAAATCCAGGGCTGTTTTATCCTTGTGTCAGCATTTAATTCCATTTGCATATAAGCCTATTTCCCTTCTCTAAATTTAATTTGTTAGAGCTTGGCCCTCAGCAACAACAGCAACAACAAAGTAATTGCATGCACTATTGGGCAATGGTGCCAATACAGCATGTGCTATAAAAATGTCTCATGCAAATTTATAAAATGTAGACATTAGTGACACTCTGCCTGGTAACAGGTGTCTGGATATCAGAAAAAAACACCAACCTTGAGCTCCATGGACATGTAACATCTAATAATACACATATGAAGAAGCCTTTTTTTAATATCAGCTATTAATTGTGGCCATTTCACCAAAGGAAATAAGATATCCATGTCTTGTATGACCAATAGGAGCATTCTAGAGTTTCACTGCGATGAGATAAAACTGGCTGAGGTTTAGTTCTCAGGCTGCATTAGATATCATCTGTGACTTTGCACAAGGTGCTCTTGCAGTGTGACTTAGCAAGCTTGTTTTAAACTGGGGAGGAGTGGTTGGCATTGTCACAACATACCTTGTTTGTTTAGCTGCTACACTCCACTGCAGTACTGTGTTCTCATATCACCTAGCCTCCAAACACAGAGCCTGGTCTTCACTGAGACCTTTCACCTGGCCATTTTTGAATAAAAAGACTCTTCTTGTTGAACTTGACCTGTTCAGCAGTCATTCCAATTCAGCTGTTCTTCCAAAGGTAGTGCTACCTGCCTTAAGCTGATAGAATCCTTTATTCTTCTTTTCCCTATCCTTAATATTTGATTGCACCCAAATGGGAAACACTCAAATTTTGTAGGATTTGAGTTTTTCTTTCTGCTTTAAACCCTGGCTTTTTCATCATGCATTCTGATGCATTTAAACTAATCATGGTCATAGTTTCTTATGTCTTGTCAATTTTGCACAACTTCATGATCTGTTGAGGTCACTTCAGTTTCACTATTTGTGGAAAGAAGACACTGATGCCAAGGGGTAAATATATTGACTTGGGGCACTGTGCAATTTTATGCAAATAACAAAGCCTGGAAGAGAAGCCAGGTTTTCTGAAATAGGGCTGCGTAATGTGGGACTAAGGCTGTGCTATACTTACTCACAGAGAGTGGAAAATAAACACTCATCTTCCCACTTTCTGATTTCTGTGTTTAGATAAATCAGGTTATTTCCTAATGTATCAGATCTTTTTAATACACACTGTTCCTCATGTGGACAGGAAAGCCCACTATTACTTCTGTTACTTGCTCCCATTACCTCTTGATGCACTTGCAGCCTATCCTCAGTAGGATTAGAAGGCACTCAGGACCTTTCAGGAGGCACTTACCACTTTACAGGATTATTATAAGCCTGCCTTTGATGTTTTTGTGATCATACCCATCTGTCATAACTGAACATGGTGAAGTAGGCTTTCTTTTTACTTACTGTTCTAACTACGTTTAAAAGGTTGAATATAAAAATATATTTTCTCAGTTTGCCTGCTTTTCTTTAAAACATCAATAAGGATATGTTGTTTTTCAATATATATGCTAACGTTTGAAAAGTAAAAAAAACCCCATGGTTAGAATCAGCAAATAAAGATGTGGTTTCACCTGATTTGAAGGTTTAACAATTGTACTCCATGTCACACTCTTTCCTCTTTTTCCATCCATATATTCATTACAAATGTCAGATAAGGCTAATCCTTCATGTGACATTACTACAGATGGTTACATTGAGGACTTAAACCAGATGCTGATCATCTGGATAATCTGGATAAAAGCTGGTAACCTAAAACAAATCCATTTTGTGTATTACTCATGCTAACAGTTAAGAAATACATAAAATCTTTATTACCTTTTAACACTTTACATCACTCTTTTGCTTTCCTCTTTTTATACTTTCAAAGTTGTTATTTTACACAAGATTTTTCTTCATCTCCCGCTGTCCTTCTACTTCAGCTAAATCATGCATGTATGTATGTAATAAGATTTAGGGAGGGGAGAGACACTTTCTAGATAAGAATGAATACTACATTTATCTTTTGTTTTAAAATTCCCATTGGATTGAAAATTGGTACTGGGAAGTAACTTTAATTTACTTTCATAAAAAGAGATTTAATGAAAATATAAGCAGTAAAAAACTAACTCCCTTCTGTACTTTTGAAGAGTCTTTGAAATTCAGTGATTAGGATAGGAGCTGGTAGGGATGTGTTCTGCTGAGTGGCCCAGACCTCTGACTAGACTTGAGTGGAACCCATTTTTCTGTCTATTTAAGAATAGAAATATCATATCTTAGATGGGATTTACTCTGAATTTTATGTGTATGTTTATTCTTTCGTTTAGTAATGAAGTTTGTATTCTGAACCAGGGGATTCACAAAGACTTGTTAGTCTAGGAAGAATTCTGTGTGTGTGTTAAGCAGCTAATTACTTACATGGGAAATTCTGTGCCATAAAAATACTGGATCCTTCCTTGCCCACCTGTGACTATCCCTGAATGCTGCCTATGGCTAGAGGAATTGGAGAGGAAGATACTACGTTACTGTTTGTAGCTTAGTATAAAGCTGTTTTGGGCTCTTTCAGCTGTACTATTTTTTATTTATTACTAGGTTTTGCTTCTAAGCTGGTCACTAGTCTGGAAGTGTGGGAAAGTAAGTTTACCAAGCACCTGAGCTATGCAATTATTGTGTAGCTTTTCATCTGTTGCCTAGGACACTTGGGATTTAGATTAGGGTAAGCAACTTGAGCAGGTCCCCATACAGTATATGATCTAGGGTCTAATCTGATCTCTGTTTAATCCAGTGAGCTATGAGGGCAGTGGTCTGGAGCATGGTTCATGGAGCATGCTTTCTGTGATTTGCTTCTAAGCTTGTTTTGCTCCTAGTGTGTACTATAGGAACAGGTAAAGAAGTCGAGGTCCCTGGTCAGCCAAAGCATGTGTAGTACTGAGGTTTGAATACTGGGATTTAATACCACCTTCTATTGCCAGTCAAAGCTCTCAGGTGGACAATCCTCATAGTCTTTAGCACAGATGCAGTAGCTTGTAATGACTACCTCTCTCAGAGTCCTCACTATTTCACTGATTCTAAAAGTGTATAGATTACACCATTGACTTAAAATTAACACCGTTCTACTGAAATCAACAGAATCCAGATGACTTACACCAGTGGAAAAACTTCCCTTCATGTATGGAATGATACAGCAGTGAAGTATACTGCTCACTCTGAGTCAAATAATTCTCAATAAGTTGCTGAAAATGTTTAGAAGAGTAGTCAGTCATTCTGCCTTAGAGCATACTGCATATGGTGCAAACCTTCTGCAAGAAGATGAGTAAAGACTTATTGTCCAGATAGTTTCTGTTGTTAATATTCTGTTGTTAATATACTGTTAACAAATACCATCATAATTGTTCATTTTATATTTATACATTTGTAGTGGAAGATAAGGTAAATACTTTGGTCTGAAAGGTTAGCCAAAGGAAGAAAAATTATTGCAAAGATGTGGAAAGGTGAAAGGGGTGAGTAATTACATGAAATATTGCAAGCAAGGAACCAAACTCTTACAATTATGTGTTTTGTGGCAAATGCAGTCTTGGTGGGCTGATACTCAATACACTAAATATTATAATTAATAGTGATAATGTTATTTTAATGTTCGTGGTAATCAAAGAGTGGAAGCAATAACTGGATCTAATTGATAGCAACATTTGACTAACTTTTGACAATTACTTTTTTAAGTGTAAATTTTTAGATTGTCACTTTAAACAACAGCAGTTCCTTGATGATATATTTTAGACACTTGCAGAAAGTATGAAAATAAAGTTCTATTACTGACCACATAGATGTGGTTGAAAGACCTGTGCATGGGGCACATATTTTGCTACCATCTGTTCCATCTTAGAGGAAATGCCCAATTCAGCAGAGCTATTTCTTTGCATGTTGTAGGCCTGGAAATGCCATGTCAGCACTATAAAGTCTGATTCATCAAGAATGAAACGTCACTTTCAGAAATGCTGTTTAGTGGAGTGCGTATGTATGGAAATTATATCCTGGTATAGAGAGGGTCCTGGGTTATGGGTATTTTATGATCCACATACCTCTAATTCATCTTTTGCTTTTGAAACATAACACATGTTCTAGCTGCACTGATACGGGTTCTTGCTTATTATAGTTAATGGATTATTCATCCTCTTTGTCCTTGACATAATCCTAAGTATGTGCATAAAACTCAGATCATGTTGCCCATAAAAACCAATCAGCCCAGAGTTCTTCTGCAAGGTGTTGAACATTCACCCAGAGCAGATGGTAAAAATAATGTTTAATAAAGAGTTAGAGGATTAGTTGGAACAAAAATAAGCTAAGAGAAAGGGATAATTTAATTTCATATGAAACTCCATGACATTTCATGTACCCAAGGACTGATTAAAATTATGCCAAAAGCTGCTCTTTTTGGCCAGTTTGTCCTAATACTGACCCTGCTTATATTGTCAGCTGCTATATCTGCTTGTGTTATTTTACCACTTTCTGAATAACTCAAAAGAAAGCTCTTCTGATTCTCCTGTTGCTGGCAGAAGTAATTCTTAATTAAATAGGAAGAGGAGAGATGATAGGAGTCTGCTAAATGTGATGAATATATTTAAGCAACTGATACCTCAGCTGAGGTTTAGAAGAAAAGTTTTATAGGTCATTTTAAACATAAATTTTAAGTAGTAGTTTTCATAATGTGCAGAGTTAAGCTTTGGTTTGCCTTGAATTTTTAGATGCTAAATGGAAAACAGAGCAGGGGATAGTCCATAAATGATTTTCAGTCTTGTTTTAGGAAAATTTATTTTTGCTATCAAAAAAGTAGTGGAGTAACAAAACTTACAGATTTTGCATAACATTTGTAATGAATGTCCAGTTGTTCTTTAATAAGAATTAATAAAAGAAATTGAGTAAAACAAATCAGAAGCAAATATTTTACAGTTATGGTATTTCTGGGCCCACAATTGTCTGCTATAAATTTAAGATTTATAAGTCAGAAACTGACAAAGTATGTCAGGTATGGGTGCTGCAGAAGCAATGTAAGTGGAATTTACTTTTAAATGCAGTGTCCTTTGTTCCAAACACAAAATTTAAATTATTTGAAGCTGTTCTCATAAATAAACTCATGTTCTTTTAAGAAGACATTTTAGAATGGTTGGTGGGAGACAGAAGACAACTATTTCTTTCAATGGTTATGGCACAAAAGCAAAACAGGATCAAAATCCAAGCTATTAATTTTCTTTACTGAGACTCGGTGGTCACTGAAGCATAAAACCAGATGTGAGCATCTCTGGACTTACTCCAGCTGAAGCTTAAAGCTCTGATCAGTCTTTAATGATAGAGCTCTGTTAGCTGCTTCTGTAATGCAGGAAGACAAAAGTATTCTAGAATCAACGTAATGGCTTTTGCACTTATATGCAGAAGTGGGCCAAAGCGGAAACCTTTGCAAGCCTCTTGATATTTGGTGGCTTGGGTAATATCACTACCTAGTAGTTCCAGCATTCAGCTGAAATCTTCTCAAAACCTGCTCCGCATTTTCTAGCCATTTCCTGTGCTTAAGGCAGTGTTTGCCTCCCCAAAACAAAGGCCCTAAAGTTGTCTTCTGCTGCAGATTATTCCTAACTTAATTTATGCTCCTGTTGCTTCTCTAATTAGTTACATTTGAAAATGTTTCATTGGGCACTTCAAACAGCTAGGTATATTTAAAATAGTCTGGATTAACATAAAAATAGCAAGACAATTAAGAATGAACTGGAAATTAATGAAACCTTAATTTCACTGACAATAAGTGTAAATATTTTATTACAAGATGCAGGTTTAGCTGATTAATGGTTGTAAAACAGATTACTTTAAAACTTATTTCCAAATTGCCTTCAGTCTGCTAAATACTTGTTCATACTTCATTGTAGCCATCTTTTGAAATCACAGTGGCAAGAATAAAGCTCAAGAAGTGTGTCAGTTGATACACAGTATCAGAATCCGATAGTGCGGCTCAGCAAGAAGAGAGAGTCATATCGCACAGCTGAGATGAGACATAGATAAGTCTAAAGCAAGTTATGGCTTTATCTCATCTCAACCTTGAACTAGATGCCCTTTGCAAAGCCCTCCCTTCCCCCCACCCCCCCGTGCTTGTAGTGTGCTACAGCTGTGCTGTAACAAACAGCTAGAATTAACAAAATTGGAGATGGGAGAAAGGCAGCTTCAAAAAGGATATTTTTCATTCAAAACATGTTTCTTAAAGTGTACAGCTAGAAATAAATTGATTGACTACCTGAATTTTGAAATAGAACAAGATATTCAGGTGTAAAAGGACTTCTGTTTAGTCCTTCATGTTAGTAGAATAATAATAGCAATGAAATGTATTGTGAAACAAAATATTTTTAACTTGTTCATATTTTTAATTTAAATAATGTTCCCACTACAATAAACCCCAGAAATTATGATCATTGAGGAGTGGGTAGGTGTTCTAATTCTTTCCCAGATGGTGAATGATTAATATACAAGTAATTTCTCCCAGCACTCAGAATGTTGTTCACCTTGCAAGTCCCTTCAGTTACTCACTCTCCAGCCTGCCAATTAGTGTGTTCACACCATCCTCAGATAATGCTTTTTTTCCCCCCCATCTGTATTTTTTTGGTCTTGGCAGGGAAATGTCAGAAAACAAGCTTTGTTTTGATTTCTTCCCCTTTGTTTTTCTCAACTGCTGCCTTTTCAAAAGTTTTCAGAAATCAAATGTGTGTGGCTGCTTTTTTATTTCCATTTTATCTGTAGTGGTTTCCTAGCTTGCATTCTCCATCTCTAATATCTCCTTTAATGGGGTCTCTGTGCTTCTTTTCTCACAAGGTGAACACTTTCTTCTTTTTCCATCTGAATTACACACTTGTACTTCATAAAGAGATTTTTGGGTTTTGGTAGCTTTGGGATAGGTGAGATCCTACCACTAAGCATACCACATTTTGAATGCATTTCTTGTGTGCACAGTTATTGCTCTTGACTTGGATTTAAAAAAAAAAATTTTTTTTTCCTCTAAGGCTCTTATATTCAAATGCATAATCTCTTTCTTCATTGTTAGATGCTTATCCAAAGGACGGTTAAAGTTATGCTTGAGTATCATGAGACAGTATTTTTTTTTTAACAGAAAACCCACAGATTATTCATTGGCCCAATGTAAGTATCTCTGGAACACACCCTTGAGGAGATAATAACTGTGACGATATGTGCTTTTCTGTAGTAATAGTTTTATTGGCAAATGTAATGTTTTGCTTCCTAGTTACATCAGTGGGTTTTAATAAACAGATATCATGCAGCTACAAGGAACTATCTAATGATATTTCACAAACTGCTTTTCCCAACAGGAAAGAAAGCCAGTAGCAGCTAAAGTCACTGCTTTTCATTACAAATATTCTTAATTTTTAATTTATGTTAGGCTAGGGGATCTCCAGAATAACACAGTATACCACATATGTCCAAAACTCAGAGTACAGCTACATTTTCTCTTCCTCTCTAACTTCCAAGGTCCCTGCTGAAGATTTACTTTAACTGTCTTACCAGGTCTGATGTAAGTTCATACCCAAGACAGATCTCAGTCTGTAGCTGCAGTTGTATATCCAAAAGAATAACCACAATGACTTAGTTCCTGCTGTTAGGTTATTGCTGCACCTGTGACTTCTTAAATTAGCCACAGCTGGCCTAGCTAGGACCTAGCAGCTGCCAGTGGGGAGCAGCAGTCTGCTCCAGGAACTCTCCAGCTTCTGCATCACATGCTTTTGAATGGAAAAACAGCACTGAGGCAGGAGAAGGGCAATGGCAAACTCAGGTTCTCTTTCCTCTCATAGGAAATAACCCTTACTCAGTTTAAGCTGAGTCAAAGCCATATTCTAACACCCGCTTTCCAGATAAATGGTTAAATTTCTGCATATTGCAGAAATATAATCGACATACTCCCTTAATTTGGAAGATCTCCCAGTCACCTGGAAGTAAATTATCATTTTTCAGCACTTGTGACTTCTATTTCCCCCAGATATGCAAATAAAAGCCAAAAACAAACCGAAACCCAAACCTGGTGCAGAAGAACTGGAAAAATCCCATTATAAAAAGCAATTTGAAAGGACTGGTGTTTTTTCCATCCAGTAAATAATAGTTTCTTTAAAAAAGTACACATAACAGAAGGGAAGAGTCACCCTTCTGCTATGCCCTTCCTTAGATATCCTCTTCTGGAAAACCCAATAAAAGAGGAAGGAATTTTATGCTTTAAGGATGCCCTTCATTAGCATAATTAGAGAAGCAATACTGTCTTCTGGTTTCTTCTGAGACAACAGCTATTACCTGACTTGGCTTGGCTTGCCTATGCAAGTCACACTAAGATGGCTGCTACTTTGGCCAGTGAGAACATGGAGAAGCTGGGTACAGGAAAGATTGGACCCCCACATTTTCTAGTAACATCATGTTTTTCAACCTCCTTTCTTAAAGAAAATATAGAAATTGCTCCAGGTTTTCAGTGAAGAGTGGCAAGATACAAAATACATTCCTATTCCCCAGAGATTAAATTAGTGGGTAGGAAGGGTTGTCTGATGCCTTGCTTGCTTGTAATTGCCAATTAAAGAAAATGAAAGGAAATGTTTTGTTTTAAACAATTCTATCCCCTTTTGAATCTGGGCAGATGTGTACATACGAAAATCAAACTTATAATATTTCCAATGCATATAAATTCAAGTATAATACTTTTAATCTTTAGCAGGTAAGTATTTACTGGGGACCTAGATTAATTCTGTTTCCTCAGAATTTCCTTGTGCTCTTTTTGGTATAATAAAGCTGTTTGTGACATTAAGTGTGGTGGATTTGATTTTACTTCAGGTTGACATTTCATGGCACTAAGCGTGAAAAATTACATCCTCAACCAAGCTTTCCTTGGTGGAGCTCTTGGAGACAGCAATAACACCTTCTCATGCTAATTGGAGCCTGTGTGATGGCTGAGGGGTTGCTTCACTGTTCTTTTTGAGTTTTTGACTCTCACCCTGTTACCATCAGATGCTAAAGATAAGATGGAAGAGTAAAAAATGTAAAAAAAAGGAGAACCAACAAGGCTACATATTGGTTTTGTGTACATTTAAGTGGCATTATTTAAGCAGGTCAGTTCTCTTGCAAATCAAATGAAAATGAAGTGAATGGAGGATAGCTGGAATAGGTAGATCTATCATTGCTAATCTGGACTAGGATTTCTTTCTATTGAAGCTACAGGAAGTCATGTAAATAGGGGATAGTTTTCAATAATTCTCAATGTTTTCAAAATGAATATGTTCATGTACATATATGTCTAATTGTCAAGCATGATGGAAGTTTGTAGAGACTGATTGCCTTGTGAATCAATAACAATGAGGCCTTGTCTTTATGAAACTCTGAGCCTTGGATTACAAATCAAAGTAAATGAGGGCAAACTAAGAGCTACTGTATGGCAAGGATGCTTAAGATGGAGTGCAGTCTGTCTTTTAAAGAAATATTGGTCTTATTGAGGCAAAATTTGGTGATACCGACACGTGGCATTGCCACAGAGAAAAGATAAATTTAGATTGAGTGATTTCTCAGATAAATAGGGACCAACAGGGAGTTCATAATGAAACAATTTACACATACTTTGGAATATGACAATGGCAATTTTTCTTGTGCTGAAAACAAACCATTACTGATGTATGTTTGTGACCCAGCAGGAAGTTTTCTAATGTGGACTCTTTCCACATCTATCCAGTAGCAGATGTAATTTGTCCAACTTGTGTAGCAGTATATAATACCATGTATTGTTACTCTTGTCACATTTTTCTATCATGGTGAAAAATTTAGGTTTGTTAGGAATCCCCCAGAAGTGACGTATGTCCTTCAGCCTTGAAAGTTTAGCTCTTAATGAATTAAAGGCTTAAATTCACTTGTCTGTTTTTAGGTTTCATTAAAAATATTTGTGGTGTAATCTCTGATTCTAAAAAAATTTATCAGGTAACATTTTGACATATGTAATAGCAACTTTTCATTCAAATGCTCTAATGTAAATCAGGAGGGGTTCCTTTGTCAATGCAGTAAATCAAGGTGAAAGAACTGACTTCCTTTTTACAGGAAATTTTAGTTGCATTTAAAATGCCTGATACTAGAAGTACTTTTATTACTTGTGGCTTATTTTAGCTGTGTAACAGGAGAAAAGGTTGTCAGTATTTCTGATCTAAATGTGAGGTCTAAAGTGTCTGTCTTTGTCAGTGTGTATACAACCAATCCCACTCAAGATTGGTACAGTCAGTAGGGCTTGTGGACAGAGAATTTCTTGTAAGAGCAACTGAGCTCTCAGGTGATCTTCAGGATCACTGCAGGTCAAATGGAACTACTGGTGCTCCCTAGCATCGGGCAGAGACATTTCTAAGACTTCCTTGCTGAATGAGATGATACTGATACAGCTGATTCTGAACTAGAGAAACAGCTGGCGTTTATAAGCTTGGGATCTTGAAGAGCTGCCCATCTAAAGGAATACTTTGTTTCTGAAGTATTGGTGTGCACCATTGATTTATGGGAGAAAAGTTAGCAGAAATTAATTGTAAAGTATTAATAATTGCACTGAAATTTCTGTGCAGGCCCAAGGGGAACACATTCTTCTGATTTCTGGATTATATATAGCAACATCTTGATGCTATTATCATGATTACCACTTTGCAATTGGTATGTCTTAGCACAGGAACATAACATTCCTAATGAGATATAGCAATAATTTACCTGTCACAAAATGATCTTTTCCCTTGGAAGCGACAGTGTCTTACTGTTACAAATATGTCCCCATTGACTAAAGCACTAATGAATAAAGGTCTAGCATTATCATATTAGATGTTTATGCCATTTGATAAAGTGTAGAACCTGGATAAAAACTATTCATAGGTAGTTAAGGAAGTGAGGATATCTTTTCCCTTTTTTTCCTGGCACACAGAAGGCTTGAACTACTCAGGAAATAGCTGGGGTAAATGCAGAGATTTTTCAAAGGAGACTAGAAGAGTTAAGCATTGCAGTCTTAATGTAAGTTTTTGTAAGCAATTCCTTTTGGAATCTCTGAGCCATTGTTTCTGTAAGGCTCAGTTTTGTACTCCTTCTTTAGGCTTTGAGCCCACAAATTTATGTGGGATTAATTTTAAGCATGTGGGCCTGTGGACTTCAACAGGCACATGCGTATGCATTTTCAGAAACAGAGCTGTAGGAGAGATTCCCATGTATTTTGATGGGAGTTCTGCCTGAATGCAGTTTGAACTCTTGTGTTACTAAAGCCATTCTTTGACACTCCAGTTGAACTGTCGTAACTAGGAAGAAGGTAATTCAGTGAGAGAAATGTGTATTGCAAGTTTTGCCACACTTATGAGAGGAAATCTGTTTCTTACTGCTGAATTTCCTTAGTGATGTAGATTTAAGTTTACTTTACAACACAGGGAGTAGCCAATACATAGTTTAATGTCAATATTATCTGAATTCTGTACTGTTCCTTTTGTATTATTTTGCTTCCTATGACTGTGATTGAAGAGATGGTACAAATCTTCAAAATACACATTTTATGTGTGGTGATATGCATCACTGTGAATTATTTTATAACCATTCTATCATTTTTAAAAGTACTCTATTGTATGGTATTTCTTGGCTGTGTTGTGAGTTTTGGTCATTTTCTTACAAATCAATGAGGATGACTTTCAATACTTGAATAGGGTAAAGCTATTGACTAGATGTTTAGAATTGTGTTTGAATTGTGCATATAGCTGCTGGTCAAAACCTAATGACATTATGTAGCTCAAACTTCCAGAATTTGGAAGCCAGTTTTTAATAAATATTTTAAGATTAAGGTTACTGTTTTAACATAATACCACACCTCCTGCATATTGCTTTGTGGGATTTAATGGAGACCTGGGCTTCAAAGTGTTGTATCATTTTGTGGTAGTGCTGCACTTACTGGTATAAATCTAGATATTGCAGTATCTGAATAAAACTGGGTTTTGAGGTGAAAGAGAATCTTAAGGTGTTGCAGTGGGGATCCTGCAACACGCATATACCAAACCAGGAGTCCCGTGGAAAGGAAATATATATGGACAGACAGATTCTTGCTAGATGTTTCAGAGATGTTTATTTCTCCAGCCGCATGGCCGGAGCTCTGCCCAGGAACTGTCCCAGTCACGGGACCAAGGGTCCTTCTGCCCGCGCAGGGAACACAAACCAACCAATGGGAACGAGGCTGAGCAGGGACAGGGAAGCCCCGTGTCTGTGCCCTCAGGGCCCCTCTCCCAGGGCTACACGGCAGGGGAGGGACCCCAACACCTCACCCGTTTTATTTTAATAAAAGGAGAATGAAAACAACTGGATAAACATAACAAGAACAGTTTCAAAACAAAACAAGCCAGCCTCCTGAGTCTTTAAATGTCCAAACAGATACTGTGGAACATCTTAGGGCTGACAGAAGGGAGACAGAACTCTCTGAGCATGCTTTGTGGAGAAACTGAGGCAGGAGAGGGTTTAACTTCTTCCCTCCCCCTTTTCATCCCCCACTCGGCATTGGAAAGGGATTTTTGGGGAGACAGTTGGCAAAAGCATGGTTTTGTGAGGGAAACCATGGATGAAAAAACGGATTGGGAATACACTGGGGGTAATAGGACATATAGGGTAAAAGGGAAAGGTGGGATTAGGAAAGGGACACTGTAGGGGGGACTTACAATAGAGATACTGTCTAACATGACTACGATTTTTTGCATATATACTGCCTTTTACAGGATTAAGGTGCAAAATTTCATGTATTTTCTGAATGGTGCATGAGACCTTGTGAACTACTCTTCAGCACTGCAATGTCTGTAAGCAGGAAGAGGGCAGGGATTGAGACTGATAGTTACAGGACTTTAGAAAAATTGCAGCCAATGCACCAGAGTTCCATTGTGCACTTCACCTACAGGACTGGGTATGATTTCACTAGAAACATCTTCCCCACATATTTTTTGTCTGAATGAAGAAACTGATCTGAGTGTGGGTTTGAGCAGGTACTATTGGGAGACACATGCTTGCTCCAGCTATAGCCTACCTTTAATTACAGGGACTGGTTTGTATTATGTTGTTTAAAAATTTTAAGGAAACAATGAACTGACTTTACCTCCATCAGTACTATCCCAATATGTTGCTTTTTAGAACTAGAAATGTTTAAGAATTTCTGAAAATTCATGTGACTGGTTCTAGGCTTTCACACTGGCTCTGTTCTGTAGCAGCAGAATGCAAAGTCAAGCATGCAAACCTGAGCCATGAGATGAGACCAAGTACAAACCCATATGAGGGACTGAGGAAATAGCATAATGTGAGATACAGGAAGTCCTCTTGGATAGCATTTACCTTTTCCCCCACATTTCCACACTAACATTAGAAGTGTTGATGAGATAGGACAGAGTCCTGGATGGCTCATAAGTCCTTTCAGTATATAACAAAATACTGTAGTATTGTATATCTCCATCTGTTTTAGTACTGGTTTCCTACTAGGAATATAACTCAGGCCAGCTTACACCTGATAATTTCTGGACAATACTAAAGTAGAGTAGGTTCCAACTTGTACCATGGAAGTGAAAGACCCTATTTATCTGTGCCTTGACCCTCCATCAGCAGAGTTTATCCAGGATTAATATTTTTTACTAAAGGCGTTAGAATCACTTGAATAATTCTGATATAAACTAAGTTTGGATCATCTTATTCTAACACCTCATCAACCAGAGTAATGTGATGAAGAATGTAACTTGATACTTTGTCTGGGAAGATTAGGACAGTCCTTCTTTAAAAAGATTGAAAAACCTCTGATATATGTGAGAAAAAGAAAACCTGTTCCATTTTTACTGAAATATGCAGGGAATCTTTAAACTGCTAAAGCAAGGCTATGTTCCAAAGTGGTCCGTTATTAATATTGAGCAAATATGTACAAAAAAAGCACACAGAAGGTATGTAATATAAAGAAGATGCAAAATATTTCTTCAGTAGTATTACTTGAGTATTTTCTGTTACATGACCACATTTGTATTTGCTTTGTAAGCAAACCATTTTCTTTTGAAAAAAAATCACAACTCATACTTGACATATAAATAATACAATAAAATGAATATGCATTTAAAATGCTACATGGAAATAATTTCTTTACAGCCCCCAAAGGGTGGACTTAGATAGCTGAAGAAACTGAGAAAGAAAAATTAAATGCAAAAGTGCATCACTGACCCAAAAGTTCGCCATATTTGGGTACTTAGTCTTTTGGTTCTGGTACTACAAGCATGTTAATTCAATCCACAGACTAGTAACTAGCATGTAGAAATGAACCATCTCTGAAATATGTAACATTTATGCAAAAGCATAAATATCAGCGTTAATTAGCAAAATAGGTGCAGCAACAATTTTACATCTGTAAAAGCTGATATAAATTAATATTTTAGTGATGTAATGATGTATACTAAAGCTCCTGTGAAAGTGCCTATTGAAATAGCTATTGACAAGTTCTTTTATGTACTCAGTGTACTACCCGCTCAGCAGTACACTGTCATTTTAGAGTAATTGCCCAGCAAACTTTTAAAATGCTGTCACAAAAAAATTGCTAAAACAGAGGTAGCTCTTTAATTTGTCTGTCACTTTTTCTGTCACTCCTACTGCACTTTATGTTGAGTGCAAGTTTAGCTGTCACATTTGAAGTTCTTCCACATATTTTTACAGATTGGGTTGAGGCCATGTTGCCAATTTGTCCTACAATGTTAAGGAAAGTTTTAAATAAAAATATTGTATACACACTTCTTTTACTTGTACACTTTAATATAGAAGATTGGGAATTATTCCTCCTATAGTTGGGGAAACTATTTTGGATTTGTAAAACAGAATGAGTTTCACTAGAGATGATGATTTGTCCAAACCCAGCTGTTTCATAGGAGAATGTATGTGGGTGTGTATATATGTGGTTATTTATATATATATATAATACAGCTGCTTAAGGCTGGTCAGTAGTTGATATTCTGTCCAGGTACAGGTTCTTCAAATGAAGATTTTCTGTTCATAGAAGATAAAAAGGCTACAGTGGGAGGTTTGAGAACAACTTACCCCAGACTTCAAGTGGCCATGGTGCTCAGCTGGGATGTGAGAGAATCCTAAGAGAAGAACTAGAACGTGCCTGTGTGCACTGTGTTTTTGTAATGTTCACTGATTTATTCAGATAGGAAACAGTAAAGCATCTGGAAGCTTTGAATTTTCATGAGATGGGAAAGCTTTTCTTCACAGTTCTAGATCCAGGAAGTTTCTTGTGCATTAGCTATTCTTGTGTGATGCTGGAGGCAAGAAGGCAAAACTGTAATTCAATTTTTTGTACCTTTTCTAAAAGGTTTTATTTTCTGTTTGCTTTTTTAGGCAGGTCCTTCCAAGCAATAAGATTCCATGTTATGTCCCAGGGCAGAGTAGAGGTATAAGGCAGCTATGTCAGACAGCAACTTCTATGCCAGGAAATGGGGAAGAGTTGCTTTAAGGCCAAAAGAGAGTTATGCAGTCATCAGACTTCCATGTAGTTAGTATTATACTTTGCTGGATATTCTGAGATCATGAGCAGGAAGTAAGCAGAACTGAGTGTGTTATCCTTCTTTTAAAAGGAACTTAACTGTGGCATATATTGCAGACTCCACAATTGAAACTGATTGTAAAATTCTGAATTGCAGCAACTTGATCAGCTAAATGCTCTTACTGCTAGAAAATGGTTTTGCTGTCTGAATACCATCACAACTGGAAACTGTATTAGGAGGAAACACCTGAAGTTCATTATCACATGGATCACTTTTTGTTTTCTTACTCCTTAAAAAGACTTCATTTTTAGCTTTCATACTTTTTGAGGGTAAAATGATAAGGAAAAAATTACTGTTTATAGGATTACTTTTTGATTTCAATGAAAGGAAGGTTGCATTTTGATTTTTCAGCAGCATTTAATTCTCTCAAGTAAATAGTTACAAAAGTAAAAAGGAATAATAAAAATATGAGCTAGGTATGCTTGATACATTTAAATGATGGAAAAAACCTTTCTTTTAACATACAGAGTTACTAACAGTTTACACATTTGACTGTAGGGGGAGTGAATATTCATAATAGGAGAAATTTTACAATATGAGAAGGCAGTAGTTACTGACAATCTGTAGATATCAAAGAATGAGGACTGGCACATTAATAAGGAACTTAAAAGCAGATCCACAATCTAACATCTTAGGAACTATAAAACTACAACTTCTACATGAGTCATATGTTTGAACTCCAAACTATCTTAGAAAATTTAGCTAGAACACATTTTTCTTGACACAAATGAGTATATTAATTTCCATAAGATATTATCTCTTACCATATATTTAATTCAGTTTCTTTTTCTACTCCCACTAAGATAATTGCTTACAATATACTGACTTGATTTTATATGGCTAATTAGAGCAGTGCATGGAAAAAATAGGTTTGCAGGTAATAGTGAAATTAAATATGTTAATCTGTGGCTCAGTGCACACATTTTCTATGAGTTCTAATTTGCTATATAAATTACAGTTCTGTGTTTATAAAATGCCCTTGAAAGAATGTCCTATTTTTTGAATACTAATACCATAGGGAAACAAATATACAAAGCTTTTAGCTATAGGCTATATTTGCATAAATTAAGACAACTAGTCAGTCTGAATATCCAACTGCAGATATACTTTTAAATTATATTTTACTAAGAGTTGATAGGACTCTGTGTATTTAAGATTTTCATTCAGTTAGCAATGCAGCAGCCCTTCATAGTAGGCAAGTACATTTTGAACAATGAGGCATAAATAGTATAATAAATAGGCTGTGGTTTATCAGCTAGAGCATGGACCAAATATTTCAAAAGGCTCTGAACTCATTTCTCTGTGAGCTAGTAGCAAATATCTCCACTACTGGTCTGCTTTACAGGTTCATTCTAGAAGAAGCTGGTGTGACTCTCAGTGTAGCTGCCCAGTGCAGTGTGTATTTTGTGACATGACTGCAGTGGCAGTTTCACTGCTATTCTCCACAAAGATTCTGGTAGCCTCAGCTAAAAGACTGGTAATTTCAGCCTTTTAAAAAAAATCCTCACTGTTTAGATAACTCTCCATCCATGTGAATTCAGTTAAGATTCACTAATGATAGGGAGAAGGCAATTAAAAATTTGTGATGCAGAGTCCCAAATTCCGCTTACACTGTTTTATTAAGAAGGGCAAAGGTATATGCATGGCAATGCACTTTTATGCTTTTTTCATAGTCAGAGTGGTCAAAATATTCTCTCTTGTTTAGGCAATGGCAGTAAATTGGGATCAAATCACGAAATGTGTAGAAGAACCTAAATCCTTTCTGTGTCTGGCTCAGGAACAGTATCTCTACTGGAGTTACATAGCCACATGTTGTGGAATGCATAGGAAACATTGTATGGCATTCAAAATGCATCCCTGAGAATGTCTATTTTGAAGCAGCATCTTAATTCATTTTTATTTCCCATGGCTCTGTATCAGTAATCAAGATCTTGTATGCTCTTGACAGAACAAAGCATCACTGGTCAGAAAGTTTTTGATGAGTCTGACAGACATTTAATAGTGTTAGAGTATTAACATTTGGGCTATATTTTATTGCTTCCGTTACCATCTTAAGAGCCAGTAGTATGCTCTGAGTCTTCCCACTAGCTTCACCATAGAACAGAAAACTCAGAGTTAATTTAACCTTCAGACTGTCAAAGTAAAATAAACATTTTTTAAAATGAAAATAGCTAGTCAGGAATAGTTCACAGTGAAAAACTTCATTTTTTATTCATTCTCTTCATACAAGGTGAAGATCATACAAGTGAATGCCTAATACTGTTCCTCTGAGGGAGTGTCATTGAAAGTTCCATGTAGAATTAATGGTTTGATGATGCTGAACAAGCCAGAGAAAATTGCCCCAGAATGTTTTTTAGTGACACTACTATTTTTGGGTGAAGATTTCCCCCTTAGATTTTCTTCATTCTATATAATGCTGTTTGTGCAATTAAATAGTGAATTTGACTTTTTGGAAAAATAACCCTTCAACATTAGCTTTCTAGTAAGATTATTGTGATTGTCCATTGCTCCTTGCTGTTACATGGAAGTTAATAGAGCGCAACAAATAAATCTTCTTTGCTAAAATAAAAAAGCATGTTGCATAACTAAATGTCACCAGCTATGACTAAATATGTGACAGTATGAGCCCCAGTTACGAGAACTGGTAGAAGAAATACAGTCTCTAGTGATATTTTCATCAATCTTTAAGCCAGGTCAGAAGTTTATGTGACACCTTTTTATCTGTCTTCTTCATTACTAATCTAGTAACAGCAACAGAATAGCAAATATAAAGGAACATTTAAAATGTGAAAATTGCCACAAAACTCAACTTAGACCATGTAATGGTGTAAGGTTTGAAGAGAAATCTCCCATAGGAAGAAATCCAACCCAAAAGTATGATAGAAGTCCTGTCAGCTGGCCAATTTTTGATTTTTCTTTTCTTTGAAATATGGCAGAACACTTAGCTGAAGTTTACAGTCTTTAGGGCCAGTTAGCATGGAAGACCATCATACACAATTTCAAGATGCAATGAAAGAAACCAGCTGGAATGGCTGCAGAAACCCTGTTTCATACAAGTACATTGGCAGGTTAACTGTGACTATAGGGGGAAACATGGCAGCTGAATGATAGAGAGTACAAAAAGTCCAACACAGTTTCCCAGATTGACTTAGCCTATGAAGACACTGGCTGGATTTACTGAGAGGCTCTGCAGATAAAACCCACAAACTCCACTTAAGAGCAGTAGAAATCAGGGGTGAAAGAAGGATGAGCCTTAATCCTTTCCTCCCATTGCAATGAGAGCTCATCCAATCTGTACTAAGAGCAATGTAATTTTGCTTCTGCCTGGAAACTGTCAGCTAAGACCAAGTGAAACTTAAAATGGGACAATTTCCTGCAAGAGTTGCTAAATTCTGTCAGTCTTTGGAACACTGGGGGACAAAACCAGGGATATGCTGAAGATCTGTATTTCAGGATGCTCTCTGGGTGGGGTTTGTGTAGATGCAATACTGGAATGTTTGGTGGGGCAGAATATCGGATTCATAGGCATTCTAAGAATGGGAAAGTAGAGGAGAGGGAGAAAGGAAGGGAAAAAAAAAAAAACGTTAATAAAAACTGTTCCTGCTTTTTAAAATCTAAGTTTATCCATATATCACACAGTCTCAGTATCTCTGAATCAGTGTTTCATTGAGGTGAGAAATTAATAACATTTTTAAGCAATATTTTAGATGGAAAAGCAAAGAAACAACATATTTATTTCTCTTCAAAGATGGAAAACACCTGAACTAAAACATGCAGAGAATAGCAAACTAGAATCCTTTTTCAGACTAAAAGTGCTGTAGGGCATCAAAAACAATCACAAGACTTGCATCTGATACAGAATCCTTTTAATTAGTCAACAAAGGTCAGGTCTTAAGTCAATGCACCAGAGTCATTAGAATGGACTGGACTGTACTAAATCTAATTATTCCCAGTCCTACTGTCAGACAAAGATGTTTTGATAATAACTTCTAACAGAGTAATAATGATAGCACTCAAAAAAAGGAGGAAAAAAAAGATGATTCTTCAAAATAAAATCAGATTGATATCAACGTATATTATCATTTGCAAGTACTACTTAAATCAATCAAACATCTGCTTTTTGATTTTAAAATCTGTGACTACTATCCTACTGAACTTCTCAATTTCTTCTTATTGTAAGGGGTATTGTCAAAGCCTGTTGACAGTTTTCAAACTTTCCACATTAGAAGGCACATCAATGCTACACTCTTGCTTTATGCACTTGGACACTCGTACTGTTGAACACATTTTACACAAAATAATGAATCATGATACCGAGGCTACAGAAGTAATTGTGAATCTGTCACACATTGCATCCCACCTTTGGGCCTTGGCTCAAAGAGAGGTCTGTCTGGCAGTGAGGAAAGACACAATGGAGAGAATCTTGCCTTTAATTCACTATTTATTTCAACTATTTTTTCATATAAATTGGAATGGCTATCTGCCTTTTTTTCAGAAGCTCCCACTCATGCTCTTCCAGCTTTAAGGTTCACATAGAATCAGGTTTTTTTGGTGTCACTTGTTTTTGAAAAGTACACTAAACCCTTAAGTTTCAGGGTTTTAAAAAATTTTGAAAATGTATTAGTTAAAATAATTGGAAATATTTTTTAAAAGCCCGACAAAACAAACCCTGTACTAATTATGCTGAGTACTGTCAGTATGATGAGATACATGCAAATACTTCAGCTGTGCCTGTGCCACAGAAATTCTGGAGTACATGATATTTGAATCGTCAACATGTAGTACTCTGACTTAGCTGCTAGCAAATGTATATTTTAAATATCAAAATTTTGCTATATAAGCATAAGAAATTTTTTCAAGCAAACCTAATTTTTTATGACAGTTGTTTAAGTTAAAAATTAACTAAACTTTACCTGAAACTGATCTAAAACCCCAATAATTATATTTCTGTTTGAGTCCTTACATGCCAAGTTATAGCCTGGTATCAAAGTCTAAATATTTAACTGTTAAGAATTCCAGTAAATCCTCCTTATGATTGTTGGATCAAACCATGAAATGTTTAAAAAACTTTCCTTTTGATTTTGGTTCTCTCATCTTTCTATGATTATGACAAGTGGTATACCTATACGTCTGGATTCTGTGCAAAGCAGAATTGTTCAGTGGAATTATTATTTTTGCCTGGCTATTTTACTGTGAAAATAAATTAATTTGTATTTAATTACACATTGCAACCTAACTGTATATTAGAGCTATTTGGGACTACATTTTATCAGAAAACTTTGATCATTGATAAGAAAGTATTGAATATGCCAGTTTTGAATATTTTTTGGAATAATTTCTAGGCCAGACTATGGTGGAAAGGATGGCAATGTGCCAGCCACAGAGAAATGCAGGTTCAAGTATCAACTCTTATGATTGTTTGTGCAAAAGATTCTCAACAAGTTCCCTTTCAGAATTACCACTGATCTCTGGGATATGGTTTTGGCCCAAGAATGACTGTTGATGTTAAAGACAAACCTCAGCTCCTGAATGAGTCTGTAGTTTAGAACAGGGATGAATATATACTTTTGCCTGGCATCTGGGACACACATGTAAGTCCTTTTTCTTTATCCCATATCCTCTGTGAATGCTCTGAGCACTTGGTGTTGACTTTCAGTGCCTGCGGCCTCTTTCCTTCTTTTCATAAATATCACTCAGGGCAATCATTGCGTAATCAGTCCTGCTACTGAACCTGACCTGCAACATCCTTCAGAGTGCAAGTCTTGTTTGCTTCTTTCCTTCATGTCCACATGGAATATAGCAATACATATTATGCAAATGACAACACCAATTTTTGTTTCCTTGTCATTGTGGCCCTTTCATTATTTCGCATCTTGGCAGTCCTTTTGTTGACTCAGAATTTCATCAAGTTGAGAATAGGAATAAGATCAACCGGAACTCTTCCATCTGGTGCTTTGACACCAGTATGAGTGTAACTCAGTTTGTGAGTGACCTTAAGGTCTGCTTTAAACTCAGATTTAACTCATAATTATAATAGCTAGCTTTTACCCCAAATGCATCATGTCTATCAGAAATCGAAACCAAAGTTCCATTCATGCATTTTTTTTTAATGTAGTCTCCCTTATTAGTGGCATCTTTGACCCCTACATTTACAAACCCCTTGGACTCAGGATCCTTAGTCCTATTCCATGCTTGTTGTACTGTTTAGTGGGAGGACTCCTGGTTCATACAAAACTGGTTTATGTTCCTCAGTTCTCCCTTTGGCTCTTGCCTGTTTTGTGCTTATGTCAAGCGGATGTTGTGCTTCATTGATACGCAGCCAAAAGGAGGATCCTTAGGTTCCGTGACAAAGTTGCTGAATTTGTAACACTTCTAAGGCTGTCCTGACTTACACTGGGAATGGAATTATTCCTCAAGTATTAGAAGAAAATAAAAAAAAGGATAGAATTAAAAGCAGATTCCTTGCTGCAAAATACAGATTTGTATTCTGTATAGGAGGATCCGTCCCTATTTCACCAATGAAACAATTCCCTACATGCCTAATAACACAATCAAACCTTTTTCTTTCTTGCCAGCCAGGTCTGTGGGTCTGTAGTAGTTTTTTCAAGTTCATGAAAAAACTGCTCATTCTAGTTTGAATGGCTTAACTGCTTTTGTATGTACTGAATGCAATTTGCCCATGAGATCTTTGTATTAATTATGATATATCAAACTGTATTTCATGTGTATATAGTGCTGTACATAGATTTAATAACTAGATTTAAACACTTGTTTAGTATCAATGCAAAAGGAAAGATGAAGGGGGTATACTTGCCACAAAGGGCAGACAGTCTTCTTTATGTTTAAGGGAGTGAGGTAGTGTTTTTTTCACCAAATTAAGTAGATGGAACTGCAGCTTAAAAATGACCATAAACAGGAGAAAATGATGGGGTTTTTTTGTTTGTTTTTCACTAGGCTGATATAAAAGTCTTCTCCTTGGAGTGTCTAGCATTGAAGTTTCTATTCTGTAATGAAATACATGCCCTTTACTTCAAACAAATTCTAGTTGTTAAGGTGGATAGACCCATAATTTGAGTAAAAGAATTTGTGCAATTAAAATAGAGAGTATCTTGTACTTTGGCTATAAAGCACTTAAATTTATTACATACAGTGAAAAGTTCTCATTCAATGAAATTGTTCAGTGGTCTGACAGATCACTTGTTTAAGGCACTGAATTAATAGTAAACTATATCTACAGATTAGCAGTTTGGAGCTTGAGCCTATAAATATTCCTATGAGTAATCCCAGTGAAGTAATTTCTTCCTAAATGATTATTTCTAAATGCTTTAGAAGAGTGTAGTGGCTGTATTCTAAAAAGATACTGCTTTTTGGAATACTTTCCTGTTTCCAATGCATAGTGTCCACTGCCAGCCTACACATCAGCTTCAGGAAACAGCATAACTGTTTTCTCAAATATATATATATATATATATATATATATTTCAATCTGTGAAAAATTCCAGTCTTGTGAAAAGCACTAATTAATGCCAGTGAAATCTGTGGAGCTGGACCCTCGTGGGAGTAGCTAAATCAGGATAAACTGAGTAGTACGTTTGAAAGTAGTATTTTACGGCTACCAACACTGAGCCAGATAGCAACCTGGCCAACAGTTTGTGGCACTTACTCTTCATCTGTGTAGAGCAGAGACTGATTTGTGAAGTGTTGGGCGATGCGTTGTGTCATGAGGGGCTCCATCAGCGTACGGGTTGGATGGTTACGCACATGGCAAGGCTTATTCTTAGGAATAAGGGAGGCTTGGTAGGACTGAAAGGCTGAGCTGAAACTGGGGGTGCTCAGTGGCCCGAGCTAGACCTTGTTCAGCCTTGAGGGGCCCCACCAGACAGTGACACATCGGGCCCGTGCCCCCTCACCCGGGCGGCTGGAAACTGCGTTTTTGAGGAGAGGCCTTGGGCTTGCGGGAAGATCGCTGAGCAGGACGCCGCGGTTTGCTCAGGGCAGCCTGAAGGGCAGAGCTTTGCACTGGCCCAGGCGCGGGGCAGAGCGGGCGGCTCCCGGCACGGGGAGCGCAGCCTCGGTCCCCTGGCTGCTCCCGGCCGCCAGCCCCGGCGGCGAAGGGGCGCATAAGCGCTCAAATTCGCTCCGCGGCCGCGCGGCTGGGAAGCGCCCCTGGCCCCGCCGCTCCCCCCGGAGCTGTGCCGCAGCGGCGCGGGGCCCTCGGGGCGCCTCGGGCTCGGCGGCGCCGGGCTGCAGCCGCCCACACGCCGGAGGCGGCCCACGGGGGCCACTGGCGCTGCCACCGAGTCTCAGGCGGCCGCGGGACCCGGCGGCGGGCAGGGGCGGGGGCAGGAGCGGGGGCAGGGGCAGGAGCGGGGCCGGGCAGGGCACGGCAGGGCCAGGTGCAGGCCCAGGGCCAGGCTGCCGCCTGCTGCCGGCCGCCGCGCGGGCAATCACGGGTCCCCCCTCACTGCTGATTTGCAAGAGCAGATTAATCAGAGCGCGCGGCTTGATGAAATTTGCTGTTATTGTGCCCATTTTTAGAAACATCTTTTATTATCTTCATTATTCATTTACAGGGGACCGGCATCAATTATGCAAATGAGTTCACAGACTTTGCAGATTACTTCATTTGCCGCTATTGTTTGTGGAAATTTAATTATTAAATATTATTAAGCTTGCGTTTTCTTCAATTTTCCGAGGCTTAGTTTCATTTGATTTTTCCTCCAGCTGCTCTCGTTTCCTTTCAGTGCCAAAACAGCTCCTCATCAAAGCAGCTCTGGCATGTGAAGACCAAATAAAATCTCCTCAATTTAATAATTTTGATGTTAGTCCCTTGTTCTCAGCTGCTTGCTCAAAGCAATGCAGAGAGAAACGCAGAGCACATTCAATTTAATGAGTAGAAATTGAATTCAAGTTTGTTCGGAATTGACTTCAATTAAGCAGAGTCTTAATGATAAATTAATCTCTTTTCTTTATTCCCTAGAATTTGTTTTTCAAAGTAGGAAATTGGACTACATTGAAAGACCAAATAAAGAATACCAATTTTAACTAGATTATGGAACCGATAGCAAAATTTAATTCTTTATAGTAACGTACTTGGACAAATAGCATTCACTCTATGGCATGTATTATAATTTATATTCATTGTTACCACTCACACTTTCATGGCATGGATAAAATGGCAGTTGAATTAAATATGGGCCTGTAATAGACTTCAGAGTTTTAATCTTTATTAAGAAACTCTAATTGAATGCATAATTAGCTTTTCAGGGTCTAGGAAACTAGGTTTAATATCTATGTGGGCTGAAAACATAGATCAGGCATTTTTTAAAGAACATTTTTTATGAGTTTATTTTTTAGGAGAAATTATCTTGTAACATGGCTTGTGTAAAAAGCCACTTTTTAACTTCATTGCAAGAAGCTACGTATGGAGGAGTGGTAGCAAGTTTTCTTGTGCTCTGAATTCCCAAAGACAGCTCTTGCTTTCTGGGTTGATAGTGGGTAGTGCAATCGTCTTTCATTAAAACAAGTCAAGATGCCTTGTGCCTGTCCCCATTGAAACACAAAGGCAAAACAAGTCAATGCTTTTGAACAGCAGTGTGCCCTTTTCCTTCTGTGCTACAGTTCTACCATGCTTAGACACCTTAGTATCTTCATTATTTTCTTCTGTGTTATTCTTGTGGTATGACTGCCATAAGCTCTATATTTTGCTATTTCAGAGAGCAAGTCATTTTTTCAAGAGTGGAGAGTAACTTGCATGCCTGCTCTAGGTTTTCAAAGGTGATCAAGCATCCTTATGATGTCTTAAGCTGGCCATCTCATGCCATTGGTAATTCATGAAACTGTGATTCTTTTACCCCTCAGTGGAAAAATCCCACTGTTTTACTGTGTTTGATTAAACTTATAAAAATATCATTAGATGAGGGACCTTCAAACAAAGCTCTGTCTCATATATGGTTATATTTATGTTCAAAATGAATAGAATATCCACCCATAGTACTAGCATTTTAGAGCTGTTATGCAAACATTCTATCCAGTGATGTCTCAGGTACGGAAGGAATTTTTACTAAGATTAATTACAGGTTCAGGGGGTGTCAAATTCTGTGCTTTTGGTTTTCAGTGAAGAGAGTGGGTAAGTTCAGCCAGCTGAGGAACATTCAGTCTTCTGCTTTACCTGCACATAAATTCTGTGGTTCCCAGGCACTGAGCAAAGGTATATATTGCTTTTTAAATAAGAAGTAATAAATTGAACAATTTCCGTTAGACACCTTTTACAATCTGCACTGGACTTGTGAGCACCTCCCACTGTGTGTCCAGCACTGGTGTGTTTCTGTTTTCCTAGAGTTTCCTGTTATGTTTTCTTGGTGGAAAGGGTCAAGAGCCTGTTAACAGACTCTTTGCACGGCACACAATTGAAAATATTTATTAAGGAAACATGTTTATTTTTACAGATCTGGAAGATTAAGTTTTACTGCTTTAAGGGTACCCATGTTCCAAAGATTTGCTTCAATTTTCTGAATGTGTTTTTCAGTAAATATCCATTTGGAAATGGGAACCAAGTTTCTCTGGAAATGATAAAGAAAGGTTGTTTTGTCTTAACTTCTTGTATGTTTTGGGGATATGGTTTAGTGGTGAACACGGTGGTTCTGGGTTAACAGTTGGACACAATGATGTTAGAGGTCTTTTCCAACCTTAATGATTTTATGATTCTATACTTCAGAACTGCAGTTATTTAGAAAGAGATTAAATGTTTTTACAAGAAGCTGCAGTTGCAGTTCATACATAGCTGTGTTGTTCCATGTAGAAATCAGTCCCTCTGTTCCAGTAGACATAGACCAGATTTATGAAAACATTCAGGTGCTCAGGGTCACAGACAGCCTTGTAGAGGTGGGAGATGTCAAAGCTCCATCAGTCTTTGTGGCCTACATGTCCCATTGAGCCTGGGTTTAGGGATGACACTGTAGGCATCACACACATGCATGTTCCAACAATTGACTACATTTTAAAACATCTACAAAGAAGTCATTAAGATAGTGTTCCTGCTAGAAATACCTATACTATAATAGCACTGTGGTACTCCATATTCCCTTGTATATCACTGATCCTCTTATCAATTGCTTCAGTGCAAAAGCATTAAAAGCTTTTATTGCATATAGATCTTACAAGTTCACTTTAAGGTCTGACCGTTAAACCAAGCTGTTTCCATCTATTTGTCTTCATTTGCAGTAATAGTTCTGTAGTTTGGTGCC
The DNA here is from genome assembly GCF_000738735.6 of Corvus cornix cornix. Taxonomy (NCBI): domain Eukaryota; kingdom Metazoa; phylum Chordata; class Aves; order Passeriformes; family Corvidae; genus Corvus; species Corvus cornix. The sequence goes on along the minus strand of NC_046338.1, from coordinate 15,596,147 downwards.
TGCCTTCTGCAGTCCCAGGGTTCTCTGATTAGACTCCTGTGGACACCTGTGCAGATCACACTGCCATCTTTTCCTTTCATCTGAAAAAGCCCTGCAGGGCCCTATATGTGGTAGAGTGAAACAGTTTCTCAAAGTTACTTGTCTTATGTACAAAGGAAGACTGTATGTCAAAACAGGTTTTTTTAAAAAAACCCTGAAACTGACTTTCCCCCTTTCACAACTGAATCTGATCTTGGTGAGCAAGTCCCTTTTCTGCCTTGTACGTTTTCCCAGGAGATTTTGCTTTTTTGAATCTCTATGAAGCAGAAATGGGATGACTCCATAAGCAAAATTCAGCCAAAGCAGTAAGTTCCTTGGAAAGGAAAAGAGCCATAAAACCAATTTCAACTAATGAGTATATTCTGCATCTGATTCACAGAAATGCTGTGCGTGTATTAATATGCCTTTTAAAACAGAAGAGTGAATGTTTTTACAAGAGACATTGTGTCAATTTTGGCTATGCTAAGGAGTACAGTTACTAGTAGATTATCTAGCCTGGCTGGAAGCTCAAGCTCCCAACTTCTCAGAGAAGGATGAGGCAAGATACTGTAAAAGGAAATAATTTGTTTCTACAAGAAAGATGGAAGGGGAGGGAGAGATCACCTTCCTTAAATTATCCTTTACTAATATGGAAGAACTTTGGTCTGCTAGTATTTACACACCTACAGTGTAAATAATGCCCCACTTATGAGAGGACTATAGTTATTTTATATTCTGAGTTTATTTTCTGGAGATTTCAAAATAATACATTTCTTACAATCAAGGTTTTACAGCTTTCTTTAATAATTTCTTACTAGACAGTATTGTTTGCAGTGCTGCTTTTTTCTACTTCCATTTTTTTTCTGCACAGTCATTCAACAACCCTGATGCTAAATGCATGAGGCAAGAGTAAGGTTAAATATTCAAAAGGTAAGAAATATCACACTTATAAAATCCCTCTAAGAAGCAACTCTTGACTACATTGTCAGCTACTATTTCTGAAGTACAATTATTATATCACTTCAGATAGTGTTGCATTTTGTGCTGTTGAGCACTTGGTATATGCCAGAAAATCTGGCAAATCTGTCTCAGCTTTTCAACATCCATGAGCCAAAACTGCATTCATGACTACTGCAACCTCCAACCACAGGTCTCTATTCTGTTCTCATGGTCAGGGGCAAAGCATGGATTTGCTGATCCACCAACATCTGAGTACTTTCTAGTGCATAATTCTGTAAATCACAGCTGCTTTGCAGGTTTATTCTACATTGCAGGTATGATTATCCAAATTTCAAGCTTGACTGATGAACTGGGTAGCCATAATTAACTGTCAAGGACAAAACAAAGCTCTATGAGCTACAACTAAAATTATTTCTCAGGACACAGCTATGGGCAAGAGAGAAAAATGTGCATTTATTCTATATAGTGCTGTTTAAGAAGTGTTTCCAAGTGGCCCACAAATTTTTATTCAGTTGTATCAAGTGTCACTGGAATGGAAATTTACGTAACAGAAACATCCATGTGTTCTTTGAAGTGATTACTTATTGTTATTTTTTTAATCTCTGTTCTTATGGTAGCTGTGCTTAAAATCACTGTTTTCATTGTTTGTGTTGGATGACCACACTGCAGGTTGTGTTTTGTTATTGCTTACTGGTGGGTTTCTTACACCTTTCCCTGAAGCATCTTCCGTGCAGGAGATAGGATGTGAGACTAAGTAGCCTGTGATCCTAAGCAATTCCTGTGATCCTAAGTTTGTATACTGTATTGGAGCTTTGAAACTCTTGCATTAGATGGGATATGGTTGTATTGCCCCGGGGATGCAAAGCTGAAGTACCAAAGGAACAAATTAACAGGATGTCACATTAAAATAATTTTTCAACTCTAATTTAGGTAACTAGATTAATGTGAGTTCATTTAGGAATACTTAAATATAACATAATCACATCTAAATGATGTACAATATCAACAATAATTAAGGTAGAAAAATCAAATTTATGTAAAAAGGAGTCTAGACTTTCAGTGTTTGTACACCTCAAATACATCTGTTGAAAGAAAGTAGAGTCAGAAGGGAATGCTTGTAATTCCAAATCATGCAGTAAACATGACTTTGACTCTTGGTCTTTCTGTAGGGAACTTTTTAAAACGTGACATTTTCTTCTGGCTTGTTTTCCATTACCAGAACTGGTCAAGCCCTTCAGTCCACTTGAAAACACTGTAGAATTTCTGTAAGTACTAAAGCAATGTGACCACAACCTATAATAATAATTCCCAAAAATATGTGTATTTTCAGTGGTTTTTTAATGCGCGTGCTGTGGTCCTGTTTTATGAAATGTATAAATGGCACAGTAACTTTTGGCATGGATGTTTTAACAAAGCAAGTTTTAAGGGTGAAATGCAGAGGAATGCCAGAAGAAAAAGAACCTTTGAAGCTTGTGATATAAGTGAAATAGACTAATATATAATTAATAAAGGGGAAAAACTAATTTTCAAATGGTTTGTTGAAAAGCAAGGAATTACATTCACTGGAATAGGTCAGGTTACCCTGAGAGTATTAGCACTATTAATTCAGCCTGGATAAACAGCAAAAATATCTATTTTAATTTTCCCAGAGCAGATTTCTTCTACTTTTAAATTTTCTAATAAAGAAAAAATCCTGTTTATCTATCCAGGAACAAAATTCTTTAGGAGAGTGTCAATGGTCTTTACTGTGTACCATTTCATCTTACTGCAGTACAATTTTAAAATTTATTATTTGGTTATTAACTGTGACTATTAAGTCATTTTAATCATAAGGAACTAAAGTGAAAACTTCAAATAAAACTTGGTAGGTTTTGATGCTCCATGAAAAAGCAAAAATCATCCATAGACTGATGACATCTTGCTGTTTGAAATGAGCATTTTTGTTAAGTTTGAAGACTTAAATCTATAGGTGGTTATTGCATTCCATTGTCCAGTTTCCCGGAAGTTTACCTAATTTTAGTAGTTCTATTATATTGCACAGAATAAAGTCATTTTCCTGTCTGCAAACTTTCTCTCTGTAACTGAGCAATCAGTTGCCTGAAATACAAGCTGTTGATTCATAAGAGGAACAGACAGGTATTTAATCAAGACTCTACTTAGATGGCAAATGAACCACTGCAGAATATTGCTCCCTACTTGGTGTAGTGCATCTTAATAGAGAATATTCACCTCTGTGCCAAATTTTCCATCATGTGAACTTTTGGATCCAGAGCTTTTCCATACCCCTGTTTAATTGGTGAGAGAAATTCAACACTGAGTGTGAACATCAGAGTGATTTATAGCCTATTCAACACTACTAGCATGGTAGTTTTGCAAAGGATGAGATCATAAGCAAGCAGAGACTTTGTCCTAATTAAACTATATATGTATACTGTGCCTAATATGAAAACAATCCAGAAGTAAACCAAGAGAAGTCATTGTTAGATTCTGTTCCTCAGAAGCTTCTTTTGTTTGCTGTTAATGCTCCTCTTATCAGTGCTGTTGAGAGATCTACTCTTAAAATATCTGCTAAAGAAAAAGAAGAAAGGAATTATTGCTTGAACTTTCTTAGATTGCAGCCACAAGCTCTTTTAAAGGAAATGTAATGAAATAAGGAAAACTAAGACAATGGGTGAAGAAAACATGAGTCAGAATAAACAGGATAGAATGAGTTGGAGAATGTCAACAATGGAGACTTCTGCTGAAGCTGCACTCCTATTCCTGTGGGTTTGTCATAGTTTAACCTACTTGGCAACTAAGCCCCACACCCACACAGCTGCTTGCCCACTCCCTCACCAGCAGGATGGGGGAGAAAATCAGAAAAGTAATAGTCAGAAAACTCTTGGGTTGTGATGAAGACAGTTTAGTAAGTAAAGCAAAAGCTGTGCATACAAGCGAAGCAGAACAAGGAATTTGTTCCCCAATTCCCATGGGCAGGCAGGTATTTAGCTGTCACCAGGAGAGGTCTCCATCAGGCAAAGTGGTTACTTGGGAAGACAAAAAGCCATAACTCCAAACATGGCCCCCTTTCTTCTTCATCCCCCAGATTTACATGCTGAGCATGATTTCATATGGTGTAGAATATCCCTGTGATCAGTTCTGTCAACTGTCCCGGCTGTGTCCCATCCTAGCTTCTTGTGCACCTCTGGTCTACTCACTGGTGGGGTGGGGTGACAAGCCAAAAAGGCCTCAATGCTGTGTAAGCCCTGCTCAGCAATAACTAAACCATCCCTGAATTATTAATGCTGTTTTCAGCACAAATCCAAAATGCAGCCCCATATGAGCTACCATGAAGAAAAATAACTACTTCAGCCCAAACCAGTACAAAGTGTCAGTTTGCTGTGAGCATGGGAGGATGTGTACAGAAGGCGGTAAAACTGTCCTGAAGTGCATTTCCCACACTACTGATAAAAAATAAGTCTTGCTAAAAAAAGGAAGTGACAACCCATGAACTGTTCCAGTGTTCTAATGCAGCAGATTTTCTCCTGTCACGTATGAGATTTACAAATGGAAGTATATGTGTGTCTAGGGACAGTAGTGTCACCAAAGTGAGTCACCTCAAAAGAGAACAGTTGGTGGAAGTGCTGCATTCTCCTTGAAGGAAGAAGCACCAGTTGGTGGCTGAGTATCTCTAGTTAGTTAATAGAAAACTTGTTCAGAGACTCTGTCTGAGCCAGCTATCTTTTAAGCCTGCTTCTTAAACAGATTGCCCAATGCCTATCCCAGAGAAAGGCTCCCTAGGAGAAGGGTTGTGTATGATACCAGCTGCTTTATCTTGGGTGAGTTAACTTGGTTTTCTTCCATCAGCATAGCATTCAGTTTTAAGAAAGTAAAATGTTTTACACTGTGACTGAGTTACCCTCAACTTCTATAGCATTAGCCTTTGTTACTAACTCTGGCAAAATCTATTTTCCACTTTAGCTTCTTGGTAGTAAGTAGTAGTTATTCAAGGCCTAGACTCAATATACATAAAATTAACCAGAAGTATCATAGCCATTAAACTGTCAGTTTTCAGCAGGGCACTTGTGATATTACCTATGGCTTCCTGGCTTCCTCTAACGATCTCGTCCATCAGCTGTGTCTCTTATGCCCTAGAAACTGCTGTCAGTGGCCTGGCGGATGGCAAATTTAATGTCTGTCATGTTGTGAAGCGTGTGTAGGAGCTGGATTAAATGAAGAGAAGGTTGGCTCATCTGGCTGCCTTCTGAGGAGCTTCAGGTTGTGGAAAATTTCTCTACATTAGGACTGCAGTAACTGGAAGAGAACAAAAGTAGAAGGCAAGGACAGCTTGTGGTGAGGTAGGGAAAGGGAGGCAGCAGGGACTGGATGGAGATGGCTGAAGTACATCTGCTGTTGGAGTATAGGAATAGTAGTTCTTTTCAGTGCCATATTGGAGTCTTTGAGAACTTTTAAGGAAATAATTTACTGTCAGTTTTTTCAACCTTAGACTTCTAGCACACAGGCTTCTCCTAATGCTTGCAGGCATTAGCTCTTCCTGCTTTTGGAAAGTTGGAGGGAGAAAACAGAAGTAGAGGAGTGGTGTGGAAGTATCTGTCTGCTTGTGGATAAAAAGAGTGAGGCATCTTTCCCTCCTGTCCCAAACCTGAGGCTTTTGTGGAGCTCACACTAAGTTATAGGAAACTCATCTGAATAATTCTGCGCTCTGTGGAAGTCAACTGCTTTTTTCAATAGATTTGTAATGTTCCCAAATACAGTGGTGATACAATGGTAAGGTAAGCAGTGAAAACTTCTGATACATTTTTAAGTAAAATGAGGGAAAACTGGCCTTAAAATTGCATTAATGAAAAGTCATCCCTGGAAAATAATGGTGAGAGTTATTTTTATGCAAATGCAGATTTTTGATGCCAAGACAATAAGGAAAAGCCGCAGTTTGTTCCATTAAGCTTGTATCATATTGTCAGCACTTGCCCATATGGAAAACATATAAATTGTCATGAAAACATGAAAACGGCACAATTTAGTAATGTTCTGAATAGGCTTTATAAATATCATATGTATTTTTAAATACATAAGTGATGCAGTTTTGAACACAAAAGAGCCACAATTGTGGCAGCCAGATTTTGCTGTGTTCCCAGAGCAGCAAAATTAGCAGAGCTGCAAATGAAGTTATTCAAAAGTTTAAAATTTGGAATAAGTCAGAAGAAGTATTAAGAGATTTGGTGGGAAACCAATAAAAGCTAAAAGTGGCACAAATATGCATTCTTTTTTCTCACCGGAGGTCAGATTTTGTGTGTGTGCTTCTAGATTTAACTGAGCTTTTTTTCTTTTGTATGAGGACTCAATCATAAAGCTTAACAATTTGGTGGCTGGAGCAAATTTTGAGCTCATGGGTGGCAGAAGTAGTGCTATTGTTGGTCAAAGGGTATGAATGTGGGCAGCTCTATGACCTTTCACTACATTATGTGCTTGTGTGGGTCTGGCAAGTACTAAGGCTGGGTCTATAGGTTTATTCTTACCCTGCTGTTAAACATACCAGTTGTAGAGAATATCAGAGCCCAATAGGTATGAATGGAAAAATGAGGCTATGCATTAGCTGAGAGTCTGGCTCATTATGCAGAGAAGAGGAATCAAAAGCATCTTTGCCATTTTTTTCCCTTACCTTATTCCACTACATGTCTTCCCCATAGGTTTTGTGTTGAATTTGTGATGGCCTCAGTTTCAGAAAAAATAATTTTGATCACTGTTGAGTATTATGGTGTGTGTGTTTCAGTAATTGATGCAGGCCAGAGACTAGGAGGTGTTTGGCAAGCAATAGTGTTATTTTGGGATCCACTGTGCCTGAGATTCCTTCACAGGCTAATCATCCAGTAGCTTTCTGCTAAAATCCCTTCTGACTTGATTCCCTGTTTGTAGAGTCAGTAACATTCCTTTCTTTTCCACCTTGTATAAGCCCTTCCTTGTGGAGTTTAAAGTCTCCAGAGCACATCACACATGCCTAGCTAAGGTCTTGTAGTACTACTCCAATGCACCTCCTAATGTATTAAATTGTCATTCACTGGTGTTCTGGGTCTTGAAAACAATGTCACCTGATTGTACTGGCTTAGCCTGTGTGTCTCCTGAGGCACCATCTGCATGAGAATAGCTCACGTCTCTTCTCCACAAAGGCCAGTTGGTGTGCAAACCCCACCTTTTTGTCTCTCCCTGTGGATTTGTGACCTACCAAATGGGGGTATTCCATCACTGGGGAAGCTGTCCTTCCAGCTGTGGATTTTTTACTGTTTTTCACCCTGGTGCTATGAGAATCTGCTTCCAAAGCTGGTGAAATCTAACTCAGAATGCCAGTGCTTTTAAAGTATATTGTAGGGAGAGGGAGAGGGAGAGGGAGGAAAGAGAGCATGCAATTAAAAGTAGTAATTCTTGTTGTTAGTGACATGACAATAATAACAATGTCTGTCTTTTAAAAGAATTCCAAGGAAGTCCTACTGATTCATATTTATATAGAAACCGATATTGAAACATTTATTTCATAGCTAGTGGCCAAGGGATAAGATAAAATTCTGGTGCTGTATTTATATTATGTTTTGCAGACATATCTAATCTTCAGTGGCATGAGAAATGTTGTAGAAAAGTATGTCATCAAAAATTGCTTCAGCATCATGCTTAAAAATCTGTCCTCTGGAAAACAGGTCAGCTTTCACTGTAGCTTATGGTAATACACACAGACACTACAGAGTATTTTATATCTTATAATGGAGATAGTATAGATAATAATATACTTTCATCTATTACTTTTATCAGATCGTCTTATCTCCTTTGTGGCATCAAAAGCATGCATTCAGAGAAGATTGAGACAGAAGTGTCTGCTTTATTTAATACGCACATGAAGGGCCTGATTCTGTTTACGCTGAAGTCAGTGGAGATTTCTGTCCCTGATGGGAGCAGAAACAACTGAATTCTGCTTACAGCATTTCATTAGTGTTCTTTATGGTATGCACGTGGGGAATGGAGACTGACCTCTCAAATCATGAAAATATTGTTATAATTGAAAAGATATTAGTGCTGTAACTTTGTTGGCAATTAGCAAACCTGTCAGTTCTGTTCTGTCAAAGTGTGTGCGTGACCTCTCAGTGTTACAGTATCCGAGTTCTGGCAGCAAAAAGAATTCAAAGCAACATGCATACACATCCCCTTTGTCTTCCAAGAAATTAAAAAAGAGCTTCAATATTTTTCAGAGTTTCAAAAAATGATTGTCCTGTTGGAGAAGAAGCAATAGTGCAGGGCATTAGGGATTGTCACTTTTCTCCTGCTTTTCAGTTGTCTTGAGTGTGGGTTAGGAGGTTTTGCTTTGTTGTAGAGTTATTTAGAAGAAGGTGCTGTTTATGTCTCCTGCAATTATCCCGATTCACCATAGAATAATGATTTTTCAGTTGATGGTATGTTAAAAAATTTTAAAAGTCTTTTTTTATGTTTTGAAGAATTTCAGAAGGAAGAGTAAAGTTTTAGAGCATCTGTGAATCAAGTCTTTGGCAAGGCAGTGGTCAATAAGCTTCTGCCTTTGGTTTGAGAGGAAAAATATGAGTAATTTCATAACATTTTCTTTCATCCAACAGCTTCTTTTGACTTTATGGTAGCAGTAATTCACTAATATAACTTTTTGTGGGGTCTTTAATATGGAATAATTTTTTTCCTGCTGACCATATTACTGTGTATTTTTAGTTCCCTCTAGAGAGGAATGTTCCTGAGAGACTTTGGTTGATCCCAATTATTTGCCCTCCTGCATCTCCCAAGGAGGTTGAAAACCAGCTATAAGTGACAGTCTGAGATCCTTTTTATGCTTCCAGAGTAACTGCTTAACTGTAAAAGTCAGAAGTTAAATAGGCAGTATAGTTCTCAAGCCCATCTTTCTAGGCACCTGTGAGATGAGACCAGTTGAGAGTGACTTTTTCAGAAAGGTTTTAGAAGCTCAGCTCACATAAGCATCGAATTATCAGGATATTTCTCTCAATTTCATTGATTTCCTGAAACTGTAAATTGAAAACTCAGTCACATCAGTAGTCTTGTGACTCCACCCTTCTTTTTGTATTTAGAATTATTCTTTTCACCACAACCAGGCAGGGTAAGAAACTGTCAAATTCTTCTATAAAATAGTTGAAATTTTAATTAAATGCATAAACCTTCTGTTGATCTCATTAAAGGGGTTGGTATTTTATCATACTTTTGTTTGTCTTTAATATTTTTAAATTTTTTATATAGCTCAGGAGCACAATGACAGGGTTTTTCTTTTCAGAGACACTAAAAAATGTTCTTAATTTTAAAATAGCAACACTTTAGAAAATGCTTTTCAAATTCAAGATCCAGTTAAATGTCTTTAAACCTTTCGTGAGATTTCTATACTTTCATTGGTGGGGTATGGAGAAAATATTTTCCTAGCTTTAGGTTGCCTTAAGAGACAGAGGACATATGTGGTGAGTCATGGAGGAGTTTAGCTGTGACACGTTACTAAAATGCATTTTGGCAGCAAATGGAGAAGTAACTACTCAATCTGTTGTGAAACAAGAGAGTCCTTCAACCCATTTTTCAAAGTGCTCACAGTTCCCTTTTGAAGGCAAGTCCAACAATAAAAGTAGTGAGCAAAGGAAATTAATGTGTATCTGGAATACTTTAATTAAAAATAATAATGATAATGGACCCATGGTGCTCACGAGCTCCTATTTTCTTCTTATTGTTGATTGATTCTGCTCACAGTAAATTATGTTGCTGTTCTGTTACATTTCATATTTGATTACTGAGAGATAGTGAAGCAATTTAAATGGGACTTTTAGGAAAAAATTAAGAGTTCTGATTTTGAATTGAAACAGTATCCTTTAAAATAAAGGAAGTTGTTTTAGTATAGTGATTATTTATAATAAAAGATTTTGCAATAAAAATCCCAAGCAAGAATTAAGTACAAGAATGAAATAGTTGGAAGACTCTCTTGAAAGCATGAAGCAAATGGTAACTTCCAGGAAATTAAAATGCAGCCTTGATAAAAACAGAAGTATTGTGGGAAACAGTGAAAGTATTTCTCGTACAGGCTTTGCTTCTAACTGTAAGTTCCCTGTTTTATTCTTTATCCTGGAATGCTGAATTTCTTCTGTCGTTCTGTCAGCTCTACCCCAAGAATCCTCTTTCTGTTAGTAGCATAAGCTGGTTGTGTTCAAGCTGTTTCAGTCTGGGAGCCTGTTCTTCATGTTCTGCCAATAAAGTTAAATTGCACATAGTTTTGTTACTTGATGCACATCCTTTAAGACAGGACAGATCTTTCTTCTCTAAATCTGTAACTTTAGAACAAACTGTAATTTTACCTTAATTTGCAGTGATTCATGTGTTTCTCACTACAGCCCAGAACAATATAGGTATTATGGCAAGAAGAGGGGAATGACTGTCAAACTTTCTTTACCATGAAACCTTAAAAGTAAAGTATGACAGTGCAGATATTAAGATGTATGAGAGTGACAGAGTTTGGTATTGGAGCAGCAGTATTTAAAAGAGGATTGTGGTTTGATTGTCACAGCTTACTGAAAACAAAGATAAAACACTGGTTTATTTAAGAACACTTAAATATAAACACTTTTTGTTATGTGCTCAGTAAGACAGAGAAAGTGACTCAGAACAAATCTGATCTAATTCTGAATCTTTTCCTCCAAAACTTGAAGAGAATCCACACAAAGTGATGAGCTTCAAGTAGTATGACCATGTTTACTTTTTTGTGTGTTTTCTGACTTCTCTGTGGAAGAAAAGGTTGTTCAAGAGAGCAAATATTGTCAGAAACTTTAAAAGTCCATACTGAATAAACATGGTGACATTTTTGAACTTTGTACTAGATTCTTGATACTGGATATCAATGGACTCAAGGCTGTGACTAAATTTATACATGTTTTTAAAGTTATTGCTTAAAGTGGCTTATGTGAAAAGATGTTTAGAATTTGAGCCTAATTTTCTTCATTCAGTGAGAGAGATGGCAGCAATATGCAGGACTGCTCACATCTCTTCAGTTGGTTCAGTTATGGCATAGAGTAAGAGTGGAAAATGGGCCACTTCTGCATACTTGAGAAAAAAGGAAAGAAGAATCACAGGCTTCTGTGGGGAAAAAGTGTAGCTGTATCTTTCCGCTGATACATCTGTGAGCAAAATGTATCCACTTCCTACAGAGACTGGCAAAATGGGAAGAACAAAAGCAATGCTACTCTACATTAGAACATAGGGTGACAGTGGATTCAGCTTCTGAAGAAGAGAGAAACAGAAAACAAGTCTGTTCTCAGTGTATTTTCTGGCTTTCTTGTTTCCTGACCAAAATAGACTTCATGGAGTCATTTTTTGAATGTGAGATCGATCTACAATTTGGTGGGAAGGACATGTATGGAATAGTCACAGAATCAAACAGAATAGTCACAGAATCAAACATGCAAAATTCAAGAAATAGCTGTATCTGTCTTGCAGTTTCTCATTTTGTTTTGCCTGAAACAAAGGCAGTATGCACATACCTAATTGTGTTCAAACATTGTAATAATTCAGACCACATGAGAAAAATTCCCCATCAGGTATGGAGAAAGAACCTAGGAGAAGTGTCATTCTATGATTATGTTTTTTCAAAATAAACTGTTAGAAGAAAAAAGTTATTAAGAAACTTTTACAGTTACTTAGTACTCCAAATAGACTTTAATGCATTTGATTTTTATAGACTAGTAGTCTTTAATCTCCGTTGCAGAATCTGAAGTGTACCTGTTACATACTGGTAAATTAGTTGTTAATCCCTTGGGCAGTATATTTTAATATCAGTATTATATGGTAGATGATATAAATCTTGTATATGGTATTATTAGCTTAGGCAGCTGCTGACTTAAAAAGGCCAGTTTAACAAGTCACCACTGTATTATGTTTAATTAGGTACAGTTTATATAATGAGGTGTTCAGTTCTAATGGAAAGACATGCTGTGAGCAGCACATCTGCAGGAATAACTATTACAATCAGCATTGCAGAGACCCATGGAACTGCAAATTAGACTTACTTATCTAGAAATAAATTACATCCCAATGCCTTCATAAAGCTCATTAATTAATTCCACTGGCATAAAGGTCTTTTTCTTAATTTCATGTTCCATTAGCATAATAAACACAATTTGAGTTACAACAGTATGATCAGTTTAATGGATGCTATTTATTTTAGTTTTTTATTTAAAGTCCCGGTAACATAGAATTAACATCAATATGCTGTTTGGTCCTTTATTAAAAATTCCCATAGGATAACCAGCACAGATGTTCAATACAGCATCATATATTTGCTGCATTTTATGACTTTACTAATTGGCCATATGGAAAGGTGTTGCTTGGATTTCTTTATTTTTTTTTTTAAATCTGATAAATTATACGGATTGTAATAGTCACAATTGGTTACTATGTGAAATTGGACAGGTTAATATGCGCTGCATGCTGGGAGCAAAACAAGAGTAAGCAAAGTTTTTATGTATGTGGATTCATAGTAAATAGTAACAATGTACTTCCTGATGTATTACAATCAGCTTCATTTATATGTAGTTCCTGACATAATTGTAATTCTCTAATTTATGCAGACCCTGTCTAATCAGAATGAAATGCTGCCAGCTATTTGTTTAGTCACAGTTAGCTTATAGCAACCTAGTTGTTCCATTCAGCTTTTCTTGAGTCCCACTTTTCATTATAAACTACACTGTTAGCAACATTTATGGTAAGATGTATGTTATTAGAACAAGGGTTTTCATTATTCATCTATCTAATACTAGTTATTTTAGCTAAAATCCATATCTATGATTTTTTAAATTTATAGCAGACTAGAAAAATGTCTTAAAAAATTTGGTTTTACCTTATATTGCCCATTTTATGCTAAAGCCTAACTGTAATATAACCAAGCTAATTTTGTCATCAGTTTGGTAAGTATATTTCCTAAGACTTGTCTCTTATATTGTTTTTGCATTTCCTGATCTTATTTCTCCTCTCTGCATTTGATATCAGTGACTATCTCTGTAAATATCTTCTTCAGCCTTTAATGCAGCCCCCTTCAAAAGTTATGGAGTGACTGGGTAGTATTCATGCATCATGTAAACCCATCATCTGATTTTTCATGTAAAAGCTGATTTCTTTACGCTGTAATTCACCTTTCTATTTCTCCCATGCTTTCCAAAATCATCTGAACCTGAGTCATCTGTTTCTGCTAGTGTGACTTCCTTCTATTACATGGCCTCAATTATGGTATCAGAAAGAGTTGCACCAGAGCAGATGAGGGCGGGTTGCCCCATTAGGAGAGTGTATATCTGTATGGTCATATACATACACAGGTATATAGTTCTCAAGGATTACATGAAAGCACTTGGCTTTAGAAAATGCTCCGTCACTCATTGCATTTTTTAATACCCCCAGCCCGGCACATGCACATACCCTTGGGGTTTCTGGTTTGAGCTTGTTTTTGTTTAACAATTCCTTCTCATGTATTTAATGATTGGATTTTTTTAGGCGTTTAAACGTGGATCCAATCTTAAGAATGGAATTTTACCTTGAAGTTTAGGTTTTTATTGTGATTGGAAATTGTCTAGCAACATGCAGAAAAAGAACTAGCCTTTAGTATAATCCCTTGTGGGTGACTCTGAGCTGTAGGAAGCACAAAACAGTGTAGGTTGCTTAAAGCAGTGAAGTTGTATGATCAGAATAATGTCTCTTTCTTTGTAAATTCTGTTTAGTGCAGATGTTCAAATGAAATTTTTAAAATGAATCACTATTTTCAGATGTCTGAGTATTATGGGTCCTAAGACACACATGTCAGCAAAAAATGATTTTGCACTTAAGGACAAAGCTAACATTATTACACAGCTGCATTGTCTGTGAATATAATAAAGTCTTTTCGTGCACTATGTAGTTGCACCCTGTGAAGATGAAAGAGAGGTGACAATAGGGGATTGATTCTGTCCCAGATTTAAGAAACAGTGCCTTGAAAAGCTTGTGCATTTTCAAATTCTTACATAGTTATTTGTTATATGGTTCAAGCTGGAAATATGTGTTAACAGGGTTTTGACAACAACAAAAACAAGCTGGACAAATATTTCCCAGTCATGGCCTTTTGGTTGCGTTGGTTGTGGTTACACAGACAATCATGTACAGTCTTCTTTAGCAGTGTAAAATGAACACTGTTCCAATTATATGGGTGAGTGTAAGCTAAACCTTGTTCAGGTGGCAGCAAGCTGCTAGAGGGGATGGCCTGAAGGCATTTGGAACAGAGGGAGAGGCAGATAGTACTTTTGGGAAACAGGGTATCGGAATGATTCAGGTGATGATAGCTCTTACCACATTGCTATAAAGTGGGAGTGAAATAGGAAGTTGAGCAGTAAGAATCCATGGGGACTCTGCAGCCACCTATGGAGCTCTATGTTGATTCCTTTTTGCTTTCTATACCTTGCTGTGAGAGCTTAAACTTATCTCCTGCTGTTAGCCTGTGTTATTAGCTTGTGTTACAAGGGCAAACATTCTCTGGAAAATTTTATCCTCAGGAGGAAGATAAAACCACATTGCTTTATGTCTGGTTCTAGAGGGTTATTTCTATATTTTATTTGGATGTCTGAACCTGTAATTCCAATTCACCTACAAAATTGTATTTGTAATGGCAACTAACTGGCATAGAAGATTTTGGAGAATCTTCTACATGGCATTCCCCTGATCTCAGAGCACCTGAGGTATCAGCCTGTATGAGGTTAAGCATTTTGATTTGCCTGGCAGTGCATTGGGCATCTGACAGCTTGGGTTTTTTTTTCCTCAGCTGTCTTTTTGTCGTAGACACCACTATCCTATCTCCACTTCTACCACCAGCTTTGCACTTTGCAGCTGAACAGACAGTAGTTGGCTTTGTAGGGTTGAATGCCTGAAATGCTTGCAGCAATTTTCTTTCATCTGTTGGATTCAGAATATCAGAGAGGTCTGGGATCAGAGAGAACAGGTTCCTCCTGTTGATACTTACTCATCTGATGTCTTACTCAATTATGTCCCAATGATGACTGGGTTTTCTTAAAATCTGAGTAGATGGAGAAAGAAAGGATAATAGGGAATAAGTCCTAAGAAACACATTAGAAGGAGATGATTGTTCATGGAAGGGCAAAGTTATCATTATACTGCTGCACTGCATATAACCCTCTGCAAGGAGGAGTTCGGATGAAGGGCTAACCAGAAAGAATAAGGAGAAAATCTAGCATAACACAGAAGTTTCTACATAAAGGTTTAGTCTTCTTCTGAAATAAGGCATCTTTTGAATATTGCTTGCTTTCTGATATAGAGAAAGAAGTAGCAGAGAATCAAAATTAAATTGGCTTCTCACAGTGCCTGAGGCTTAGGATAGAACTTTGTGTCACTGAGGAGCACAGAAAAGCATGGCTGCAAGTATCATTTCACAGACATGGGTGGTCCTGGGGAAATTTGGCTAGGGAAGAGGCAAATTACTGTTAACTTTCACCAGAACTCAATCAGATCAAATACAGCTGAGTCAGAATAAAACACCTTTGCCACACAGACATAAATGTCATCTAAATTCAAATGGAACTGTACTGTGTTGTCTGGTAAGCGAGGCTCCAACAAGAATATTTTTTGAGAAGCTCAGAGCTTCTCCAACCTCTCAGCAATACCTAGAGACTTCCTATCTCATTAGTGTACCAATAACAAGAGATGGGAGATTTCTTGTTTATTTAAAACAGTATGGTGAATAAAAATGCAATTGAAATGCTTTGTAATGTAGTCTTAATACAGACATTGACCAGGTGCCAGGTTGGTGCAACTGAGTAAAGTTATTACAGTCAAACATGTTTCTTAAAGGCATCCAATGCATGTTATTTCCACAGGGTGTTACAGATGCTTTATTTGCATCTTGGTGATAAATATTTAAGGAGCAGAAATATTATTTTAAAAGCTTGTAGGATTACAGGTGTCACTTCTCCAGATAGAATCTCTTCCCCCTAGTAGTTTATATTAGTGATCCTGTAAGTATCCATGGAAATGTATGTATTCCTTTCTGCTTAGGAGTGCTCTCTATAGTCTGCCCTTCGCATGGTCTCCAGGAAGCAATATCAAGTGCCATGCTCAGGCCTTAGACTTCAGACCACAAACTGTAGGTTTGTGGTTGTTGATTTTTTTCCATAGTTCTTGCTTCAAAAAGGTAGATAACTTTTTGGAAAAAAAATCAGACAGAAATACGTAGAGAAACTGAACAGTAACATTAATGGTGAATCCAGAAGCCTTGTAACCTGTGACATTTGTTTAAGCGGCCACTTTTAATTACAATAGATAGTGTTGCACTGAGGTAAACATTAGTGGCACTTGAAAACAGCAACTAATAAGCAGCGGATTTGTAGAAATTCAGTACATGTAGCTGAACTCCTTTGAGAAGCTGCTTTGTTCTTGTCATAATGCTTGAAGTTAATGGACAACTGAAATAGAATGGCTGTATGTGTCATACATTGAGTGAAGAGGACTGACTTAAAGCCATTAGCGTCCAGAAAGGAAAGACAAAGGCAGAAATTACATTGCTTCCAGATGAATCCTAACTGCTCCCCAAATCCTGTGTTAGCATGACAGGCTATAAGCAGGGCCATTAATCGGAAGGTCAGATAGCACAATTTTAGCTAGATTTTCTTGATTGAAAAGGCACCAGGAAACTCTCTAGAATGTTACAGAATCTACAAAATACTTTTTAAAAACTGGTTTAATGGCTTGATGGCCTAAGTGACAATTCCACCTGTCATACTAAAAGGGAAAGTTAGCTTTCAACACTGTGTATGGTAGATGTGCTAGAAGAGCTGAGTTATGTTGGAGTTTGAAAAAACCACTTGATTATTTTTTTTGTTTCTTCAGAATTCTCTAATGCAGTTAAAGCATAAACCTTAAAACTCCCTTCCATTACTACTGTTCTTGAATTTATTTAATGTCAGCCTTCAATAGCTTTGCTACTGAAGAAGTATTTTTAATAGATCTTTATCAGCATTTTCTCCTTAACAGTTTTAAAAAAATAATAATTTAATATTTGGCTCCCCCACATTCTAATTATAGATTTTTTAATAAGCCTCATCAATCATATTTACTATTAATATAATTAAGGTGTGTTTCAAAACAGTCCACTATTGACATAGAATTCTAAATACAAAACAGGTACTTAAATATATGCAACATGGAAAACTCCACTGTAGCTCATTTGTGTGTTCCTGTGAAAAACATGTCTCAGACCCTTCTCTTTGATTAGCAAATGTGTCAGCTGGAGCTTTTAGTACTGAAATCTGTACACGACCTGTTTTTTGACTGTAGATTCCTCCCACTTCTCAGTCATTAAAAAGCCTGTGTATTTACTGGGCATCTGTATAAAGTTGGTTTGGTAGGAGGCATGCCTGTCTACTTCAGTTTGCCAGTCTTGAAGTTCTGAAGTTAGACTAATGCTGAAATTACAATGGAGAGAGAAGAAAAATCTTAAAATCCTCTTCTTGCTAACCAATAAAAGTTGCTCAGCCAAAAAACCTCGCATATTTATGGCCTCATGATTAACATAAGGCAACATTTGGTCTCAGGCATTTTGTCAGTTTTGTTCTCCTGTCACTACTTTTCATTCTTTATTCCTGTCAGTAAATCCACATGAACAGTAACGGAGAGATCATTCTGTTAGTATAATAAATACTTTAATGCATCATTGCTTGAGCTGACTTATCTGCTGCTTGAAGCTTGAATGCATGTCCACAAGTTGCGGTAAATCTGTTTCTCTGTAATGGAGCAAACCCCAAATACGGCATAGCAAGAGTCATTGAGCTACAGTCACTACAGCTCTAGTTCTTGTATCCTTGGGCTCTCAGTACATGTTGGATACCACTTGCAGTTTTGAATGCGAAATTGGACAGGTTACACTAACAAGTGGTCTAGTTAGTGCAGGCTGCAGAGCAACTACTTCTACCAAACAAGTGGTGTTTTGCTGTAAGAGGGGGAAATGCTGCTGTTTTAGATTAAAACCTTTCATTTTCCCATTTCAGTTGCATACATTTTTCTGTACACTGCGGAAGTACAGTTCTGAGGAAGGTAGAGCAGATGTGCATTCATGCAGTGGTATTTTGTTGTTTGACTTAGTGCAAGGAGAACTAAGTGACATTTCAGAGTTTGTGTTATGTAAGAGGTCAAATAAAATAATCTAATTACACTTTTTAGCCTTGAAAATTAATTAACCTGTACTATGGGGTTTTAATGGATAAGCTTTCTGAGACTTCTTTTCCATTTCATTGTATTAGAATGTAAACAGGCTTTGTTAGTAATTGTTAATTAGTCTGGTTTGTAGAGATTCTGACACATTCAGGCTCAAAATAGGAAAAAACCTGCTGATGTAATGTTTACAGAAGTAATCCTGCTAAATTTTCTTACGTATAGTGATGTCATGCATTTGGATTACAGTTCACAGTATGTACAAACACCCTTTTCGAAGTGAGAGAACTATCCTTTGTGCCACTCCTGAATAACCTGGCTATTTTTTTAACTTTGCATTAAATACATGTGACTTCACTGTTCATACAGCTTGTCATGAAAAATATCAGTCAGCTGTTCCCTTTATGTCTAGATATTATACAGCTGTCAAAGAAAAAACATACTGTCTTCCTTTCCCTTAATATTTACCAATTTAAGAGATTTTGTTGTCTGTTGAGCAATCTCAGAAGGAAATAAATGACTACATAGGATGGAGCTTGCAACTAAAAGACTCATTGTCTTCCTTTTTATTTCTTAGGCTGTTTTCCATCAGTGCAGTGAAATGGAGTGCTAGTGCCCAATGTGTTGGAAACGAGTGGTTTTCACTTCTGTTTTGCTTTTTACCTTTTGCTCTTATTTATCCTAAATAAAATTACGACTTGTCCTGAAGCATTTATCAGTTAAATGTAGCATTGTAATCAATTTTATGAGTTTTTAAGCCAAAGTGATTGTCAAATTGGAACTGAGGGCACTCAGCATCATACAGGGTGGGGCCCATAGCAAAAGTTGATGTTTGAGGAATAAATATTGTGTAACATTTTAAAGAATTGCTAGACTTCATTATGAAGTTTTGTTTAAACTGGTGGAAAATTGTCATGGGTAGAGTCATACACTTTGCTCACAAGAGAGAAGAAACAATGCATTTTATCAGGCAGTGCATTAACAAAGCTCTATGGTAAATGTGACTGCTTTAACAAAAATCCAAGGTAAGGTACACGTGAGTATTTACTGCTTGTGAACAGGGTCAGAAAGAACTGTCTGAGACTCTCCTGTTGAGTCATGAGATTCAGAAGGGACCCCCCTTTCATTCTAAACTCCTCAGAGGGGAGTTTAGATGCAGCTGGATCCAGATTTAGTCCCAAACTTGGTGAATGATTTATGTCTAAAGGATTATATATGCACAATCTTTTCTCTATCTCACTTAGGTAAGATTTCAAAGTTTCCATGTGCTTATTCCCAGTTCACTTACCAAGTATTTGATACAATAAGGATTATTTTAGCATTTCTACTCAGGGACTTATCCTGATGTGCAGCCCATTGCCATTCAGGAGAGCTCAATGGGCCCTGGGCTGTTCATAAGTATATGGAATAAGATGCTTGACTTGTAGTCATATTTGTACACTGTCTACAGATGTTAGCTTTGTCCAGATTTGGCTTGAGTAGGGCATTGACCAGCATGGTGGTTTGGAGAGTGCATTGCTCAGATTAGCCTTTGGCTATTCTGTTGTTTTGTCTGCCCTGAATCCACTTTAAGCCGGATGCAGCCATCATGACCAGACCATCCATTAGGACCACCACTGGTGGTTATCACTTAAGCCAGGTTTACAGGAAATAGAGGTCAGGTTGAGACAGAGAAGGAGAAGCACACTGTCACAAAAAACATGGTAACAGGACAGGATGTACATAAGGATGTATCCTATTTTCATAGCATAAGATGACTGCCCCGGGCAAATAATATACTGTAAGATTATGTCCTGATTTTAGATAATGCTTTAATGAGAGTTTATAATTTGGAAAGCACTCCAAGCCCATATATATTGCATCCAGAAAACAAGCCTGCAGGTTCCTGTGTGTTTTCCAGTTTTGCTCGCACATGACAGCTTAACTTGTTACTACTTGATTATAATTAGGTACTTGATTTTCATCAACAATAATTTCTAAGTGAAGTACTTTATGTCTTTTTAAAGTAGGCTTTGCTTAATACTGTGTGATTTCAGCAAAGAACATTAATTCCTCTGCCTCAGTTTATGTTTTTATACTATGACTAATTTGCCTAACTCAAATGTAATATTCAGCATAAAAAAATTCTATGTAACATTTTAAGCTCCTACTTATATTAGGAGTAAATTGAACTTATCCCCCATACTATGTTACATTAAACTGTGAAATCCTGACTGAAACTGATATTTCAGGCCTTGAAAAAACCCACTGTATCTTTTGTAACATCTTCTCTTTTCTCTTATTAGCATAGCATGCATCTGTTTTAATTTCGTTGAACAATTTTAATTTCAAAGTCACATGTTTGTTTAGTTTCTAACCTCTGAAGAGCTACCCAGGATTAATCAAAGCTTAGTCTGTGTAGAGAGTCTTTTGATTCTCTTTCTTTTGCTGGTTTTAACAAGACATTGCCTGTGTAAGCAAAATCAATGTTAAATGCTTGTAAGAAATGTTGGGAAGTTAACATAAAAGTTTCTGTCACCCAAACGATGGTCCTGGAGAAACTGCAAAACTTGCTTACATTTACATCAGGTTTTGCTTAGCGTGCTGGAGTCTGACAGGGGAGTTCTGGCAGCACCCAGACGTGCATGTAGGGCTGATTTTCATTAAACCATTTTCCATGCAAAGTAAAGGTAGTCAAAAGAAACTCAACAGTAAAGTCTTACTGGAAAATCATTACTGAAAAATTTCTTTAATACTCTGTGTATGTAAAATATATGAATCCTGATTGGTTTCCATTTATGTGCTAGAGACTGTTTGCGGCTCTTGTAAGGACACCAGTGGAAAAGTGGCTTGGGGTTATAAAGAAAAAGATTATAGAAACCATTTTAAAGGATGCTTTAGTGAGGGAAAGGTATGAGGAAGTAAATTCATTGTAGAGCCTGCCATGGGCAAGCAAGTGATTTGGAGGGGAAAAGGGAAAAACACATTTCAGAAAATGAGTGTGGGCTGTTAGTAAAAAATTGTTGGTTATTCGAAAGTATGTGTCTGAGAGAGAGCTGACCCATGAGGCCTGAACGCAGAAAGAGGTTCAGGAAAGAGAAATGGATGTGGACTCTTCTGCTCACCCAAAAAGAACTGTATGTGGAAATCTTGTAAAAACCTCCATGTTTGCTGGCTTTGCTATTACATGTGTATGAGTAACTTAGAAACTGGGGAAGGCATGGATGTATGGAAAGTCGGTCCATATCCTGGAGGGAAATGTGGTCTTGATGATGGGTCTAACATGGGTCTTGATGATGAGAGCAGAATCGCATGGAATATGCTGAAATGGAAGGGACACACAAGGATCATCGAGTCCAGCTCCTGGCCCTGCACAGCACCACCCCCACCGTGTGCCCAGGAGCACTGCCCAAACACTTCTTGAACTCTGTCAGGCTGGTGATGTGAGCACTGCCCTGGGGCACTGTTCAGTGCCCACTCCCCCTCTGGGTAAGAAACGTTTTTGTGATATCCAACCTAAACCTTCCCTAACACATCTTCAGGCCATTCCCTTGGGTTCTGGTCACCAGAGAGAAGAGACCTGTGTCTGCCCCACCTCTTCCCCTCACAAGGAAGCTGTAACTGCAGTGAGGTCTCCCCTCAGTCTCATCCAGGCTGAACAGACCCAGTGCCCTCAGCCGCTCCTCACACGGCTTCTCCTCAAGGCTGTTCACCATCTTTGTTGCCCTCCTTTGGACACTCTGCAATAGTTTAATGTCTTTCTTATATTGTGGTGCCCAAAACTGCCCCCAGGACTCAAGGTGAGGCTGCCCCACTACAGAGCAGAGCGGGACAATCCCCTCCCTTGCCTGGCTGGCAATGCTGTGCCTGATGCCCTCCAGGATGTGCTTGACCCTCCTGGCTCCCAGGGCACTGCTGACTCATACTCAACTTTCCGTTGACCAGGGCCCCCAGGTCACTTTCCACTTTCCAGCGCTGCTTTCCAGCATCTCATTCCCCAGTCTGTATGTATATCTAGGATTGCCCCATCCCTGTTCTCAGAGGGCTGTATGGAAAAGGACAGAGAGATGAAGACTGCCTGAGAAATGTGACACAGTACAGAAGAGGGACAGAGAGTGTCCCTTTTCTCAGAAATTTGTATCCTGAAATGCAAACCACAGCAAAACAGTCTAGGGAGTGTTTGGCAAGTGGAGCTCTACGTATTTCTAAGTATTATGAGTTTTGAAAGAGTTGAGAGGTTTGATGCCTTTTCCTGGTCTTAAAATCAAGAGTCAAACACGGTTAGAAGGGGAAAAGGGATTTTACCTTGGTATTTATTTTAAGGATCCTTAGGTGCACATGTCCAGGTCAAATGCATCGAAATGCACCCCGCCGAATATCCCCCCAAAAGATCGGGTATAGCATTATAGGTTTTACTAATTAGCATATCTATCAAAGATTCCCCAATGAGAGGCTTGAGTGAGCGCCCCTCCCCAAGGAGCCTTCCCCTGGATGGTTCTATCTTAGTTTACAGAATATGTTCTGGAGAGGACCTTGGGGTCTGGGGCACACTGATCCCTAGCTACAAAGCTTCTAAAATGTTTAGTCTCTCAGCTTGACAAACAAGTCCAAAAATGTAGGGAAAAAGCACTAGGAATACAGAAGTTGTAAAAAGGCATAACAGGGGTATAAAAGAAAAAGCAAAAAATCTTCATGGCATCAGGTTGAAAGATTTCCCTTAAGTGGTGTCTTGGGGTGACTTTATGATGTGTATCCCATATTGCTGCCCTCAGCCCAGAAATTAATTTTTGTGCCTTTTTATGCCTTTAAACTGAGCGAGAGGGAAGGGAAGCACCCGGCTTGCTTTTCTTTCCAGCCAGCTTTCAGCAGTTTTTTTTCCCCAGCTCCTTTTCCTCAGGAGAGTTGAACTTTTGTTTTCCTGGGACTTTTTTTCCCTTTTCTCTCTGCTGGATGGTTTCAACATCAGAATACATTGGGAGGACCTTCCACTGAGGCCTTGGCCCTGGAGGTGGGCCCACCACCCCGTCCCAGCTCCAAGGAGGGGGACAGAGAGATCTATGGAAGGACTCTGAAATTTTCCCAGGTTTCTCTCAGCAGAGCGAGAGGTTTTATTATTTAGCATCATTATTCCTTTTCCTGTGTGTTAGTTTTTATCTCTTTCACTTTCCTTCGAAGAAAATTTTTTTTTTCCTGAACCTGGTGGGGGAGGGGTGGTTATAGCCTGCCTTCTCTCAGAGGATATATTTCTAGATTTGGCCAAACCAGAACAAGTGGTCATTAGATTCTGATTGCCTGGGATATGGGTTTTTCTAAGACACTTTTTCTCTGAGGTATTCTAATTGGGCAATGGCTTCATTCTCTAGCAATAACATCTTGTGTATATGGCTATTTTGTGTTTTTCACAGAAGTGCCTGCTTGTTACACACACAGTATTTTTCTCTTCTCAGAAACCCTTACTTATGTGGAATTTTATGTCTTTTTTAATTCAGAGAGCTGAGCCTGAATCCCAGCATGGAGGAGAACAGCTTTTTTATTCCATAAGAGAAGTCAGTGGGCAATCATCATAGGAACTTTATTCTAAACATTCTACCTAACCCAGCAGCAGTGCTGGAACCCATGAAGTAATTTCTTAGCTTAATCAGCACTGTATCTGTTTTATAAACAGGCATATTCTTTTGGGTTATTGAAAGGCTACATTCCAAGTTGTGAAAATGTCAACAATGTTACAGAACAGATATGTATGTAAGTTTAAAAGATGTGCTTTCTGAAATGCATGGTTACAAAGTTTGCTGGATTATGCAAAAAGTGATAGAAATAAATTTGTATACTGTTCTTCATGGATTTTTTTTTTTTTTTCCTGAATGAGACAAATTCATACAGATAGAAATCACATGAGTAGTTAAAATCTTCATTTCATTTGTTGTGTCTGTCTGTGCATTCATACATGTGTTTTGGGAGAAAGAGTGAAAAGGCAAGAAACATTTGTACACGTGTACTTGATTATATGTTGAGCAATGACCAAGGTGGCAAAGTTTTAAGCTCAGATTTCTAAAATTGCTTGAGGTTTATCTGACTCTGATGCTGAAACCTGTTATCAGTTCCCACTGACTTCAGTGAGAGCCAAATTAAATTAATACTGAAAGTTTCTGAAAATTAAACAAAATCTTTGCTGAACTGGGATTGAATAGCCTGACCTGGTTCTAATATGCCATTATTGAAAATTTAAGGTAAGCACAATATTTTGTTAATATCACAGTATTTTGTTAATTTTTATTATATTTTGGAACACTTGACTATTCTTTTGTCTTCTTTTGAAAATCCTGCTGCCTGCTGGTGGGAAGCAGTACCTGCTTGTGCTGCTTAGAACCAGATGATTCCAGTAGTGTGCTTGTCTTATTGGAATGATTCTGGGAAAGAGCTGAACTGCTATTGAAGATGCTCAACTGCCATGCTACTGAATTGCTCTCTTAGATATATTTAAAATCTCTGCCAGCATCTCAGAAGTGAAGAATTTTAATTACAATTATTATGAAATAAATTATTCTGTTATATCAATAGCTTGCCATGCAAAGTAAGCTACTCTGGGGGAATGAGCTAGGGTACTGTTTTGCTGAAACTGTGTATTTAAAGGAGAATCATTCAAAGTGCCCTTGTTTTTCCAGGTTCCAACAGCTACTCAAGAATCATAGATGTTTAAACAGCCTGAAGGAATTTTTTTTCAAAAGTATGCAATGACATTTGTCCTTTTCCTCAGTGGCTTTCTTGAGGCTGTTTTTATTTAGGATACCGTTTTTAGAAATATTAAAGACTTCTAATTCTAATATAAGAATTTCGATGATTTATTAGCTTGAATGTAAAGCAGAGAAAGGTGACTGGGTAACAAATACAGTCACTTCTTGGGCTGACCAGTTGATTTCAGCAGTGCTGGTTTCAGTAGTTTTCAGTAAATTCTGCCAGAATTAAAGTGCTGTGTTTTCTTTGGCTAAGACATGTCTGGTGAATTGTTCAGACTGAGGTTTCATGGCCTTTTATACTAAACTTAGAGTTTGTCTAATTTGGCTGTTTTCAGAACAGGTTAAAAGTATTCTAATCAAAGTGAAAAGCATGAACTCATAGATCCTGGTTTAGGAAAAAGCTCTCCCTTAATCCAGAAAAGTACATGAGAATTGAT
Source organism: Corvus cornix cornix (assembly GCF_000738735.6). Lineage (NCBI taxonomy): Eukaryota > Metazoa > Chordata > Aves > Passeriformes > Corvidae > Corvus > Corvus cornix. The sequence goes on along the minus strand of NC_046338.1, from coordinate 15,570,802 downwards.
AGCATCAGTACATCTTATCTTCTACAAGACCTGAATCTTGCCCACTCTTATGTACCCTCATAAAATGTTCATATTCCTATTGACATTACAAAGTATGTGTCTTTGCAGGATCTAGACCTTATCATAACTCTGGAAGTTACCCTTCTCTGGATAAATATTCCATTTGTTTTCTTATGGCTGGCAAAATCTCAACCTAGCTGACTACAGAAAGAAGTAAGTTACATGAAGTGTTTATTAATGTACCTTTAAAATACTGTTTTGTGATTTTAAAACTTCTATCTTTGTAATTTTTCCTTGGTATAGTTCAGGTTGTTTATTATGTAGAAGAGTACCTAGTAGTACTTAGTATAAAGAAATGTGGATGTTTTGTAAAGGAAGTGACATCCAATCGTATTTACTGCAGCTTTAGTTTGGAAAGACCTAATATTTATGGATACATTTGTCAGAAATTGCTTCACAAATATATGTTTTTCCTCTGCTGTGCTAGAGTCCTGGTTTTTTAAGGTGTAAATGAAATGGAATTAAAAAATTTCACTCACAATTAAAGGTTCAAATTTGTGATCAGTGTTACATTCTACGGTAAAGTTTTCTAGCTGTGTTGTTGAAGATTTTGTGTTAATCATGAGTACTCTGCCTGAGCTGACCTGGAACCGGATACACTATGGCTGAGTCTTCACAGTTCTGTGTTGTGGGGTTTTGCCTGGACTGTTTGGGCTGGATTTGGGATCCTTTTATTGCAATGTTGCTAACTTTTCTCCTCCCCATCAAAACTTAATTTTCTATTTCAAAATGACTGTGATTTTGCTTTATCTGTGTTGTTTTGCTCCCTTGGATAGTAAAGGGATGAACTGGATAATGAGCTACTATTTTCAGTATGGTTCCCTCTTCCTTTCTTAGCACAGCAGGATACCTTACTTGCTTTTGTGGTCACTGGCAAACAGATTGCTGAGCAACCCACAGCACTGCAGCTGTATTCCATCTGTTCTCCTGGGGCATTTAGACCCCTTGGAGCGCAGGCTGAATTGGTTCTTCCAGTTCATGATCCTTCACTCATTCCTGTAGTATTTTAAATGATTCAGTACTGTATTGGAGGTTCAATAAGTATACTTAAATCCTTCCATCAGTTACTCAGAAGTGTCTTATAATGTGACAGGTACAGGTGCAAATGTCTTCACTCATATATAATTTCACTTACAGATCAATAACTATCTTACATATTAGAGCTATGATAGATTTCCTTGGAAAATTGCATTCACCAGTGAACTGCAGTGGGGACTATAGAAGGATATGAAGTAGATAGCTTTTAATACAGAATTTTTTTTTAATAGAGAAATGATCTGTTATTTAATTCTGTAATGAGATGGGTAGGCAAACAAGTTACTGCATCCATAAAGCAAAAACATGAACTAGCAGCACCACGCTGCAAACTGCAGGCTTGATTGCTCTTAACTCAAGGTAAATATAAGATAACATATTCCTTAGTAATGTGGTAACAATGGGGAAATTAGCAGAGAGAAGCTGTAATAACCCTCTCCAGCTTACTGCAGCCATGTGTTTATTTGTCCATATTGTAATTGCTCTCTATACCTGAATTTTTTTCTCTTGGTTTGTGATTAGGTAATTTCTCTAATAGCTTCTTGTTATTGTGGAATAGCTGCACAACAGCCTTTGTATTTCACTCTGCTTCTGAAGCATTAGTTCACATCACATTCTTTTTCTAAGCAAATAAATAATGTTTGTTACCAGTGGAATCACAGTGACTGCTGTAGTGAGCTTATGTGGGCATGGCTTTAGGAAAAGGTTTAAGGGAACCCAGAGTGGTTTAGCATTGAAACAGGCTCTCCAGGGCAGTGCTCACAGCACCAAGCCTGTCTGAGTTCAAGAAGTGTCTGGACAATGCCCTCAGGCACATGGTGTGACTTTTGGGGTGTCCTGTGCAGGACCAGGAGTTGGACCTGATGATTGTCATGGATTCCTTCCAACTCGACTTATTCTATGATTCTATGGTTCGATGACTATCCTACTCTGCACGTCTTGGAGCATGTGTGATCACATCCAGCATGACACATAGGACAGGGAGTCTCTTTTTCTTCCCTCATCCAGATTGTATCTGGATAGGGTCAGCTTTCTGCTTTGACTTCTGTCATGGAGAATGTATATTCTTATTCACAGTGCCTTTATGCCTCCAAAGGAGATGGTTTTCCCTTGATTTTTGGACCAGACTTTGAATTTGGGATAGAAGCATGAGGGAGCTTGGATATTCTGTTTGTAAATGAAAGATCACTAATCTAATGTGGAGTTATGTCCTGAAATTCTGAGATATGCATTGATGTAGAGAAGGAGGAACAGATTTCATTCTGCTTTCGAACTTTGCTTTTATTTTTGTGTGGGCTTTCTATTCTACTCTCTAAAAATATACAGACTTCCCCACTTTGGATCCTAGCCCCAAATTATTCTGGGCATTTTTCAGATGCAGAGTTATGGGCATACGCACACAACAAAATAGTTGTTCATAAAACTTGGGCAGTATTGCATGTATGTAAATATATATGCATTGTATGTAAATTGCATAGATTTTGAATCCAAGTGATACACAAATTGTCAGTGAATAGGTTGCAGAACCTCCTGTCATTTATTTTTATAGCTAATGGCTTTTTTTATATTCCATTTTCTACAAGTTTTCATTAAGCAGTGCATGTGAAGTGCTTCAACTTGACTTTGATGCACATTCAGTATCAGAAGGAAAGATCAGGCCTTTTATCTCTAAACTACAGATCAATTACCTTTCTAAACACTTACCTCATAATTTTCCTTTAAATAAAAAAAGAAAGAAAAAAGGTACTACAATCAACTGTATTAAAGACAAGAAAAATGAAAGTAGTTGGAAAAAATGGAAGCATCACTGAAGATAAGATATAAGGGACTATGGACCTGCCATTATAGGATTAGATACTGGTGCACAATTATCCCATAGAGTGTAAAAGAAAAAATAGTACCTTAACATTTGGAAGTAAAAAAATCCGTAATTTCTTGAAGCAAGCAGGTAGCTGGCTTGCTAATGAATTAAATATGTGACAGCTTTTAAGTGAAGCACAGCTGCTGAGTTGTCAGAGCAGGTGACTTTATCATCAGCAGATTTTGATGGTATTATGCTTAGGATGAAATAACCACTTGTTTCAAAAAACAGTCTCTAATATCCTATCTGAAGGTCAGTCTCATAGATTTCATTCCTTAATATTCTAGCTGACATTCCCATTTTCTGAAGTATGAGTCTTTAGATACATAAGTCTTGGATATTGTAGTATCAAAAAGGCTACTATGTGCAGCATTGCAATTAGGTAGAGAAAATCCTCTTACTATTACATTTGTGAACTGTAAACCAAAAGTTCCAATTTTTGTTGTTGTTGTTGTTTATACATTTTTACTGGGGCTCTCATAATAGTATGGTTGGGTTCTAAATATGAGTGCTTTTTGGTTCAGCACTGTAAGACTTTAAAAAAAAATTCAATAGAAATAGTGTTGGAGTTCAATGTAGGTAAAATACTAACATCCTCTTACACAGCTCTCAGCTGTGTAGGTTCAACTTCTGCGGTATTTTTCTTTTGAAGTGACATGACACTGAGTTATTATTTCAGAAAGGCAGAAGAGAGACTGTTATTTTATTCATTTATATTCCAACTATATTAAACATGGTAGTTTAAAACATAAGACTCCCCCTCTTTGAAACTAACAAAATAGTCAAATGCAGAAGAAGCTATTCAAAATTGTCTTTTAATAAAAGTTTAAAGTCTTCAAAATATATTTGCCCCTGGAGCAAACTTTTTTCATTTAATATTGTGTCTGTTAATTAGTGCTTCAAATTTGCAAATTCTTTATTGGTTTATATCAATGTAATACCCAAAGCTCATCTCATTGCCAGCTTTGAATGAAATATGATCCTGTTTATTCTATTAAAACGAAGGCTTGAAATTGTTACCCAAATGCCACAGGAATTCTTGCCATTTTCTCATCAAATTCCTCATCAGATTTTTTGTTAAAGTCACATTGTTTTAGATTTTGAGCCTTGGCATTTAAATGAAATTCAATGTGCCCCACTGGAGAAAACATCTGCAGGGACATATTATGTACAATATCCATTCCAATCAAGCAGGAGTGCACTGTGTGACTGAATGAGAAGCTTATTCTTACTCCACTTAGGTTTACCCTGATGTGGCTATTGAGTCAGTCTGTGACAAGAAATGTTTAGAAAATTAAACTAGCAGAACAGCAGTGGTTTTTTTATACTCCGAGCAAATACTTCCAGTTGCACAATATTAATTTAAGAATGACATTTTAAAAAAGAACCTGAAGGGGTTTGGTGCCAAATTCCCTCAGAAATTCAGTGGAACTTGGGAATTGGAGCCTCCAGGTTGCCTTGGTAAATCTCTCTGAGTGATTATTATTAATGGTTTTCTTTGAATATAAAATCGTGATCTCCTGAAACTGAAGGGAGTAGAGAGGTGTTGGGGGAGAACAAAAAGAAAGAATAAAAAAATCAATTCTGTGATACTGTAACATACATTAAAAAGTTGCAGAAATTCTGGAAGCATGAAGTTAACTATCGGTAAAGATGGCCTGGAACAGGCGCCTTTTTTTGGAGCAGCTGCCTTACAAACTAAGCCTGTCTCCTCCAGTTGCTGGGCAAAAAAAAGCAGTGTGGAGGAGCAAGCCCTTCTACAGCAGATGTGGGTGTTTGTGGAACTTGCTCCTTTTTCCAATGTAGAACTCCAACCAAAAAATAAAAAGGTCTCTATAAAATGTATTCATGATGACAAAGTCCTCTGCCATCCTTTGAAACACTTCTTTTACAGGCAGAGCACCTGCCTGTAACACCTCTTCTGCTGCAGACCTCTGAATAAGAGCTGTTGTTATGAGCTTTTTACCTGCTTTTTAAAAGCTAGAAGAGATGTGGCAGTAGAGGCAAGGAGGTCACTCCAGAATATTATTAGAATTTATCTGTCTTTAGCACAACAGGCCGTGAGGACCACATCAAGAATACCAGGTCCAAGTTTTGTGCCCCTCAATACAGGAAGGGCACTGATAAAAAGGGACAAGTACAGCAGAGGTCTAGCAGGGTGGAGCCAGGCTGTTGACTATGGGGCATGGTGAGAGGGGGAGAAACAATAGGCATAAATTGGAGAAAAAAAATAGAATTTCTGACTGGATGTAAGGGTATACTGTTTCCTCTTGAGGACAGACAGACATAGGAATCGATTATGCAGAAAGACTGGGCAGTCTCCATCCATGGATGTTTTTAACATTGAGTTAGATTAAGCCCTGTTTAACTTGATCTGACTTCAAATCTGTCTCTGCTGTGAGCTTAAGTTTGGGCTACAGACATCCCGAGGTCTCTTTCAACCTGAATTTTCATATGATACAGTTGGATTTGTAGAGGAAGTTTCACGTTTCTATTTGAAATCTTCCTCACTCCTTTCTTGTCCTTATCCTACCTGTTTATGTCAGTTTATTATTTAGAGTTATGTCAATGGATCTTCCAGTGGTGTGTAGTTCCTTTCAAGAGCACTTCTGGAGGAACAGGTTAGTTATGAAAAACAAAACCACAACAGAAAAAACCCCACCAACAAAAATCACAACAAACCAGTAAATGCAGTCAGCAAAAGTTGTCCAATATGGTTATCAGATAGAGGGAATTCAATCAGTAGGGTACAGAGAAAAAAGAAAAAAGTATAATGATAATGAAACATTAAATTTATGGTAGAGTTCCAATTCTCTGTGTAATTTTATTTACAAAATATGTCTGTCTGATAAAAGCAGGCACATTAAAGCTTATAAACATATGATTAACCCAAGCAGTGCAGTTCTAAACTTCTCAGGTTCACGTCTACTTCCTTCAAGTTTGATGAGACAAGAGAGTTGCGCACTGAATTTGGAATTCAATAAAGCTGTACACCAAACAGAAAAGGTGTTACTGAAAATATTCTGCTTGAAATCTCTTGCATTTGATACTTGGAAAGTATTCAGGTAATGTTAACAGCTGATCCTAGCTGTCAGAGGAGCCATGCAGCAAACAGACACTTTCTTAGAAATTAGATAGATCAGATAGGAATTGGGTTGATCAAAGCCCACTGCAATGAGTACTCTGTGCTAATAGAAAATACCTCTGGTACACCCTATAGCTAACTGCATGAAAAGGGTAATTTTAAGCATGAATTGTAACATATGGTCTTAAGAAGTATTCTTCAAATTCTTTTTTTTCTATTTTGAAAGGACTTGGAAACTCTACCTGCTTTCACCCTACTGTGCAGGTGAGGTATTTTTACAAACAATAGCTCTCTAGCTTTCCACAAAAAGTGAGATTTGTTTTCTTTCATAATTTACATATAGCTACATTGAGTAGAAATGGATGATGAAAAGGAAGTGTGAGTTATTCTAGCACCTGACAAGTAAGACAAGTTGTTTGGGGCTTTTTGGTGCCCACAAAAGGATTGAAAAAGCTGATCAGAAGTGATGTTCCATACTGACCATTAAGGGAAAGTTGTGCTCTTTGGAGGGTGCGGTGTAAGTAGGTTTTAAAGAGAAATGTGAAGCATAATGAAATAGGTCTGTAAATATTTTGTTCATAGTGGGACAAACGGGAGGAGAAGCATGAATTAAAACATCACCATGCTTGTTCAACAATTCAGTTCACTTCTGCTGGCTGAAAGAAAGTTGGCTGATGACATGGTAAGTAAGTACATACAGCAAGATTAGGTTATTTCTTTTTCATAACGTTTCAGCCTTTGCTGTATACTTAAACAGTACTGTGAAAAATGTAGTGCTAAAATAGGGGCAGATTCTTTGTTTTTTTCTGTCTGTGATTCCCCATTACATTTGCAGAGATGACATGTCAAAGACGAATTTCTGAACTGCTTCTTCAGCATTCTCAAATGGTCTCTGAGTTTCAGGCTCAGATGCTTTCTAGCTCAAGCATAATTATCACAAATAACACTTTCAGTAGGTCTAACTCTGCTTTCACTTATAGCCAGGTAATCTCCTTATCTTTTGTAGGCAGAATACAGGAAATTCTTTTGCTCATGGAATGATTTGATTTGGGGTTTGCGTTTGTCTTATAAAACTAATTCTTCATAATGCATCTGTTGAATTTGTCCTGATTTTCTTTAGCTACTGTCTCTGCAAGGCTGACATGAGTAAAAATAGTATTTTAATAGTTATTTATTTTTATTTGTTCACGGGTTAATAGATATGATTCTGAAAACACGAACTCTTATGTGAGGAGCAGACTTATTAAAAAAGCAACCACTATTTTTGCCGGCAGAGTATGTGTTCAAAACAGAAAGCTGCTAATACTACAGAGATAAAAGGATCATTTACACTAATTTATGAAGCTAATTAATCAAATGAACGGAGTATATTAAGCAGTTGGTGATATTCTGCTGAGCAGAAACTGAAACAGTTAGAAACTTTGTCAGTCTTATTTTTGTTATTGCCATGACATACCTTGACTTACATTGCGAGTTTCCTACAATAATAGCCTTTTCATAAACACTGACAGCTTAAGCAGTTCAATAAAAAAGAAATATTAATGCTCACAATATCGAGACAGATTCTTCTTTTTACCATAACATTTTCTTAATGAATTACTGAGAATGAAAAACACAGTATGTGAAGACCTCTCTGGCTGTAAATATTACAGGTATGAAAATATTTTAAATAGTTAGTACGTTAATTACTAAGAAAAGTAGGGATTTAGCTGAATTTATAGCAAATTTTAAAAAATACTGAAGTTCTATGCAGCTTCAGAAGATTCTGCAATGCAAAAATGTGTTTTTACTAAAATTGTGTAAATAAAAATACCAAAGAATGGTTGCTTGATATTGCCCAGAGTCTGTATGAGATGCAGAGGCAATGCATTTCAATGTTAGATTTGTTGGTAAAACCATCAGCAAAGATGAAACAAAATGTTTCAAGATAGATGCAAAAGTTTTGCAGAGGCAAGCCAAATAATGCCACCTAAATCCTTTAAAGCACAATTTAGGGTTACTTTCTGATGTGACAGAAATGTGTATATTTAACCCATTTTGTCTCTAGAAGCCAGTGGGAATGAGTTGTGCAAAATAAATGAGAATTTGTCTGTGAGCGTCCCAGGCAAATCTGTGGAAATTCATTCCCACACTGAAGAGTGCATAGTACAGGTGATGTGGGAACTGCTTCCCAGTCATAGAGCTGTACTCTATGCCTGTGGGCTTCTATTCTCTGTGAGTGTTCTGGTGCACTGGCAACACCTGCAAGAACCTTAGGAGAAATAAAACTTACAGATCTGGAATGAAGTTGGATGGCCAAGACTGGTATGGAAAGATTAGGTAGGGGTCAATAATCTGTGCAGGTAGCTAAGGGCATGTGTTGGCATTCTGGGCCAGAGGGAGTGAGGTTATACAGCAGAAAGTTTTGAGGTAAGACGAGAGGAAGTGATAGTAGTTTATCTGCTGCTTATTTAGTGCTGCTCATGGCAGTAGCTGACTGAAATAAATTTAGGAATGCCTGCTATCAAACATAAAACTCAATGAGATGAAATCCTGTTTGTATGGATTCAGTAGTATCTTCAATAATCTTTGTAGATTTGTTTTCCACTCACTTTTCATTCCTTCTTTTCTTGAACTTTAATTTCCTGCACCTTCTTGCTAAAAACTGCCTACTCTGTCAGTGACAAGTCATGCTGGTAAAGAGAGAGCACAAGAGCAGAATCTAAATAGAATAGTCAGTTCTTTTTCCAGTCCAGTCCATTTCCCACCTTGGAAGATTGAAAGGAATAGCCTCTCTGATACCCTTTGAACATCTTGTCAGCTGACATGAACTGAAGCAACCCTAAAACTACTCAGCTTTATTTTGTGGTCAAAGTTGAACAAAGTCAAGAAAGGTGTTCAAAAGTGGACATCTGGATTTTATGCCACCATGCAACACTCACTACATAACAAATAAAACATGCCAAACCAGTATTTCCAAGAGTATCTTTACAAGAAATTGAAAAGAGGGTATTTTCAAATATAGAAAAAAACAAGTTTGGTGATGATTTCCCACTAGCTTTCAGAAAGAGAGGTATCCCTAAGTTGTCATTATGTCTTTGAAGGTCTCTCCTTAACATTTAATGTTGACTGGTGCAGCAGTCATTCCCTTTCTATGTTAAATCATTAACTGATGATATCCAGTTCATAGTTTCAAGGACGTTTAATATTTTTTGCCTTTTTTCAATTTGTAGAATAGTTCCTCTCCCTGGCAATTCCCACACATTTTTATTGCATATTGAGTGGCCTCAATTCAAACGTCTTCTGTCAACTTGAGCATCTTTCAGGAACAAACCATGAGTTTCAGAAATAGTTGCAATTTTAGGGATTAGTGCTTTTCAGTGCATAGAATACATTTTGTAAGTTATGTATTGTGAGAGTTGCTGGTATCTTCTTAGAAACAGTTGCTTCAGATCAAAACCGTTTCCCACTCTGCTGTCCTTTACCATATCAAATAACAGTTGAAACAGCAGCCAATGAACATGGATCAATGATATCTTCAGCCACTGCATTTGTGTAAGTTTAATCCATTTATGTGAAAATCAAGTTACTGCTGGCCTGCTTTTTCTTTACTGGAAACAATTGATAGCATTACTTCAGAAGAAATTAATCCAGAGAATTAATTAGCAGAATCTAGTATCCAATAAATGTAGTCTTGAGAAAGATTTCATGGGTGGTCAATTGTGACATTAAATGGAAGGTAAAAAAGTAGGTACTGCTAGCTGTTTTCCATAATCAAACAGAAGTGACAGAAAAGGAACAAATAGGATGACACTGACTTTGGAGAGAAGTAAATAGGTCAGTTCTTGTACCTGTCACAGAAAAGCTTTCAGAAAAACTTTTTTCATGTTTTTGGCTTAGGCTCATATTTAAGGGCTTAAGTTTTTGGAAGAAGTACTTTGAAAAACAAAAAGAAAGAAAGATTGTTTCCAGACCATTGAGATCAGTGAGATTGGTATTGCAGAAGCTGCACTGGTGCTTTAGGATCAAATTCAACCCAGGTCAGTGGGAGAAAAACAAATTAGTGCTTCATCGCTCTGTGTATTTTAGTAGGTTAAGATTTTGCAGTTCACAGACGTGGACCTTGCATCTGATTAGTTAATGCAATTTGGCTGATGAGTGGTAACCTCCATAGCTGCAGTATTTGCATGTTTGATTTTGAGTCCAGGCCCCCTCCCCCCCCCCCCTTTCTTTCTTTTTTTAGTATTATTTTATTGTTATTATTGAATGATTGCACTTAAAACTACAAATGGAGTTCAATGTGCTATTTCATGAGGGCTGTGTGTGTGTACAACCAAGTACTTTGAGCCAGATTTTCAAAGGTATTTAAGAGTCTGAACTTTCAGAGAGACGTCTAAGAGGATCTTTGAGAGGCTGTCTGCATGTTTAAGCAGCTAAATGACTTTAAATATCTTGGATTATTTTTGAAAGATTTAAGCAAGTGTTTAAGCAACTTCTTGAAACAGGGTTTTAGTAAGAGTGAAGGTTTCTTAAAATCCTGAATGAGTCATATTTTTCTGGGGATGGGAGTTTTTCATGCAACTCCCAAACATGGAAGATGTTTCTAAAAATAGGTAGTGTTTAATTTAAAAACTCTTTAAAAACTGGCTTTACTGCTTACTCCAGTAGATGTAACTTAAAGGAAAAAGCAACCACTTCCCAGTTAGAAATTCTGTTTTAAGCTATATCTCTCTTGACCCATAGGCCTATGTATCTCTGACTTAACTCCGTGGGCTGTAGCTTGTCACAGAGAATGATTCTGCTTTTGGCAGCTGTGCTCATTCAGCATGTTTGCTAACTTAGCAGTAAAGTGCTTCTGTATTTGCTTTGTCTTGGTTTCTGAGCAGTGACTTGTTTACTGAAACATTTCTTTTTCTCTCTCTTTTTTTACTTATTGGAATTGTTTGTGTGAGTGAAATTCAGGATGTTGTGACTGCAGGATTGTATGCTGTCAGTTTTCCTAAAAAAAGGCTTGTAGGACCTTGTGTTTCAAGGCTTGTAGGACCTTGTGTTTCACTCATTACTCTGACTAAAGTAAAGAATAACTGCTATAGGGAAATATGCTGTATCAATAATCACATTAGAAACCTTTTTGGTACAGTCTTACTGGTAAAATCGGGGATTAAAAAAAATGTATCTTTTTTGGATATGTTTAAATTAGTAGTTGCTTTTTTCAGAAAAAAACCCCTTGAGGCATCTGTAAAACTAGTGGCTGCATAAAGCTGAAGAATCAGATGTCTGCTGGGCAAATTGACAGAACTCATTAATCTTAGATGCAGTGTACTATAGAGTCTGTCCTTTCATGCACCTGCCCATGCCTAAAGTAATTACATGATGGCACTATTAATACTGAAGAGCTTGAGTGGGAATGGGGTTATCTTCTCTTCCTAGTAATTGATTGCTAGCTGATTAGTGGACAACATTTCTCCTACAGTATAATTGCCTTTCTGCTATTGTAGCCTCTCTAATCTGAGGGTTAGGCCATCTTACTGGTTTTGAGGCCCTGACAATAGCACCACAGCCCTCAAAGTAATGAACTGGAACTCAGTCACTGTGAATTCCCCAAACAGAAGATGACTAGTTAAATGTATTTCAATGATAGCATGTTTTACAGCAATCAGACAACAGAAGATTTGTTGCCTTCCCTCCTGCCTTCTCTTTCTATGAAGATATTTTCAAACCCTCTTGATTCCTGTGTGGAAAAGCAGGCAGTTGACTTCTATTAAATCATATCTGTTGCTTGTATAAAGTTATTATCTGAAATGTATCAGAACTGTGTAATAAGTTTGTATGTTCTTCTGTGACCCTATAGAAATAGAAATCTATATATTTGCTACTTTAGAAGCAAACTGGTAATAAAGGAGCATATGAATTCTGCAGTGGGGTCTCAGAGATCTGCTGGTGTCTAAACATGATTATATTCTCATATTCTGAAAGTTGATTCTGTGATATTTTTGTTGAAACCTGGTAGATATCAGGCTGCTGCTCAGGTAAGTCTGTCATAGGAAGCACCTTTTGCTATGGACTTGCCTGGGGAGAGCAGATGATTTCCAGGGCTGCATAGAGCTGCATCAATTCTCCTGCCCTGTGACTCGTGGTGCCAGCTGCACTGGCTTGGAGATGCAGGGACCTGCTGAGCAGCTACTTGGTGTGCAGGTTCATGAAGGTGGAGGTGAAAGATGACACTGCAGGAGACATGACAGATATGAATCTTAGGAGTAAGACGTGAAATAAATGCTAATTTCCACCCCCCAGCTTTCTGATGACCTGAAAAATAGTTCTACCTTGCACCACCCTTGCATTTTGCTATCTTACTGTTTTGTATAACTCTGCACTAAACCAGAGTCATATAAATCTTTGAGCTTTCTTACACTGGTACTGAACACAGATGGGATGGAACAGCAGTGGTACAGCAAAGAAATTTCTAATCTCTACCTTAATGCTGTGCCATGTACTTCCTCACTTCATTATCAGTTTATTCTATGGTACACCCAAAAGGCTAATTTTATTAACAATTTCTAAAGACTTCTGATTGGTCCTGTTCAGTACAAGTGCTTAGCTTAATCACTTAAGTGGGTTTCTAAATTTAAATTATGTAACCAGTTCCCTAGATCCCCATTGCCAAAGGTATTTAGGGGCAGTTATTAATATTACTCAATATTCTTTCCAGTATTCTGTCTATGAATCCAGCCAGAGGCATATTCCTAAGAGAGAAGTGCAAGAACACACAGTTGTCCACCATGTGACATAACCTGCCTGGGAGGACATTTCATTTTTTAACTTTTGTAAATTGCCAGATACCCAAAAGAATGATGACTTGTCTTAGGAATGATACTAAACTGGTGAGAAGTCTCAATGACTTCTGTCTTTTGTCTTGTGGCATGCTCTGTAAAACAATACAAATATAGCTGAAATGATCAAGTCCTTTGATTGATGATTTTGTAGTAGCCTGTGGGCTGGGGAAATGTTCATATGGAAATCAAATCCCATGCCAACTGACTTTTCTGAGTGCTAGTTTAGATCTCAGACAAGCTTTTTGTCTGCTAATGGATTTTTGCTTCTTACTAGTGATTCTCAAAACAAAATTTTGACAGATGTGTTGCAGGTGTAGAGAAACTATAGAGGAAGGACAAACTGAGTTTTGTGTACCCTTTACTGGTGACATGATTTAGTAAAAATTCACTCTTCAGATCTAGAAAATGAGCCTCATGTGAACTGGAGCGTGGAGAAAAGCTCTCCTGTGCATGGTATTTTTGCATCATGGCATGACTTGCCTTTGAAGAACTGAAGTCCATGCATCTGTGTCGATTCACCACACAAGCTCCCTTGCACTGCATTGTTTAACAGCTGCATGCACTGGTTAGGTTTTACTAGGAGACACCACAGTTTGTGCCCTTATGCAGTATTCAGTAGAGTTGTCCTTTACTCATTCTTCTGGGATTGCAAACCGAGCCTCTGTCTTTCTCAGTGAGTTAACATTGATATAAAAATGTCTAGCATACAAACTCATGCAAATTACATCTTTTTTTAGCATTTACGGGAGCATGACAGGATTTGGGATGGATATTAGAGAATCTTCAGGTCATAATAGAAGTGTGTTGTCAGGCAAGCAGAAAAGCCTCCTCATTGTTTCTCCTGATTTCCTTTGTTTTCCACAAACATAAAACAGCCTGTTCTTTGCACCATAAAATTTAAACCAAGAATCTTGAACTGCATAATTCCTTAAAGCAGTCCTTATAGCTGTATAACTGTTAAAACATAATTTGTTGGATAGAAGGAGAAAGAGCAGTCTTTCCCAGGAAATGCTAAAGGATTTTTAGAAAATATTAATCTAATATATGCCTGCGCTTATTCCAAGTGGGCCTATATTATGTTTTTTAAGAAATAGTGAAAATGTTAAGGAAATGCTAAATGAAATTTTCAAGTCAGGAAATGCCAGCCTTAAGGTTGCTCCTTTAAAAGCATTTCCCCGCTTTGTGGCAATGTTTCATGAACAGCCTTTAATTATTGGATCACATGCTAGTTTTTTGCCTACAGTTCCACCACCTCATTCACTGCACAGATGGGTTATGTTCTCTGAGTTCAGCATTTTACCGTCGTTGTTTAATGTGTGGCCCAAACTTATATTATCTGGGAAATACTCATATCCTGCTCTAATTAGAGAAGATTTCACTTCCACATAGGCTTATCTGGGCTGCTCACCACTGCCATGCAAAATGCTTCTCAAATGTTGTACATTAATTTTCATGAAACCTGTAGAAGGAGAAAGTTGTATGGCCATTTTACAAACAGAGGGTTGAACCTCAGAATGATGGTTATAGACTTACCCAGGAATTGTGTTACTCAGGACCTGATTTTTCTCAGGATGCTTACTGGAGTATGTGATAATGTTTGTTTACTGGTGGAGTTCCTCTTGATTTTGGTCAGGTGTAGAAGCTTTTAACACTTCCAGAAATTACAAATGGGACAGTCAGAACACAAAGGGCACGTTCGTCTTTTCAGCCACTTGGGCTCTTAATGCAGTCACAGATTACTGTAGCTGGAAAATCCAGAACAGGTTAAGAGGACATTCCTGTGCTGTGAAGACTCTTTACTGCAAGTCTCTAAAGCTACTCATCACCTTCAAATGAACTTTAGACCTTTTAAACAAAAATGAATTCCCAGGAAAAAACCAGAAGAGATGAAAGGCATTTTCACTACCCCTAGTGACTAAAATAGTTTACAATGGCAATATCTAAAAAAAAAAAAAAAAAAAAGACTGTGTCTCATAAGAAGCACTACTTATTAACCCATCTTTTTGCCAAGGTGACCTGAGAAAAATGTGTTTCAGAACCTCTGATCTGATTGGTTTAACATTATGACGTAAGCAAGACCCAGCTCATGAAAATCCAAGTCTGTGTGTTTGATTTCTTACCAATGCTACTCTTTACATTAAATAATCCATCTTCTTTTATAGTATTTGCTTCCCAAATTCATGCATTTGCTTATTGAATCTACATCTAAGCTCCTCAAAGGAACTTTCAAGATCCTTTGGTAAAGGAGGAGTCAAATGAAGTTCTCAGCCATTCATCTGTCTTGAGTATGAGATAATACTCCTTTTTTGCTATGGATCATAAGAATTCATTTTGCTGAATGAAAAGAAAAGAGAAGATGTACATCAGGAGCATACTTAATACTCTCCAGTGCTACTGGGCATTTAGTTTGCAACCTGAAGCAGATGTGGACATTAGAATGTTAACAAGGGGGGGCTTGTACCGATCCCTTCGCATTGATCTCAATAGAGATCAAATTAGCATATCAATTTATGCTCTCAGATTTCAGCATCAGGAACATTTCTTTAAATCAACTGCATATACTTTTGCAGTCAGGGATGGTAACTGTTAAGAGTAGTAGGTTGCCAACACACAACTAGGCATATGCTTTGTTAATGAAGAAGAATGTTTCTGTACACATTTTGTATAGAAAATTTCAGCCCAAGCAGTTAAAGCTGGACATGGTGCCAAGGGAAGTGTCATGGGAAGTGGTTGGGAAACCTTAACTACAGGTGACATTACTGGCTCCACCTGTAGTAAATATTCTCTACTACTATTTAAGCAATACTGTCCTTCACTCTCATGTTTCTTATGTTGAACTTTTTGAACAGTGTGCCTGAAAATAACAAGCTGAGCTCATTAATAGATTAGGTGTTGCAGTGAATCCATGTGTTCAGTGCTAGTTCTCGTTCTTCAGTTTGATAGGGTTTCTTTTGGAGAGCAATTACATCTGATTGACATGTTTTCATGTGCCTCTAGCCTTGACTCCTTCTTACTAAACAATTCTAGATCAAGGACAGTGACTTTTCCACTGCCATTAACTAAAATCAGGATCCAGGAGAAAAAGTTAAATACCTTTTAAGATTCGACTTGAAACAAATTATAAAATATGTATAAAGAGGAATATATTTTGGTTTCATACACTGTAGTCATTGAAAGTCAAGTAAAAAACATAGTTTAAGGCATGGACATGAATTAAAATTAAGCAAAAAATTCTCTATTTCTACTTCAGATCAGAAAAATGAAGTAGAGAGCCAAATCCTATCACTAAATGTGCATATAGTTTTCCATGTAATTTTCACTTAATCATTAACTTAAAATGATGTAATTAGTGAAGTTTTATACTAATAATGCTACTATATATCCTGAAATCCTTGTAAGTAAAAGTCACTTTTTTTTTAATGAAATGTTTCACCATAAAAAAAGTGTACTTGAAGATACCAAGTGTTCTTGCCCACTGAATTTGCTTCTTATGGAAAAAGCCTTAATTTGAAAAGGATTAAAGGCTTAAAAATTAAACAAACAAAAATCATTCCTCCCTTACTAAATCCACTGTAGCTGAATCTTTTCTTTCGTTTTAATTTGATTTTTTTTCATGTACTTGTATTGGTTTTTAAGGCTTTTTTTTCAAATTTAAATTTTTATTTATAGGTTAAATAAAACAGAAGTCTATTCCCCTGTTCTCTTTGCACATCAGGATCAAGGGGTGGATTTTTAGATCGTTTGCGTGCACTTATGATCTGTTAGCAAAAATTATTTGGTTGAACTTGTGTTTTAATGAAGTTGAAAGGATCAGGATTGTCCAACAAAGAGTTTTTGCCTGAACAGAGCAAATAAATACAAGAAAAACTACAACTGCTATCCTTTCATAAATCAAATCAATGGCATTTTTTTTTTCCTGATGCCTGTCTTGGGAAGCTGCTAACGATTTGTGTTACTGAGATGAGCTATCATAAGTAAGTTGTCATGCTGTAGCTTTTGAAGATACTCTGCCTGTCCAGGGAGTGGATTTTTTTTAATTTGAGGGCATATTTGTGCAGCAAAGAGCACTTTGATATGTTTTGGATCCCATTTTCACCTATCAGCTATAAATTTGCAAAGCTCCACCTTTATTTTGTGTATCTGTTTCACGGGGTAGCATATCCAGGACTTCTCTCTTCTCAGACCTTTTTGACTACTGGGTTATCCTGTTTGGCTTTGATAGCTAGTCAGGAGTGGCTTACAGATTTTATTCATAGTGATTGGTCTTGCAGTTTTATTTTCTGCCTTGCACTAAGTCACTGCTTCTTAGCAGTGGTAGGAGGTTTGGGATTATGATCAACTTCTTCTTCAAGGGAAATGCAAGTCCACCAGGGAACATGTACATGAAAAATGGAGTGATAAATAGCATGGAAAAATAACCAGAAACAGTCCTTGTTCTTGAGGTTGGTCCCTATTCTATTGCAAGCAAAGCTCTGGTCTGTAACTGTATCTGGCACATGTGAATGCAGATCCTTACCTTGTTTCATGCCCATGTCTAATCACGCGTTTTAGAATTGGCTTCAGAACTGGGGCCATGTAAAGCACTTAAACTGTGGATCTTACAGATAGTCCAGGTCATGTGGCTGGAGTGGATGTTGACTAAATTATTGTACTTGATGTCTGTCTTGCCCTGAGGATTTCGGGTCTTAATAAGGATTATTTATCGCTTTGATGTTTTATATATATACTTAAGAATATATAAGAATGCAACATAAAAAGAATGTATTTGTTTGTTAAAACTAGAAAAATTCAGATAATATCATACAAAGCAATAATGGCTCTGCTAGTCATTTGATGTTTCTCATGGCATTATCCTGCATTATGAATTGTAGTAGCCCAGTGTGGTTACACATATAGTTGCCTTGCATTTTTCCTTAATCTAGTGCATTCCCATTTATTTCAGAAGCCTCTTACTTTGCTCTCTCTGCTATTGCTCACACTCTGCCACTCAGTTAAGTGGTTAAGTATAGTCGTGTTCGCTGCAGAGTATGCCAGGTTTACTTTTATTTTTGACAACGAAAGTCCAGATGACACAACTTTTTTTGTTTCTACGCATTTTTCCCTGAAAACTTACTGGGATAAAATTGGTTCTCTCTTGCCAAATTAACAGTTTAATACAGTAATTAGGAAAGTCTGCCAAAATATCTGTTCCAGCAAGGAATTGCATTTGGGAGCTCTTCTATTTTTTCCCTTTAGCACTGACCACAGAACTTAATTAACTTTCCTTTCCATCATAAATTCCAGTGCAGGCAATGACCACTGTGTCTTCCCCCACTCCTACATGTTCACTTATGATAAATTGTCCCATACGCAGCCAATCTGGAGGCAGGTGCCTGTGTGAATCTCAGGGGTTATACATACTGTACTATCCACAGGGCTGATTAATAATGAGGTTTTCACTGAACCCCCCTTCTTTATTCTGTGTTCATGCTTCAGTGAAATAGGGAGAAGTTTATGGTAGAATGAGAGGTTTCCTCCCTCCCAATCATACTTCTCATTTAAACTAATGTCTTTTGGAACTGATTTGCATGTGCATGCTGCAGGGTACCTGCACTTAACCCCTTGACCCACATGACCATTCTTGTGGTGTTATGTAAATACAACCTTTGCCCCCTTCCTTTTTCTCTGTAACTCCTGTCTTTGTATACCTTTGCCTCAGTGTGTTTACTCTACCTGCATTTCCCCTTTCATTCTTGTCCACATTTCTAGTCAGCTCTAGATGAACTGCTATTGCCCAATATTTGGTTTAAAGTGTCTCTATTTTGTTTGTAACTTTGCCTGTGAGGTTTTTACCCATAAAAATCACTAAAAGTTGTGACCAATTTTTTTAAATTTCATGGGGCACTTTTTAGGAGTCTGCCTATATCTTAACACACACATTTGTAAACATTGTCAGGAACCAAAATTTAATCCCAGAGCAATGAAACACAAGCTATTGTGTGTCCATGGGAATAGATGCTGCAGTGTACATCATGCTGAATTTGCTAGGCTGTGATGCTGCTGCAAAGCGTTGTGGTGCTGGGCAGATGCAGTAGCCTGTGTTTGAACAGTAAACTAGAAGGACGTAGTAACTCAGGCCAGTGCTGTCATGCAGTATTTGCTTCTGGGTTGTGGTCTAGCTCACTTCAAAGTCTCTGCACCACACTCCTTAGAGGTGAGAGTCTATCCAGTGGATCAGGTGATTTTGCATCTGAAGTATAGACAAGGCCCAAGTAACTTTGGAAGTGAAAAGTTGCTTTCTCCCCAAATCTGGTCATTAGGCATTTCTGAAAGCATCAGTTCTTCTTTAAAAGGAAATCTCTCCAGGTCCCTGATAACTTCTTTTTAAATTTTTCTTTTCCTTTTTGCTTTTGCTCCACTGTTTTGGAGCTCTGATTTCTAAGCTAGAGCTAGGAATTAAGGATTGGAAGGGTGCCCTTAACTTAGGTACTTAATTCTTTCTCTGTCTTAATATAGCACTGTATTTTTGTTTGCTTTTGCTTTTGTTTAAAAGTGTTGTCGATTCTGAGCAGACAATTTCATTGCACTGTTAGGAAAAATGCTTTTGTGTTTCTTCTATGGTGGCAACCTTTTGGTCCCCACATTGTGTGTGAATACAGCAAACACACAATTTTCATTTGATGGAATTCCCCAGTGCCTTGTTGAATTTTCAGTAGCTGATCACCAGGGAAAAGATTTTGGCCATGATTGACTCCTGTTCCCTGGTTATTTCCAGCACTAGAGAATTTAGTCTTTTCATTCAGTGTCAAACATGCTGCAGGCCTGACTCGTTTTGATATACCGCTTCATCACCCTTTATCTTTTTCCTTAATGTTTGGTCTCCAGGACCTTTACATATTTTAGTTCTGTCCACGAACTATTAAGTGATTTTCTTATTTCCTGTTCAAGGCAGTTCTTTTTCTGTCAGCTTTTTTTTTTCCCTTCCCTTTTTTCTATTTCTGTTCCCACCACTCACATAGACAAGAAAATAGTCAGGAAGGATAACAGAAAAGACAGTGTGAACATCCATGTAGTCATTGTTGTTTTTGGTTCAAAACCAAAGCAATCCATAACTAAATCAAGCTCAAATGTCTTGTCACCAGATTGACGATGAATGTTTTAATTACTAAGAGGTTCCAGAAGGGGAAGAGAAAAAAGCCTTCTTGAAACAATAAACTTTGTTATCTCCTACTGCTCTATGTGTCTTCATCATATAAAGCTGTCAATTTGACTTTCCCCCTTGAAAATATCCTCATGAAATTACTTGATAACTAGTGGAGGGTTAAACTGAAGTAGTATTTAACTACAGCTCATGATTCCTTTCATTTTGCTAGGCAGACTGTCACTAATGAGAAGTGTGATGTTTCGACTCCCTGCATTTTTCACTTATTATCCAGGTCTAACTGCAGTTTTGTTGTTATCTTGCTTTCAAAATAAAAGCAGGACATAGAAAAAAGATGTCATGCTGAGCCCAAACATCATCAAACAAAAGGCTTCTTCATACTTAAAGGTTTCTCTCTGATCTTCAGATCAGCCCTTAAAAAAGCATAACAACAATTAATGCCAGGGGGTTTTCTGCATTACTTTTGATAAGGACACTATAAAGTAAGAAGAGTTATGGTAGGTGGTGTTGGTGTTTCCTTGTTGAAAACAGTCATATTCACATGCCTTCAAAATGAGAGTAAGTGAATGAAGTAACCTTAGCCTGTTAAAAAGATGCTGGATATTTTTAAGATGCTTCATGATACTCTATCATATTGGCATAGCAAGAGCAGTCTCTACCTAGGAGAGGTGCTTTTTTGCCTGTTGAGGAACTTTATAAATCTTATTGTGTTCTCAGATATTATTTATAAAATATTTGAGTGCAATAATAATCACCAATATTCTGTTAGGAACTGGTGCTTACAGCCTGAAAATTTTCACAACTATCAGTGTATGGTATAATTTTAATTGCATGTAAAGTAACCTATTTGGTTTTACATTTGAAAAGCCAAGGAGTAATTATTTCCATTTGGGTATGATACCCATTTGGGTATTACAGTAGCAAGGTTTGGCTTTTGCCTCAGGTGAAAAAGAGAGTTTTATTTATTTTTTTAGTACCTGGTGCTTTTACTGATTGCAGTATTTGATGTGCAGGAAGGAGGTTCCCATGATTTCCACAGCAGCAATCTGTGACAGAACTACGTGTGAATCCATTTCTAGGAGAAATGTCCATGGTTTGTGTTATCAGCTACATTGTGTGTGCTACTGGCAGCACTGGTGCAGACTCAGCTATGCCACTGTATGTGTTACTAAAGTTCAGATGGATCAAAATGCATTCCAGGCTGGCTCTGTGCTTTGCATTTACATACTCCTCCTCCTTACAGAGAAAGCTTGGCTGTGAGCTGCACCTTCCCATCATACACTTGAGTCTCCTTGTTGCCATACTTTTCTTAACAATTTCTTTTCCTGGTGGAGAATATCTTTAAATGAGGATACAAAGTTAATGTTAGGAACTAAAGTAGCAAGGAACTTGGTTGTTGCAATTCAGAGTAAAATTTGTTCTTGCAAGTCCCAAGTTGTGTAAAATGCTAATACGTGAGGTTTTAATGGGGTGCTTTTTGTTAAAACATACCTTGAAATGTGAACGCAAGAGTGAAATCTTTAGCGTATGGGGTTCAAAGCTGTTTAGATGTAACAATCTTTAAGAAGTATGCAACCTGTAGCTTTATGTGAAGGATACCTCTTCGGTGCTATGTGTGAGAGCTGCCACACTTTTAGGATAAATATCAGAAGTAATAGACCCCATAAAATATAAGCTAAAGCTAGACTAGACAGGAGCTGACCTATGTGAAGAAAGGACTTTCATTATGGAACAGATACAAAACCAGAAACTGGGAAAATCATCCTTATGGAGGAAGAGGATGAGAACATTTGAGTGCCATAGATGAAAGAGTGAGTAAACAGAGCCAGTATGGCAGAGGGAGGACGGGCAGGAAATGAAGACAGTATGACCCTGAAAGGAAGGTAGGAGGGAGCCCTTCAGCACAGGCTACAGAAAAGCAGCACACTGCACTGAGCTTCTGCTGTTTTCCCACTGTGTTCAGGGAAATAGGACATATATGTATATTTGAAAATAAATAGCTTTGCATC
This sequence comes from Corvus cornix cornix, assembly GCF_000738735.6. Lineage (NCBI taxonomy): Eukaryota > Metazoa > Chordata > Aves > Passeriformes > Corvidae > Corvus > Corvus cornix. Next base: position 15,548,799 of record NC_046338.1, on the reverse strand, counting down.
AAAGAAATACCTGGCTCTGTCATCAACTTCTCCATGTAAAAGGGGAAAAAAATACATAAGACACTGAATGTTTGCTACTGCTCTGATCAAAACATACCATTATTTATCTCTCTTTGCCTGTACCAAGGAACATATGAGGCTGTTGAGGCTACCTGCTGAGGGCCTTATGGCAAGTTTTACAAGGTATTTAAGCTCCTGAAGATGTAGAGGTACCTCTTGGAGTTTTTAAAAACACTGAGGATCCTAACACTCTTCATAGACAGTGGCAATTAGATTCTCAGGTGTTTTAGAGAGATCCTATTAAAGGTCCCCTAGGTCTTTCAGTACTGTGGAAATCCTGAAGCTGCTCTCTAGTGCTGACAGATATATCAGTCTGTTCTCTCTATTGCTTATTCATTCCAGGTGAGAAAAGAAATAGGCGATATATTTGTGAAAAAAACAAACAGGGCCTTAAGTGGAACCTTAACTATTGAACGTCTTTTTTCGTTTTTGCAGTTCTCTGGGGTCTTAATAGTAAAAACAAAAATCCCATCCACTCAGCTTCAAGAGTGTTGTGATACAGACTACTTGGGAATGACATAAAGTAGTCAGGAGTCAAATCCAAGAAGTGAGATCATTAGCAAGGAACATCAATAATATACTTGTAAACAGTTTTCCAGTGTACTGAAGCCCATTAGCACAATCAACATGGCAGAGTTCTGTTTGAAACTTTAGACATTAGACTTTCTTCTTCTTACTTTGCAAAATTCTCTGCTTTGTGCAGAAGCCTCCTTAAATTACAAGAGCTGTGTTTGGCTTTTTTATTTTCTGTATTCAGCCACACCTTGGCTATGAATTAGGACAACTTAGAAATGGCAAGTATTTATTCTTAGGATAAGTGCACAGTACTATCCTGAGTAGAATCTATGGAATGCAGTTCTTAAAAAAGATTCATGTGATTTACCCCAGATATCCTGTAGAAGTAAGTAATACTCAGTATTCAAGACAGAGAAGAATGCTGCAGTCTGGCCGTTGAATGAAGGCTCATCATCTTTTCAAGAATTCTCAAGTGTTGGCTTGCTCATGGAAAGAAGTAAGTCTCATCACACTTACTTTTAACTGGAAGAATGTAGAGTATTTTGTTGTTTCCTAAAATGTTTTAATTAGGTCTGCTTTCTGCATAGCTGTGACATCTCAGTAGTTCTGAACAGGAAAAGATGCTGAAGTTACTTTCTGTGTTAATTTCAGTGGCTGCTGTTTGCCATTTTGATTATATTGCCAAATTTTGAAGGTCACCCTGTCCTTAGCAGTCCCATCAGAACAAAGTGCTAATGCTGACTTTTTTCCCACACAATGTGGAGCTTTAACTAGCACATGAGAGGAGTCCATCAAAACTTTATCCTCCACTGAGTATTATTGCACTTGTAAAGATAATATTAATACACATTTCTAATGCTCTATGGATCATTATCTGGCAGAGGACCAATAATTGAGTAAAAGACATTAACAACTAAAAAGGAATACTGATTCCTTTGGGGTTATAATTGTTGTTCATTACAAATTGCTACCAAAACAGGCCTGAGCTAATTCATAGAGAATTAAGTAGATTTGGTTTAGTAATGTTTTCAGGTTTCTGAATAAATTATGGATGCGTCTTGACTGTTAGAAGGAGCCACTGACATTATGAAACGGTAATGAATAGATCTGCAAGAGAAAAATAGCCTCAGCTGATCATCCTGTTCAAAACCTATTAAGGTCTGATGAAATGGGAAGATTTTTTCCTTCCATGTATAGATGTGCAACAAGTCATAAGTTGTGGACTTTAATAATATATTTTCTTCACAAGCAATAACACAGCAATTAGGAAGTGCTCACTGAGGTAGAAATAATGGTAACTGCTGCACAGATTAGCATTGCTAAAGGGAGCTCAGACATACAGTAAAACAACATATTCCAGGTTCCTGTTGGTGTGTAATTTCTACTTTATTTACTTATCATCTCAAGTTAAAGAGGACTCCTGGCAGTAATGAGGCTACATAAATGCACATATAATACTGTAAGATGTTACAAATGATATAAAAGATAAATCTAATGATTACCTATTATAATGACAGGGCAATCAGTGGGTAAATTGTACAGTTCTGAGAAGTCCATGACTGCCAAAAATGCTACTACACAGTGTATTATTTCTGAGCTTGTACTTCTCCATGACTGTTTGTAAGGGATGTGTAATTCACTTGGAAAGGAGCTGCTGAACACAATGGCTCACAAGTCTTCATCTAGTGCAGCAATACTTACAAGTACTGTGGTAAGTATTAAGATAACCACCCTGAAAACTTGTAGGGATTTTCTTGCTGGAAATTCACAGTATTTGTTACCACTGTGGTAAAAATGAAGATAACATGGCTGCCAAAATGAATCTCTTATACTGTAACTGCCTTAAAAATGAACATGCAAAAATTGCCACATACTGCAAGTTCCGTCAAAAGATGATGTGTTCAAGTCCGTCAGTGCTAACTCAGGGAAATGGATATTCATATCTCTGAACCCCAGCAGAGTTTTAATCTTTAAAATCTGCAAGGCCTCTGATGCCTCAGATGTAGAACATTAAAAAGTTGTCAAACAGAATTTAGTCAGAGATTAAGCATAGAACATTGAGAATATGTGCTTACAGTAAAACATTTGTAAAATAGCAAATGTTAATTAAAATAAGTTATGATTAAAAAGCACTTCAGAAGTGTCAATTCTTTTTTCTTTTTATGCTGGATGATAGTGCCTGAATCCCACCCTCTCCTCCTGTGAAGGCATTTATAGGATTATATATGTAATTTTGGATGCAAAGGCAACATAGGAAGTCTGTTACTGAGTGGTATGAAGATATTAGAGGCATTCTGTGCTGAGTAACTTATGGTATTTGTGTAAGTGAAATATGTGTAAGAGAACCAAAACTAAGACTTTAATAAACAAGTGACTAAAGTTAAGCTGTTAAATGTTCTCTGTAACAGCTGAGCATTTCACATTTAAAATCTAAGTGCTTACTAATTTAGGAAACTAAATATGAATTTACTAACTATAACCATGTTGTGTTGTGAAATATTGGCCTTAAAGAAGACATAGTGGTTTGTGGTGGTGGTGGTTTTTATTATTATTATTGTATTATTATGATATTATGATATTATTATAGTATAAAGGATAAAAAATATTATTATATATTATTATAATACATTATTATAATACATAATAATAAAATAAAACAACATTATATTATCATATTATTATTTCTATTAAATTCTATTCTATTATTTCTATTTGTTATTGTTATTATTTAGGAGAGAACAAAGAGAACAGTAATTGGTAGATGGTAGTAAGGTGTAGACTAGAAGTGAGTGTATGTTCCTTTGAGTAAACCCTGGAAATGAGTGGCAGAGAGGATGTGTTTGTGCTTTCTGCTTTATGTAGTAACAGAGCAGCGGCTGACACTGGAGCTGGAATGGAAGGGTGCCAGCAGGGTGGCAGTCTTCTAGTCTGTGAGAAGATAGGAATGGGGAAGATTAGACATTTGACTTTTATGATTGGTAGTTTACACACTTGATGGAAAAGGAAGGGAATGAAAGCTATGAGGAATGATAGGAACTAGCCTCTTGGAGCTAAAGAGGGAGATAAATGTACTCTTTTTATTCATGGAAAATGTTCACATCTCCTTATTTGCCTCACAATGAGTCCTTTTCTGCTCTCCTTATCCAGTTCTGGAAGGTCTAGATTGGGACTAGTGTTTTTCCTTCTCTGTGAATACTTTTACAATGAAGGACGCAAAAATAACATCCTTCTTGGAGATCTCTTGGAGCAACTCTAATCTCTCAAAAGAGAAATTTCTGGACAATGAAGGCAGCAAGGTTCACAAGAGGAATTGTTAAAATAACAAGCCATTGAGTAAAATTGCCTGAATTTTGTCTGATAAAGGTGTCTGTATTCAATTACTGAATTAAGAAATCAGTATATGTATTGCTAAAGGGAAGTCAGTGAACTGATGTTTTAGGTGCTGTGTTTGCATGTTTGACTGAAATGGCACACTCCTGCTCTCATTTACCAATCCCAGTACTTTGAGATTCACTTCAAACTGGTCAAAAGTCATCAAGGGAAACACCGGTTATATAGCTGTATCAACCTGTTTTCCTTGGGAGCCTCCATTTCTGTTTGCATGACACTGGCATGCATACATTTTTTACTGAAATACCCATTTCAAAAGCTCTTTCCATGGCCCAGGATTTAATTACTGCTGTAAAAAATGCAGGAGCCCCGTCTTCCTTAACCAGTCACTTTTGTAGCATCTTTAGTATCTCTATAAAATTATATCAATTCAAGAACAGGGAGCCAATTTTTATATTACAGCCAGAAACTCTTCTAGCAGCTCCTGGTGATTGGTATTGTCTTAAACTAATAGGCATAGAAGATTCCCTTGTTGCTTCCCTGCAGTGACAGTCATGTGATTGCCAGCTTCTGGCTGAAGTGAAGAAGATGCTGCCCTCACTTCCACACCAAGTTCTGTCTAGTTTGTGAGGTATAAACTGATTCCCTTTCATGTGTATATGCCTGTTGGTGTGGAACTATACTATCAAGAAATGTATGTTTTCAATAAGGCGTGACAACTTATCAGTACTTTAAGCTATAGATTACACCAGTGTACTGTGCCTGACTATCTCCCTGTGCTAAATCATGTCAGGATCTGAAACTCACTGTTCCATAAAATAGAATAGAGGAAGCCAAAATATCTGTGCACACAGGTATATGCATGTATATAGCAAAAAATTATAAGTCATTTGGAGACTCTTAACAATCTCATCCAAATCCCCTGGGAATAAGTTTTTGTGCCTGGTTAGAATTCCAAGGGAAATGGCAGAAGCCCAGTCACTTTTGTCATTTACAGCCAGACCAGATAAAGCCCCTCCACATTTTAGGGGAGGAGGTGCTCCTGCTTTAGCAGAGCAATGTTATTAATGACCATTAACTCTTGTGCATCTCTAAGATAAATTTTGCTCAACACAGATATGCCTCAGTTTGTAAAATCACTATTCACTTTCTAGAGTGTCCCTTATTATTTTTGAGATCAAAGCCATAAGATGCAAGAGGCAATAAATGCTTTAGTATAATAACTTTTTAAAAAGTTTAGGAATTAGAAATAACTCACATTGTATAAATCATGTGGCATAATTATTGCATTTAAATGTTACATTACACTTATGTTTACATTAATTCTTAATAGGTCTGATTTTTTTCCTTCTGAAAACATAATTGGAAACTGTATTTTCCCTCTTATTCTAATTAAAATATTTTAATAAATGTTTATTTAGATACTATGTCATGGAAGGTTGCAGCCTTGGCTGCCTAATGTAATGTAAAAATCAATTAGATGCAGAAAAATATCTGAGTTTAATTTACAAAGACTAGATATCTGCCTGATCACTGCTGTGTAGCAATATCCATAACATTTTATATATTAAAATAGTAATGATTAGTATTAATCTTGGACATGCTGATGTATTTACCTATTCATATATTCAAAGGTAATCTGTTGCCTTGAATGCAGCTTTTGAGTTGCCATATTGTATAATTTCTTTACCGCAATGTCTTCTACAGTGGTTTGAAAGCAATTTCTAACATGCATCATACCCTTGAGGTTTATTTGTCTCATGCAGAGATCAGCGTGCAAACAGTGCTGCATATGGAATTCTTGGAACTAATTGCATGCATGCAAAACAATGCAAAGATTTTAACGTTGTACAGCAATTAATATCTCTGCTAGTGTGTGTTTCCTTCTCCCTGTACTCTCTTCCTCCATGCCCCCCCAACCATAAATCATTTCCAACCTGTCAGAATGGATCTGTGCTGGCAAAGAAACAAGGGTAATGTTTCAATTTTCTCCATCTGCTAAGATATTTTCTGTTAGTTTTTCTTCCTCTCTGTATTTGTTGAATTTGCATGAAGAACTATGCATTGTAGACTAATAAGATTTCCTGAAGTAGAGTGGAGGAAGCATGACCTGTTTCCCACTGAATTCAAGGTTGTGTGAGATAGAGTAAATTCTGTCGTGTTAAATATTTTTGAGAAGCTGAGGACCAGGCTGCCTTCCTGCACCTCTGGTGCAAAGGGACGGGTGCCAGCACACTGGGAGAGGGACTGGGATTGTGACTGAAGGCCTGTGAGTCACTGTATTCTAAGCATATCAAGCCAGTTTTCTCAGTTTATAAAATCAATTAAAAATTCCTTCCAAGAAAATGCTTTGTTTCTCTAAGTATCAGTCATTCCAGTCTTTAGCATCTACACCCTTTTTGGGGCTTAAACTGCCAGCTTGGTGGGTTACATAAACTTCATTTATTTTAGGTGCATTATTAATTACTTTAAAAAAATAATTTCATATGGGAAAGATCAATATCCTCTCAGACTACCAGATCTTCTGTTGCTGAGAGCCTTTGCGAACAGTTCTCTGTATTGCTGGGGGTTTCTCCATTACATACTGGCTCACAGATGAGGTACAGTTTTGTTATAGCTATTAAAAATAAAAACTAATTTTTGCTTGCACAGAGAGAAAATTTTGGGTTCTTTTGAAGGACCACACCTGTACTTGTAGGATCCATAGACAAAAAAAAAAAAAATCTGAAGGTACAAAACTGTAAATGTTTTTTGAATAGTTCAAGCTCCAGTCCTTGAAGTGTAGCACTCCTTGGGAGAATGGTACAGCAAGGCATGGGTAGTGAAGGTGGACTTGGCAATGAAGCTCTGGTTAGTGCTACTACACCAAGTCTAGGGCAAAACCACTTTCCTGGGAGTCTGATTCATGTCCAAAGTAGAAGTAGTCCTCCCTCTTCTTGCCCTTGCTCTGTACTTTGTAGCACCGAGCATTTACCTGAGGAATTCAGCCAATTTGCTCCACTTGTCAATCCAAGTATTCAATATTGAGTTGAAATTACAAAATTATATTAAAATTATGATGTAATTAAACACCCCACTTATTTTTCATTTATTTTTAGTTTACCTTTGGTTGTTTTAGCTGTCTTGGGTACATTCAGTTAATATTTTCAGGTTTTACTTCATGTTTGAGAAATCTAGACACTTGTTTTAATGGAAGCTCAGATTCACATTTATTCATATGATTTCAACAGGTACGACTTTAAGAAGAATAGCAAATATCGGAAGATTCATAGGAAAATAATGAGAGTTGGCAACACTATCAATTTCCTCTGAGCATACTTCCATTATTGTTAGGTTATTGGACATACTTATTTGTTATTGCAAGGCTTCCTCTATGTGGAAAGAGCAGAGAGCCTTGATCTGAAAGAGAATAGAACCCAAGCAGAGGCAGATATAAATTCTCTGTGAAAGAGCAGAGAGGCAGTGTGCATGCGCATGCATGCCTCTGTCTCCATGAATAGTCAGCACTGAACACTGAAAACAAAATGCTGTTTGACTTAACAAGTAGGGAGACTACTCAAATGTAGAGGCACAAAAATGTCCATGCAATTTCACAGCTAAATACACTACAATTATAATCTAATGCAATAACAATTTTAAGGGTCATTTCATAGTATGAGATAAGATATATTTTGAGTGGTAGAAAGCTCCCACCCAGCCATCACCTAAACAGTAGTTACAGTTCCCTGGCAGGAGAAACATTTGGACCAAATTGCTGATGCAGAGACAAAATACATTTTCAAGTGTTTTCTTGATGTACCTGAAGTTCTCAGAAGATAAGACAGACTTTAAAATCATACATCCCCATCCATACCTGGGGACTCAATTTCAATATCCCTATCAAAAGAAAGTTATCTGAGGGTTATCCCTTCCTTATCTGTGGGTTTGATGTCTAAATCTTTTCCTATTTAAAGGTTAGTTGTTGCTGTTGGTTTTTGTTTAGTCTTTAGCAACTCCACGTTGCTGGAAGAAACTGGAAGAAAACTGTATATGTCCCAAGACATAGAGTTGTAAAACTATTGATAAATAAAGGGTAAATTTACTTTTTAAATGAAGTCTATGTATATGGCAAGTCTAGGTATATGGCAAATAGTGCCCTATGCTTAAAACATGAGGGCTTTGGGTAAAATCCTAACTAATGACAAAAGTAACAGGAGCTTTCCTTTTATCCTGTAACTTCAGTCTCAGCTTTTTCCTTTTTATGTGTTTGCAAAGTCTGTCTAAGTCTTATTTGTGATGATGTTCATTTCAGCCCCTTGTTTTGCTCTGTGGTCCAGCAGTGACTGGGAACACTTCAGAGACAGCACACTTTCAGGTGTCACATTACAGCATCTCCTCTGGCTGATAAAAGAGAAGTATTAATAAGCCCCAAAAAAGCCTCATATCCAGTACTTTTACCACTGCAATGCTGTTCATTAACATGTTAGTAAGCATCAATAGATACCTCCAAAAGAGACCAAAAGTAGCCAAAATAGAGCTGGTTCTTCCAAGAATAAGCAGTGGTATAGAAATACTAGATTTGAAAGGAGAGCTCCATTCTGTTTCATGGGTCTTTCAAAACAACGATATAAGTCATAGTTATTAAATCAAAAAGACACCCTCTGTGGCTGCCAGCCTTTATGTCTGCCAATCAGATTTCTGGAATGCTGTGTTTTCTCTTATAAAGCTAAAATGTGTTATGATGGGTTGAGGAAAGCAGAAAAAAAGAGGAAAAATTATTGAACTGATCAAAATATAAACCAGGAATTGTTAAAAAATGTTTGTAAAGCATTTCACTAAATTTTCAAAATTATGTATTCCAAGTTCTGCTGGGCTATAGATCTCATTTTCTGTTTATCTGAAGTATGTATTTTTTTTTGTTCAATATTTCATCTTCCACAGAGAATGTTCACTGGCTTCTCAAAAGGAAAAATAAAATAGAAATAGAGCAATTGTAAGAAATGTTATGTAAAACAATGTGTGTGCCTATGACTAAAAGGGGAAAATGTGATGAAAATCATGTCAGTTTAAAACATTAAGGAATTATAAGCAAGTCATTCATTAATTTAAAAAGATGTCTTCCAAAGTAATAGAAAGCAGGGATTTGCTTATCAGGAGTGTAACTACTTGCCTTTCTAAATGTGTGATCCTACTGGAAGTAGCTGAGATTTACAAAGCAGCTGTATATGTGTAGTGCAATAGATATTGCTGTTTGCTCAGGTAAAGCATTGAAATAGACAGCCACCTGAGTTGCTGCTTCATCTGTGGTGCTTGTAATGTAGGTAGGTCCTAACACTGTTCGTTTCAAATGGGGTTTTGTTAGATGTTTCACCCCATAGAAGCCAATAAAACTGAGACATGTTATCCTGATCATTATCACAGAATCACAGAATATTCTGAGCTGGAAGGGACCCAGAAAGAACATTGAGTCTAACTCTGTGTGAAGGGTCCATACGGGGATCAAACCTTGTCATTATTAGCACCATGCTCTAACCAGCTGAGCTAATCTCAGTTGTATACTGGGTTTGGACTTACTAGTGTTTGACTGAAGCATTTATGAAGGCAAGATCCCAAATTCTTGCTTTTTTTAGAAAGTTATTTAGATTTTGAGATTGCAGTTGAAGTAAGTACTTTCTAAATGTTATCAATCCTAGCCAGTTTTATTCTTCGTCTACTGTGCAATGAGATTAAATTCCCAGGCAGATGTACAAACCCAAACCTGAAACACTGGCATGCCTGTGAGGGAGCGCTGACAGAGTGTTACAGTCAGGACTATTCAAAGTACATTGGTTTCTGAACACTGCACAAATGCAGAAGCACAGCTTAGAAGTTCAAGATCAAATTATGATCCCAGCTGTGCTATCACTGCCAAAAGGGGATGTTGCCTTTACCTCCCCAGGCATTCCGAATTTTGAAGTCCTGCCCCCTCCTGCCACAGGTAAAACCTAGCAAGGAGTTCCTTGCTAAGTGTGATTTTGTAGGTGGATCATTTACTCTGCACTTTGTTTGGTGGGTCAGTTTTCCGCTGTTTTGCCTAGCCCAGGCAAAAGAAAGAGCCCAGGTCTAGGAGGAGCCAGAGACAGGAGTGTGTGGTGAGGAGCACAGTTGTGAGCAGATGTCAGAGTTGATCCTTTCCTCTTCTAACAGCAGTAACCAGTGGCATGAGCTCATTGTCTTATATGTAGCTTCACCCAAAGCAGCAGATTCACCTTTGACAATGTTCAGTACTGGTGGCTTTGTTTTTAACATGCTCATAACTGATGCAGATATAATTACTTTTCCCAACATAGATTATCACGTTGGAGATTGATGTATGATCTAATGAAGGGGGATAGTCAAGTTACTTTGCGTTATCTGTGATCAAGAATGAGAATGCTCTTTTCTTTTTTTCACAGGCACTTTTTTGAACAAGCTGATTTGTGAAAGCTTTTAATTGTTTTTCACTTTTATGAGTGATAATGATCAACCAAATAACAACCTGCTCAAAAAGGGATGCTTTAATAAAAAACACCTGAAAGCTAGTGCTTAAAGTAAATGGTAAATTTCATTTTGAGAAAATGCCATATCTGGGGAACTGGAACTTTGTTTCATGTGCTGTTATCTAGATAATCCACTGGACAGATTCCTCATTTAACATATTTCAACTTGAAGTACATTTCAGTAGTCACACTGTGGACATCTCTAAGTCAGTTTATAATACAAAAGCCAGTGGAAGGAACTCTACTAAAGAAACAGTTATAAGAAAATACCAGAAAACCACACTATATCTAATTATACTCTGAAAAAGAAGTTATCTTTATAGTTTTGTGCCTTAAACTTTGTTATCACATCTTGAAATGATATTCAGAATACTTTAAATTTAATTTATTCAGTCAAAAGCCAAGACACTGTTGTTTATTGTGCAGATTATATTCATACTTACTGAAGAATTCACTAGCACTGAGGTCTAATTATTGTTTTTATCCATGCAGTGAGATGTTTCGTATGTTGCCTTCTGACCATTGCTCTGCAGGAAATAATTTCCACTTTTGTAGGGTTTTGGTAACAAAACCAGAATTCTGTAAGGTGCATGCAAGTCTAGTATACTTGCTTAGCTTTTATCATTATGTTAGAATATTTGCTGGAAATATATTGTACATCTCTTATTTCCTGAGAAAGATGGTGATTCGTGGGATTTTGTCCTGTAGTGGTTGCTGTCTGGCACAGTGGTGACCTTCAGCATCATAAATGCAAACAAGGTCTATGGCACAGAAACTCCATTAGGAGGGATAAAGCAGATTCCAGAATTCTCCCAGTAGAGTTACAGTTCTGGGATGTAGGACAGCTCATATAATTAAACACTCAACTTGCATTGGCCGCACTTCTGGCTAGCCCAGGAGAGAAGAACAGGAGCAAGTTTCTTTAGTGCTTTCTCCAGCTCTAATCGGAGGTTCATTTGCTGTGCTGCTGGGCTTGGGGAGAGAGGTCAAGCACATGCTTCGTCCTGGTGTACCAGCATGGGTCTTTTCTATGTTGTAGCCATGTAAACAAAGATGTTTAATACTTCCAGAATTATGGACGTTTTTATTGCAGAATATAGTCATATGAGATTATAAATTCAGCTGCTGGCTCTTTGTTGATACAGTGTTTGAAATAGTCTTGTCCATAATAAGGACATTTGTTTTGTCTTCATTAAGCTGACTGCCATTTTTCATCCCAACATAATGTAAAATCTGCTATGTATGGGATTTCTGTAAACAAAACAGTGCTTAGTTTTAAGAACTCTCAATAAACAACTATCAGAGTCTTTAACAAGATGTTTTAAACTTCAGAAAATTTTGACTTTTACATTTCCCAGATGCTTCCTTTCATTGTTGCTCTTAGAGATCGGCTTTAATATCTCTGTTGAGGTTTTGGACATTTTGATAATTCATGTTTTTAGCGTTGAAGGTGACATTTAGATAGTAATAGTTCATTGTTTTCTATAACTGTTTATTTTATGCATGTAGACATAATTTTGTTATGCTTTATATAGGACTGGCCATATTCCTTTGTATTCTTTGCTGTGCAAATTCAAGTTAGTGTCTGAATTTCCTTCCTAGTCTTCCATTTTTTTTTCACAGACAAAGCTCTCATAATTGGTGGAAACTGATTGACCCAAGGGCCTAAAACCTCTTTTTTTTTTCCTATAAAAAGGTACCAGAAGAATGCAGTACAGTTAATGTGGTGATTTGTCTTTGCAATTCATTTCAGTACCTTGTCTGTGGGAGAATTGTAGTGTGTGTGTTAATGTAGTACGTTTAAACATCAGCAGATGGGGCCCTTGTTTCCTTGGAAGAATGGCTTGACTTTGAATTTTATTTTTTAATATCTGTGGCAAGAATGAATTTTTCTTATTATGACACATTAAATTAATGTAGTCTTTGTAGAAGATAGGGATCTAAATGCAGATCAGAACGCCTTAACTTTAGTGGGAAGTGAGTGTTTCCAAATCTAACTGGAGATCTAATTTTCATGGCTGGCCCTTATTTCTGTAACTGACTGAACAAAAAACCTCTGCTTTGAATACCTCAGAAATTTTCCAGGGTTTGGAAACAAGGTGTTTTGCCTTGTGGTTGAATCTGTCTTCTAACTGTGTTTCATAAATCTTTCTAAAGGTAAAAGAATAAAGCAAATTCTGTGTCTTCTCCAGAACAGGCAGCACTTTTCAAAGTTATTTACAAAATGCAGTTTCCCTTTTCCAAAGGTGAAATAACAAAAAGGTTGTATAAAAGTGAAGAAAAAGGCATTGTAGAAGCAAAGCAGAAATCACTGTAGAGAGTAATGCCTTCTTTTAACTAAGGGAAAAGCATAGGCACATGCAGCTAAGGGGAGCATATGTCTTAACTCAATTTCCTTGCTTTTGAAAGACTTGAGTTATAAGTGGAGTGGGTTCAATATTTGAATATGGTCATTTTGTTTCTAAGCTTGGTTGTCCCCTTAATGATTCTGGTAGACCTAAAATACATGCATTTTATTTGTAAGTAAAAAATGGTATGGAAGGCAAAGCAATATACTCTGGTGCCTTAACCTATCTTATGTGTTACAAATTTATACTTGTATTTTGCAAATGGGTGTCTCATAGTATGGAATTACTTTTTCCAAGTTGTTAAGCTTTCTGATCTAAATAAGAATCTTATTTGAATGTGGCTACATAGTGGGTTTTTAACGTAATGTATCTTAGAGGGCAAATCTTTCATATTATTAACTTGAAACACCAAAATTGCTCCTTCTGTGTCATTGTAATGTGTCATTTAAAGTGACTGCTACTTGCTTGTGCCAGCTTCTTCATGTGGTTCACGTGTGGGCTAATTACAGACTGGAGATTTGGGTTTTTGGGGGGAAAAAAAGGCAGAGTAACTAATGCATTAAAAAAATCCATAAGTCAAGAAAAGGAACCACGTCCGAAAGAGGAGCACACAGTTTGCATTTATTGGATATTGTACCACTACCCAAGCATTGATACTAAGGGTTAAAGTACTGCAATTTTAAAATTGAAAATTGCACAACATGCAAGCAGTTATTAGGTTAAAAACATCAATTTGTTACATAATTTATTGTTGCTTATACATAAAAGATTACATTTGTGCAGCCATGATTTACGCTTTTTCTTTACTTTTACATATGAGACCTTATATTAACATTAATCACATTTTTGGTGTCTAACGGTGCAGACCATGCAAGGCCTGTCAAAAATTATTAATATTTTGATTCTATTTTTTAACTCAGTTTTTGATGGAAGTATGATTTGTTTTCCAGAATTTAATAGGGAGAAACTTCAGAAGCATTTTACTGGTTGCTCATTTAGTTGATTTGGGTGCAGACCTCATAAACAGTATGTACCATTAAAAGATCACCTAAGCCTGCCATTCTGCGTGAATTAAAATTATTTTATCTGCATGATATGGTATAATCCGAGCGTCTCAATGCTTCCCTGTATTTTGTTACTGATTTACTCTTATATTCCCCTATATGTTTGTCTGGTCTGGACCAAATTGTTAAGTTCCTTATACAGATTAAATACAGAGAGAAATAATCCAATGAAATCATTGGAGTTGTACTGGATTTTTACTGGTGAAATTCCCATAATTTTTTTTTTCCCCTGGAGACATTGTGTATGGCAGTGGTTTAATTCCAGGGAAGAATTGACTTGCACCCGACATTGACTTTATTGAAATTTTCTTCCAAAATGGCAGTGCATCATTTTCTAGGGACGTACGAAATGACAATTTTAATTTGGCCACAAAAAATTATTTTCAGGAAAATAATTTCCTACACAACACATTTTACTTTCTGTACATATGAAAATGTGTAATTTTAAGGTGTGCATACAGTGTATAAAGACACAAAAAATGTTTAGGTCAACTGTGAACTATTTCTTATATAGTGCATTTGATAAATAAAGAGAGACCTAGATCCAAGGATACAGTACAATTTTCTAATTTAAATTGTTATTATTATAATGGCTTATTGATTGATCATTTTACTCAACACAAACTAATTTTTTGCATCTCTTTTTACCCATGTATTCATAATGCAGATGATCAAATGGAATTTCACTTCCTCTTTTCCCAAGGGGGAAAGTAAAGAGGTTTAAACCTTTGAGCTGTGGAGGAAGGGAGGGAAAGAAAGTTAACTAAAAGGGAGGTTACTTTCTTTAGAAGTAGGGAGCTCTGCTTTAGTTGAGAACTGAGATACTACAGCTGTTGAAAGCAGCTTACATCTTTGGTCATGACTTGAGTGTCATTTGAAACTGTTCTGTACATTGTTAAGTATAAAAAAGTAAGTAAGGAAGGGAAGGGCCTTCGAAGAACCAGCTCCTTTTGGAAACAAATATATTTACGGTAGGTTTACCTAGGAATTTCTACACATATAAGTAATAATCATTACTAAGCATCTGTAAGACTATTTAGCTAATAGTACCTAGTGGATTTTCCAAATCTAGAGTATATCTTGCAGCTTGGTGGTCTCTTTTAGTTTTTATTTTAGAAATGTATTAAAAATGTGAATTAAAACATGAATTGTAGAGATTAAGCTTAATGCTATCTCTGTAACTCTTTTCAGGAGAAGTTCTTGGGTGAATTTTTCTAATGGATGGTGATGTCGGATGTTGGGTTCTGTCTTCTTGTAAGGACTGAGCAGAAAGAAGAATACACTGCATAAAACCCACATACAGACTTTTTTTTCTTTTTTTTTTTTTTTTTTTTTTTTTTCTTTTTTTCGTCTTTCTATTTGATGAGCAGGTCAGAGTGTGGAGGAGGTGTTCCTGTGTGCTGTTTCTCTTGCTGAAGAATTGTAAAAACCCTTGCCACAAAATGTAACAGATAATGGCTCTTTGACATAGCTCAGTGTGAGGTAAATTTCAGGGCAAGTGGGGATGTTCCATTCATGGCATTTTTGAGGCTGGAGCTCTATGAGCAGGGTGGAAGCTTTAGATGAGAAGGGCTTTTGTGGGATTTCCTAAAGGAGAGCACTATACACTGGTGGTATCACAAACTCCCAAACACTGTGGGTCAAGAAGGGAGCCTCCTGCAGGTCAGAGTTCATATCTCTCTCCATCTCTGCACCTTTAATGGGGGATGGTCAGGTATATCCAGTGTATTCTTTTTATTCCCTGCAAAACCAGTTTATCTTAAAGTTGTATAAAAGGGACTAATATAAGAAAACACATGGTTTTCTCTACCTTTTAAAGTGTATCAGCAGAGCTGGTTTTGTTTAGAGCTCCACCTTACTGAGTTTGGAAGCTTCCTCAGATCAGGAGTTCTAGCAAAGCTAGTGCCAGAGATGACATTTTTGTTGTGTGTCAGTGGATCTACAAAATGTGGCAGTCTTGAATTCCAGTAGCTCCACACCCTCCTCTTACAGCTGGAGTTTAGGGAGTACTTAGCAGTGTTCCTGAGGAGCTCGTCTGATTCCCAGGGCAGGCGATGTAGAGGACTGCAGAAGGTTTGACATTATTAATTCTATCTCTGGATTGTCTGCCTTAAAACTTCATGTTTTAAAACTTTATTTGCAGCATAGTTTCTTAGCTTGATTTTTCTAAATGAGTAATGTTTGGTATTTTGCAATACTTTAAATTAATCGACAACCATTTACAACATTAACACTATCTTAATGAAGATTTTCGCTTGGGATTACAAACAGCTGCTGGAAATACAGTTCATCTATCATTTATAATCTTTTATTAAATTTGCACCTGGCAATGCAGCTATAGTTAAAAGTCTGTTAATTATGAGACCTGCATTTGGGAGACCTATAGGAGGCCTTTCATTTCCAATCTCATCAGGCTGGAACTTTCTGTGTAATCTTTTCACTAGGGTGGACGTTTTTCTTCTTGGGTGGGTCAACATTTAACTTCTTCCCTTCTCAAAAAATAGGTAAATACTCAAGAATTACTAGAAGATGCCAAGTAAGAAAAGCATAGGTTGGTTTGGGAGTTTTTTTTGCCTTTTTATGCCCCTCTTTCTGAAGCTGTCCTTGCCTCAAATGGAAAAACAAATAACAGAACAGAGATGAAAAATACTTCATAATAAATGATTTAACATGTATAACTTTTTTTCATTTGTGAATTCTCTGTGAGCTGCTTTGATTTTCTCAAATGAATTTGCTATTCAAAATTATTCACCAAATACTTTATCTGAATAATTTTTGGTCTGGAGATCGTTGGCAAGCAGATTGTTGCATTTATTTGAATTTCTAATTTCAGATATCACACTGTATATGTTGATTAGATATAGTAACAGTTATGTTCTCTATTTGAAAGAGAAGGTACTAGAACTCTTAAAATGAGATTTCCAACTGGTGTTTGCAAGTTCAGAATTATTAGTGAGTACACAGTGGCTGAATGGGCTGTTGATTGCTCCTTTTGAGTGTGAACTTGCTTGACAAAGTCGAAGTCTGATGCCTCTCTCAGAAACAGCTCTCACAGAAAACCATAACAAATTCACCAAAATAATTATATGTGCAAAACCTGGCACATTTTAAAAAACGTATTCACCTGACCTTATTTTATTAATGTTTTTTGTTTTCAAGATCTGATAGTTGGTACAGGTTGCCTTTCTCAGGGCACTGTCATTGTCAGGGAAGATCAGGCTGGAGGCTGGTAAGAGGATTGGAAGAGTGTACAGGAGCTGCGTGAAGAGAGCTTGAAAGGAAAATCAAAATATTTCATAGTAACAGAATAAATAAACCGGTCAATTTAGGGGCCACATTAAGCTGTCCAGTATTGCATTATTTTAGACTGACAAATCTAATGAAAAGTATAGGAAGGATGGATGGGCAGAGAGAAAGGATTCCATGTATTGTTTTTATGTAGCAGTTTCATACAAACTATCTCTTACCAGCTTACCAATAATGAGATATTGCTACATGGAACTCAATATGATAGTTTTAATGTTTGTCACACACGAAGACAAGACAATATATGAAGAAAGAGATGGGCAAAATGATGAGGAGCATTAGAGGAGCAGTATGAGTTTTCTTGTAGGGAGAAAATTAGAAAAGCAGAGGAGAATGTCTAAGGGTGAGTGGGATAAAGTGAACAGTGGAGCTAGAGCTGGTCTGCTGAATCTTCTAGTCTGATGTCTGAAATACATCACAGGAGGGCTTGCTATATTAAAGATGTTAGCTAGCTTGCAGTAGGAATTAGTCACACAGCTTTTGCTTAATTTTGTGACTTTGAAAGTTGTTATATTGTTTTGAGATAACATTTCATTGGGTTTTTTGCTATCACAAATGCTTTATCTGTCTTTGTTGACAGTGTACTCCATATCCCAAGACTGAATTAAATGCAGGCAAATTCTAAAGAGAAAGTTCAGGCTTGGTTTAAAAAGGAATAGTGATTTCTTCAGGAGGACCACTGTGTTTTAACTATGTGGGTTAATACAATCATATGAAAGAAGAACCTCTTAACTGTTATGTGTCATACTGATCTAGTAGAAAACAGGTGCAGGGGCCTTCAGGTGTAGTGGCCAAGTAGATTCCCAGAGTAAGTCCAGACGAAAAATAATCACTGAATGCATGGATTTTTTGCTCTAATAAGTAACTTGACAGTGATTCTGGGTGTTGTCATGCTTCTGGATTGGAAAAAATTCCCCTTTAAAGGGACTTTTGGCTAGGGAAGGATGTTTAAGGCTCAGGGCTGATTTAAAGAGTTTTAGTCTTATCAGTAGGGGAAATATTAATTGTGACCTGGGTTTACATGCCTTTACAATTCCACAGAAGACAAAAGGAATTGCACTGACACAAATCAGTAGAATTTAGCTCCTAACAGGTGGCCAGCACAGCAGAGGATCCTGCCAAAATCCAGGGCAATATTGAAGCTTGCACTTCTTCAGTCTCCTCCTAGCTGGACACTGTTCCACTACAGATTTGGTTCCTCAATTTTTATGCATTTTTCAAAAGTGCACTTTCCTTATAAGCCTTTTTTTTGTCTTCAGTTTCACGTATTCTTGAAGCTTTTGAGATGTTCCTAGGCACTTTTGTGAGTCTTTTTATGGACCTCTAGTTACAGTCTGATTGCTGAATGCCTTGGGTGAATATTTGCAGTTTGGATGAATAGCTGAAGTTGCACCAAATGGCAGCATTCAGAGGTATTTGACCAAGAATGATTGACAGTGTCTGTAACTACTTATTATGTCAAAGCTTCAGCACACCGATTGATGGGAAATGATGTATAATAAATTAGAATGATCACACATCATTTCCCATCGATTGAAATGCCAAATCCTTTGATGGAGTAATGAGTTATGGCCAATACTACTCACTGTCTTAGTAGGAGATTGATTGCATATCCCTTCATCAATGTGATCAAACAACTAAGGAATCCAAAGTACACATGTAGCAGACAAGTTCTACTGCACTTTCAGTGTAATGTGAGAGCAATAAAGTCAGTGTTGCTTCTGTGGTATTATCAGTGTAACCTAGGTATATGTGAAACATGAGCAAACAAGTAAATGTGGCCAAATTCATTCAATATAGAAAATTTAAAGAAATGTAAGCAGATTCCCCCTCAGTTTTACATACCAACAGAAGACTAGGGATGAGGTTAAATTTATTAAAATCAGTTATGCAATAAATTCAAATTCAAAAGAAAATCCTAACTAATGAAAACTCAGTTCTTGCTTAAATTTTTTCCTCAACTGAATGTCCTTGCAGAAATCAAACTTCATTTGCTCTGATCCAAGAAAGAGTAGGTAGAAATGTATCTCCAGAAAATATATGGCCCCCATATTAGTAAAAAGGAAAGGAAAGTTTCTATCAGTCTACTAAGAATTGCTTTAGAATTTTGTATTTTTCTTCCCTTCAGTAAAGTCCTTCATCTTCATCTCCACCGATATATAATAAAATTAGTGATTTGTACTGGCTAATCCTTCGTTTTCAGAATAGGTACTTCAAAGCAAGTGCTTGTATACACACACATATTAAACAGTATTTAAAAGGCTGCACTGTAATATCTTGTGTCTATTCCAGTGTCTTATGGCTTATATTCTCAGTGTTTCAGACATCCAGTTGTACCTCACATATGGCTGTACTCTCTATTAGCCAAAAAACCCACCATACATTGGCTAGCACAATGGCAAAGATGATGTAGCTGAAGCGATTATGGCCTAGAACAGAAGAAGACCTTTTTCTGGAGCTCATGCATTGAGCACGGAAATCATTTATTTAGTATTTACTGGTGAGAGAATTTTATGATGAGGAAATGAGGATTTGTTGTGTGAGTTTAAAATTTGTTAAGTGAGTATAAAATTTTTTGTGAATTAATTTCCATTTGAAAGAATAATATTAAAATGAGTATTTCTAGATTACCTTTGCATAATAAAGACTGGTCAACAGAGCAATGACAGCAGTATGAGATCAAGGCATGGAATCTAACTTTAAAATAGGTACTATTGCTGTCTTGTCATAGGAGCAAGAGGCTTAATGTGGGCCAGTTAACCCTACCTGTCATGAAGACTTTGCAGGCAGTCACTTTCAAAGTGCTATAGCCAAGATAGCTATCAAGATTGGAGTTAGTAAATTTACTCTCTCCTGAGCATCTCCTGTGCACTGCATTCCCTACTCTTACAGACTTTGTAACCTTTACAATATGAAAGCAGTGTGGTCATGCTGCAGTGCTGAGTCTGCAGGCAAGTATTTGTAAATCAAGAAATGTCAGATTGTAGGTTGCTTGTGATACTTATGCTTGTCTCTTTTTGCATATTCACTATGGCAGAGTCTTTAATTATACAATCACCTGCTAAATTTTTCTGCTGGTTTCTCTCTCATTCAATGCATTTCATGGTTAACAATCATAGACAGCAGCAATTTTTTAATATCTTCTTAGTGGAAAAAGAGAAGTACATTTGTATGGCTAGATGGATCTCCAACAATTACTCTGGGCCCCGACGAGAATTTGAAACCTGAACTTTTGTTCTTGAAATGTGATAAACTTTAGGTCTAAATGAGTACACAGTAGGAAAAGCCTGCTTTCTTGGCACGATTTACTTGAACTGTGAGCTAGGTCAGAGGGGTACCACCAAGTGATCCAAGGCATCTTTCTCTCTCTGCTCCCTCCAGGCTGGCTGGCACTGGGGCTCCCAGTACATTAAGGACAGTTGTTCAGTTTCTTTGCCTGGGCACAGACTCAGCTATAGATTACAAAGAGTGTTGGTCTGCAGATAATGTTTTGACATTCTGTAATTGCTGACTGCTCAGCAGAGACAGGACCCTTTCTTTTTCCAGAAGTTTATAATTATGCAAAATCTCGGCAATATATAAAGTGACACGGAAAGGAAAGTTCTGTGGGTTAAGAACTTCCTCTTTATCCCTGTTCTAAAGTTTCCTACAGCAGTGACAATGTTGGAATTTCTTATGGATGCCTCCAAAAAACTTTAGTGTAAATAATTCCAGGAGCTATTACTGGTGACAGCAGGATGAACTATAAATGTCGCAATTTTATAATAATTAAAGAATTAATGTTGAGAAACGATTTTTTTATCACATAATATATGTTCAGGCATGTCAACCACAACTTTTAAAATTCAGCTTTATGAGATGCAAAGCCAGTGTTTCACTTATAGCCTCTTGGCTTTCATCCATTTGCTTTGTTAGAAGCCATTCTCCTGCATTGCTCGTTAGCACAACAGCAGCGTGATGTACCCAGTGCATAGCCTGCTCTTCAAAAATATGTGCCAACTTCCACATTACTTTTTTATATTTTTGTCTGTAAGGAAAGACTAAAATATATGGAAATTGGTAGAATGACTATGCTTTGGGTTTTTTATACCAGTGTAAGTCACAGCAAAATTTGACCTCAGATGTTTAACTTGCCTTCCATGAAAATCAATGTGTTTGGTGCATCCAAGTTCTCATTGGAGACACTGAAGTACATTGAGACACTGAAGTACTTTTTATAAAAGTGGGTTTTTGACCAAGCACAGTAAATTGTAACAGCTTCTGACCCTGTTATGATAAATACATAATTTATCACAAGTACTCTACTAAATACAATTTTTCTGAAGTATCTTGGAGAGGTAGTTACTTGCTATGCATATGCAGTTGCCACTTTTTAATATTTAAATATCCAGAAGTTTTACTTTTTTTTTTTAAATGGGAAAGGCACATCAGTTTTCATAGCTGAATCAAAATCAATGTTAAATAATTACAAATGAAAAAATCATCTGAAGCAATCCAACATATATTTTTATGCATTATCTCAGAAGGTCAAAAGTAAGATTGGGAAAATATGCACAAGTACAAATTGCTTTGCCATATTCAGATTCCTGTGGGGTTCCTTTAGTTTTTATAGATGATTAAAAAACTCTTCAAATGATAGGGCTGCAGGAGGACAGCAAATTCCACAGCATCACACAGCAATGTGTGGTTCTGGAGAGCTACCCTGTTACCAGGCTCCCCTTTGCACAAACACCATGAAATTCCTGCGAGCTCATAGTATTACCGGGATTTAATTATCACTGAGATACATTACAGGGCTTTGAACTTTGAGATAGAGAAAAATGTGTAAAAATCTCATAAGCAGCTGAACTTAAGGGAAAAGTTGGGATAAATTTAATTGCCATGCTATTATTTAGGTTGTCAGAGAACCCAGAGGTCTGATGAGGAAAACATGTTGTGATAGATTAATCTGGGTAGAGCGCTGTTAGTGAGGCCACACTTTGTCTGCATACACTAACAGCACCTTTGTCATTGCCCACTGGTGTTCCCTATGTGAGCATTAGGAAAACTTTTAGGCAGGGGATATTTTACTTTCACAGGCATTTAAGGTAGGACCAGCTCAGAGAGAGAAAATGCTGAAGTGCATGTTTTAAAATTCATAAATCCATGATGAAACTGGTTTCCCCTTTTATCCAATTCTCTGATTCTTTTCCTGAGAATGTCTTGTGTCCTGCCATCTCTCTATAGAGTACCGTGGAGTCTGTAATGTTTTCTAGGCAGTTGCTTGGGAAAGTGTAGATCATTTACAGATGAAACCTCTCAGTTCTCAGTATGCAATAAAGTGCACACAGACAAGTTACACAAGTAACAGTACCTTTAAAAGCATTTTTTCAGTGCTGTAATGATGCTCAAATTAATTCCAGTGATTTTATTAGAGATAAAAATTATTGGAAAACCTGATTTCTTCTGTGATGCCTCTAAGGCTATACCTAAGTGAAACATTTTTACTTTAGATCCAGAAATAAAAACTTCTGGCATTGCTTATCACTAGAATTTTTCCCCTCAGGCTTTGTCTTTATTAGCAGCTTAAGAGTATATTTAGCACTGTCATATGTGAAGTCTCTTCTGTTTGCTAAACTAATATGGGATAAGATGTCTTTTTTTACAGTGTTACTCATTCATTATGTAAAAATGAAAGAAACTACTTTAGTGTGTATATAGAACTACTCTCTATTTTTATGACAAAAGGGAGGTGACAATACACATCCCTTAGGCACCCAGGGGTATTATGTAAGAGTCATTAGTGTAATTGATACCCATATAAAGAGTGTTGTATCAAACATGATTAAAATGTGCAATATATTACAGAGGTTCCAGTGTTCCAGCTGCTTTGTTATAATCCTTCTTCTGATAGATATGTTTCTGCTTTCTTGTGAAAAATAAAATTATTTCAGAAGAAATCATCTTTTCCTTCTTTACTAATTTTAGACACAATTTCTAAAAGGCATATCTTGACCCATGTATATGATTTTCTCAACTACAATGAGCTGAAAATTTACCGTATGTCTACTCATGCAATAACAATTTAATCAATAGAATTCCTTGTTTTATGAAGACTTTTTATTAGGGATCATTTCCACAGACTTCTAATAGGCCTTACCAATTCTCATAATAGAATAAGATAGTCTCTTGATGACATGCTACACTTTGTCAAGAAAACTGAACTCAGAAGAATAGATTTTATGTCTGCTTACACCTCTTTTACACTGGTAGTGCTGCATTTATTCTCCTGGGAGTTGAGGAGGTATACGTTTCTAGATAGGGATTTTAACTGTCCATTCTTATACTTTTGTTTGTTTGGGGTTTTTGTAAGGAAATTTTAAAGCAATTTTAATATCTAGTTTTAATTATGTTACCCTTTACTCTGAATATTAAAGTAATATCTTCCTTCAATTCTCTGCTTTAAAGACATTCTTTCAATGGAATTTTTTCAGTGAATATCTAATATTAGAAACCAACTCCTAAAGTAAAAATCCTCCTATTTTCAAAGGTTGCCCAGGCAGAATGTGGTTGTCAGATAAGAGTCAGCCTGCCTAGAGTTCAAACTGCAGGGGACCATAGGCAGAGGACAACATTTCCTATGGTAATATCAGTTTCTAATGGATGACCAAGCATGAGGTTTCCACATTCATCTCTGCCCAAAACTTGCTAGTCTCTGTAGTGCCAGCCAGTGGTTCTGTAGCTCACACTGTCACAGTCTGTGCCTTTTAGGATTCAGGGCTCCCCATACAGTGCCACACAAGACATATTCTTCCTTCTCTGTCTGCTTTAGATTGCACGGTCTTCATTCTTTTCTAGTTACAAGCACTGAGTCCCTGCTGCCAATTGAAAAGTCACACATTTACGTGTGACTCTCATCATGTTGTCACAACCATCAGAGTTTAGAAATAAGCCACTGTTAATGGTCTTTTCTTGCTGTTGCTGAATTAGTAGTTTCTAACTCTACCAAACTTCCCCATCTTATCTGGTATTTTCCATGTCAGGCATCTGTCCCAAACACATTATATTTGATGACTAAGCTCTAACACTCAAGTCATTTTTAAGTACAAGGCTATGAGGAGACAGTTTCTCTGTCTGCTTGAAGAATATTCTTACTTCTTGAAAAGTTGTTTTTCTGCCATGGATGTTGGAATTTGTCAGGGTTATGCTGGTTGGTGTGGAAATTTATCCTAAATATGTTTCTATTTTTGCTATTTACATTCCTTGAAGAATTAATTTCCAATGAGCATGCCGTGGTCCAGGCCTTTAGGGATACTGAACAGGATTGTCCCCACAGCTACAGGTACAACTGTGATCCTGGGCATGGGAAATTTCTGCCAGGTCAATCTAACAGAACATGGAGAAAAGCAGAAGAATATGCTGAACTCAGAACTGGAAGCATGAGAACTGGAGGTGAGGAGTGAAAAAGAAACCTGTTGTAGTGGAAATGAGATTTGAACTGAAGAAGATGGATGTTAAGAAAGGGAGTGCAGGAGTAGCATGGACATGTCAGGGCAACAAGGAATAGAATGTGTTTTGAGGCAAAAGAACAATAGGTAGTCATATTGTGAGACGCTAGAACTTCCTCCACAAACCTGGGTTTGAACCCAAAAGTCTTGGATTTCTTCCTGACTCTGCCATCAGCAAGTATTTGGCAGAGCGTGTATCTCCTTTGCTGTGCCATCTGGATACAGGTTAGGTCAGAGGACTGCGCCCAACTTCTGGACTTTAGTGAGAGAAAACGTGTTCTCTGGCTAATGGAATAAGATAACCTTGCTGCCTCAGCCATCCCCCTTCCCAGTTCAACTGCAGAAGTAGGACTGACAGTATTTGTAGCTTGCCAGTTTTAGTTAGGTCTGGTCTGCTTAGGCTGAGTTTACACACACTGCACTGGTTCTTTTTCCATGATGCACATTCTGACTATTCAAAATTTTGTAAAATGCGTATTTTCCAAGAAGCTTTATGTATATTTGTCAGGCATCTGTCACACGATAATAGATATTTCCTGTGTGCAGACATACTCAAAACCTGGAATCACTGTTCGAAAAGTGAGAGGCTACCATGAGAGAGATGACAAAAATACGACCAGTAGAAAGGAAAGCCTTCACAGAGCAAAAATCAGCATCTGCCTGGGATGACTGTCAGCAAGAACTTTTGGCACTGCCATGTCTCATAGCTTGTTATTTTAACTCAGTTATTTAATGGAATATTTACTATAATGTTAGTGCAAGCTGGTTATAACCTATACAGTAAATATAAATATAGATATATAGATGTATTTGCAATACTATGTAAATAGGGAGTTCACTGTACGAGACGACAGTAGTATAATAGCAACACTTGAAATATGATCCTTCTTTTACATGAGTGAAGTTATTGATTATAGAGAACCTGTTTTGCAGCCAACATAGTGACTTTGTTGTGCAGTAATTGTATATATGCTGCAGTTTGCCAAGGACATATGTGGTTGCCTGAGAGCCGTATTGCCCTCTGCTGTGGTAACCTAATTTCAAATCTGGTGCCTCTGATTTGCATTATGAATAAAGTGATACAGCAATGCTGCACAAGAGTGTGTATGGGAAGGGTGGCAGCTTTTTTTCTTCTTGTGTATTCTGTGTTGAAGCTACTTTATGCATCATGTTTCTTTTTAATCTCAGCCCTAGTCAAATTTATGACAACAGTTGTAGGGGTGAAACAAGCAATCTGCAGGTCAGGTTCGATGGAGACAGAACTGGGTGAGTGCACTTGCTCTCTTGTAAGCCTTTATTACTAAGTGTTTGTTTTCAAGAAAGAGAAATCCATGCTGGTCAGCTTCATTGCAAATTCTGGATGTACAGGTTTTAGAAGATGGTGAAACAGGTAATTTCTGTTGGCCAGGAGAATGGTTTATCTTTTAGCAGTGATTTTCATTCAGACAATATTTCTTTTTTTTATTTTTTTTTGGCCACTTAATTAGTATGTAACTGTACAGTTTCCAAGGAAGGACTGATTTTGTTATGTTTTTAAGCAGGAAGCAAACACAAAATTTTGTCTTCCCCTTGCTAGTGTATGCTTCTCTCATGATTCCAATTGTTTTGGACACACAATAGGAAGTGCATGTCCAGATGGGTGCTTTGAGAATCAGCCTGTCCCTGTTTTAGGTGCCATACCTTTGACATTTGAGAAAAGCCTGAGCTTCACAGGCATGAAAGTATACACCTCTCTGGACTTAGAAATCAGGTTTTGAGAATAAAACAAACTTGAATTAAATTGGTTTCATTTTGAAAAGTCAAACCCCGTAAGACTTTAATACTTGGGTGTATGCTGATGAAATATCATGACTCTAAAGACTGTTAATATTCATGGAAGTCTGAAATAATTCATGACTTTCTGAAGTAATGTTAGATGATGTACGATGGTAAACAGTATCATTTACACTGAACCTTAAAAATTATTGACAAAGACAAGTTCCTAAACACTGGCTAAACCTTGTATTTGTTGTTATGATTTCTTGGTTTTATACTTCAAGCAGATTTTCAATTAACTCTACTGCATTCAGAGTAATTATTCATTTATTATAGTCAGTTTAGATATGGTAAAGATTAAAGGAGTAAAACAAATCATTTCAGTGACATGGGCTAGTGATACATTATTATTATTCTGATTCCTTTGCCTCGTGCATAAGGAAGATTTATACCATCCATTTTTGAGTGATTCCTTGTTAGCATATATTTTTATAGATACTTATTTGCTAAAATAAAGTGTTTTGATAAAGTAAGAAGCTATCTTGCTATCTTCCTCTCTCCCCATTCCTTTAGAAAATACAAATGTTCCTAGAAAAAAAAGAAAAGGATTGTAGATGTGAACAGCACACTTATTACACATGCAGTAAAACGTACTTGTCTATTAATAAAAAAAGTACAGAATTTGATGCACCGCTGTTCTAAGATAACTACATGTGTTCGATGTTGAGAAATTAATGGCACGGAGCAGATGCCTTCAGTCATCTAGGAAGTGTGGTTTCCCAGTGTACTGCAACTGCATGCCCTGCAGTGTGTCATCTCACTTCTGAAGGGGTTTTACATGTTTATAAAAGTGTGTTAAACATTGGTAAAGTTTATTTTATGCATTATGCATAAAAGTTGTCATTAGGATTTAACAAAGCAGCTTGCAGAGAAAGATTACAAATAAAATCTCTGTATACAAAAATGATTTGGATGGTTTAGCTAGATGGTTCTGACTTAAAAAAATTAACATTTCACTTACTGTTCTCAAACATTCAGAGAAAGGAGAAAAACAGCACTAACTGAAAAGAATGAAATATATGTTGTTATAGGAGTGCCTGGCAGGATCACTATTACAGAGGTTCTTTTAGTATTTCCATTATAAATCCTCTTTATTCAGTGTAATATCATGGTAATTTCAAATCACATTTGGCTTTAACTTGGCAAATAATCTGTCAACACAAAAATTCAGTTCATTTATATGTATGCATGCATTTATTCTTACATGTGCACAGACTATATCATGTTCACACGTGGCTGATGTATAGATTTAAAAATAAGTAATGATTGTAAAGCTACTCTTTTTTTGGTCCAGTTTGCCTAGCCATCAATTTAAAGAAGATTACAGATTGGATTTTCAGATGCACTTAGCATTGCCTTAAATGGTCACATTTAAGTTAATGGTAAAATTCCTATGACTTAAATTGCAGTAAAGTTAGGTCAATGCTGTTGAAAATCTCACTCCATCCTTTCAAACACTGTTTAGGGGTCTATCTCCAGATGTGTGGTTTAAGTGAGAGACTTATGGGCATAGTAAAGTTTTAGTGAAACTTCAAGGGGATTATTCAGAACTCTTTTGTGTCTCTGTATGCTCTGTATGTATGACTAGATAAAAAGCCTAAAGCACTAAGCTAGACACCTATATTAGATGTTTAATTGATTCAGTTGGGGAAAATTTTTTTTCACTTTAAAAACAAACTTGAAAGGATGCTTTTATGTTGGATCTAAATAAAGAGAAAAGACCCATTAGGAAGGGAAGGGTGCCACGAGTAAACAACATGGATGAATGTCATGGCTAGAGTTATATGGCAGCAGTATGAGAGGTGAAGGTATCAATAAGCATGTAGAAGAAACTCACTGACAATAATAAAAAGACATGCTTTCAGCAGCCATAATTTTATTTTTATGATGCTGTATATTCAGTTTTTTTTCCAGTTGGATATGTTCCTTTTTGCTGTATTTTCCACATGTGCCTGTGCCTAGTTAAGACATTCTCTGTCAGGTACTTTTATTTATATACTTTCTGTGAATTAGAACAGAACTTCTCCAGAGATCAAGAAGGTGCCTGGAGCACCTTCTGTATGAGATGGGCTGAGAGAGTTGGGGTTTTTTAGCCTGGAGAAGAGAAGGCTCTGGTGACACCTCACAGCACCTTCCAGTACCTAAAGAGGGCCTGCAAGAGAGCTGGAGAGGGACATTTTACAAGGGCATGTAGTGATAGGACAAGGGGGAGTGGCTTCAAACTGAGCTTGTAATCATGTGCAATACAGAAGATACTTAAAGCTCTGGGTTTAACTCTGTAGTTCCTGAATGGAAGATTTTCTTCTGTCCCTTGTGTCTCTTTCCTTGGTAGGCTGCAGTGAAATAAAGAGCCCAGGTCAGTCTTTCCTCCATGCATTGCAAGTTTAAAATAATCTGTGAATGGAATTAATTCAATTTTACTTTTCCTTAATATCTTAAAGTGTATTGTATTGTAACTCGAAATTTCACATTGGGTTCTGTTGCAAAGAGCAAAAACATTATATTGGGAAACTTAAAAGCAAGAAAGCCAGAGAAAATATTTGCTACTCAAGAGACCATTGAAATAACCGTTGTCACAGCTCCCAGTGGCATGGTACTGAGAGGGGCTCATGAGTTTTTTCACCTTCAGAACACCATTCATATCTAATCTGGAGTGACTACCAGCAAACCTCATCCTAACTTAGGCTCCTCCAAACTGCTTTGTGGCCTGCAGGAAGCATTCACGTCCAACATTCAAGTCCGTTTCTGCCACTGTTCAAGCCCAACTTTTTCTCTAACTTGGTATTGGCCACATGTCGAACTTTCCCAGCTCTGAGGCATTCCAAGATTTTCTGGGATCCCAAATATAATTAGTAGCAAGGACTATGTAAATTATGATTATTATATATATGTTTATAATTATGTGTGGGATGCCACATTGCTATGAATTTCCATGGAGCTGATTGCCTGTCATTCTGCAGAAAACTGTTGCTCTTCAGAAAGTACCATTCTAGCTACTTTGTTTACTCTTTACAACAAAATGTACTTGAGCTAGAGCTTTAGGTACCTTTCAGGAAAAACTGACCTACTGGACTAGGAAATAGTGGTGTCTGTGTCACAGAACCTTTCATTTTCCTGACCAGTAATTATGCAAAAGTGGACATCTTTGCCATCCGTGCAATCATTTATTCCTTTTGTGCTGCTATCAAGAGACCAAGTAGGGGAGGAAATTTACTATGCGTGTTTCTATTTTCATGTTTTCTGAGCAAGAAATTACAATGCCTAGTAAATAGAGCAGGTTCTTTATACTCATTATGGACTATTGTGTGAAAATGCTTTGCTGACTCCAGAGGAAAACCCATAAATTTGTTAGATGTGTTTTGCTAAGTGTATATTTGACCCGGAGTGAAAGTTATTACTACAAGAGATTTCTGAAGAAAAAATGGGAGTTATATGTTTTTTCAGCTCTGGAAATTGCAATCTGGGTGGCTGTTTGATCTGAGCCATGATGTAATAAATGAGCATGTACATGTTAAAATGACACAGACTCATCAGGCCAGGATGAACAACACGCATAGGCTGTGCTAGTACTTGTTACCTGTAGGAAGTTTAATTTTCTTGTTTCTCCACCCCCTACAGAATATTGTACACTGCTTTGTTTGTTCCTCAGTGTATATGAAATAATGATGAGTTAGTAAACCATTTATGGTATTTTTTTAATGATTTAGGATGGAATCTCATGTGCTTACCAGATCAACACTTCACACAATGAAAAAACAATGGATGATTTTTCTAGGCTTTTCTGATGTCTTGATTCTAGAGATTGCTGAAGGAAAAAACAGTCTCTAGTATAAATAGAGATAACAGCACTAAACTGAGTAACAGCTGCCGAAGAACTGCTCCACTAACCATGCCAAAGAGATATTTCATATTCTTGCTGTGTTTCTTCTTTGGCCTGTTCTGCATAGTACTCATGCACTGAGATCAGGTGATCTAGGTATTGTGGGGATCTGAGGAGCTGCTGGTGACAAGGGTATTTTCAGCCATGTATTAAGATAGTCTTTACACTGCTGGCATGACACAAAAAGAATGTAAAAATATCTGAAAGTGATGCTATTTTGGCCTGGTTTTCATAGACCAGAATTGCATTCTCTGCTTGAACCATTTTATCTTTATTTTATAATTTCTTAGCTCTTCTGCTAATCAGAGATTTTTGTGTTTTGCAAAAGAGAGGAACTTGCAGTAATCATTATTGTGTCTTGCGACATCTTTTCTTTGTGAAGTGGAATTATTGCCTAACAAAAAGCAGAGATTGCCCTCAACTACTATAGACTAGGACATCAGTGGTCAAATGAGGTCTTGGCAGCTTGCTGTAGAACAGGCTGCCTAAAATTTTGGATAATCTCCCCCATCATGACACATCTTGTAAAAGATCTGGTGATCCTTATAGAGCCCCAAAAGCACAAAGAAATAGTTTGCTAAAAAATCCAAATGTGAGTACATTATGCAATTGTTGGGCATTAATTTTGACAATATTATAATCACCTTTCTGATTGCACAATAAATAGAGACTCAGATTAAAAAATAGAAAAAGCTATTTTTCCTCTTTGCGGGCATAGATGTGGGAGAATGATTTCATTATAGAAATCACAACTAAGGGGAGGAATTGAGGAGGTGAAAATGGGCAGATACTGATTCTGCAGCAGAAGATATGGTTTTTAACATTAAAACACTGGCTTTCACTTGATGCTCAAAAATAGCATTTTTTGGAGGGGAACTGACACTGTATAACTCAAGTTAATACATCTAAGCATGTCTTAAATTGCACTCCAGCAAAACAAGCGTTAACTGTTTAATTATCCAGCTAGTGGTATGAGTAACCAGGTGAAGACAAAATGCAACTCTTCTGATCAGAGAACAAACAATATTCACTAACAACAGAAGGAACAGAAAGATAGCTGTAGGTTCATGATTCTATCATAACTGGTGTGTTGTGCCCAAGAGTTTTGGTTCACCCAGACCATTTCCATCAGCATATCTAATTGCCTAATTCCACATCCGTCCTTTGGTGGACACAAAATAAAAAGAAATCCAATACATGGACAAAAGAAGCTGCAGCTAAAATGTGGTACTCTTGACTTTTTCCAGCAGAATCTGAGCTGAACACTGCTAGATCAGTCTAGGGTGACCCATGGCCAGAGTTTCAGATTAATATGTACTTCCTAATTTGTTGGGCTTTAAGAAGACAGCTATTGTATCTCTTTCTGCAGACTGAATATGATCTGTCTGTACCACAGGAGCACAATTAGCTGAAATGTATTACAATGAACTGTGTACTATGAATATTACAGGCTCTTGCCTTGTATATAGTTTTGCCTTGTATCTAGTAGGTGACATAAATGCTAAGATACCTGTTGAATTAAATGGGGTTAGGGTTGCCTCATGGTTTATATTACAGACCACCTACCTGATGTTAAAACATAGAATTCAGTAGCAGCATGAATGACTTGGCGAGCAGAGTTGCTATTAAAGCATTAATGCTTTCTATCTGTAATCCATATTACATGATGATAAGAAAAGTGAGATTAATGAAAACAATCAATGGTAATTTCTGTGGTTTTACTAAATAAGAGTCAATTTATAGTTTCGGTGTTGAAATCAAAGTAATGTTAAGTCTTAAATTAGAACCAAGTTTTCAGTATTGGAATTACTTTCTCTGCATATTGGTCTCTTAATCTGCTTGGAGTGAGTTCCAGGGCTGGAAAATTTTTCAAATGAGTTAAGTTCTCTATAGCATGTTGCTTTATTTTTTTTTTTAATGAAAGGAAAGTTCTAGTTATTGTAACAGCAACACCACCTATCTTGGAAGTAGCTGATACTACTTTTCTGTCTGTAATCTGCAGTAAGATGATTCTAGATTTCAGGAAAAATGATGTAGAAATCTATTTCTTATTTAATTTCTGCTGTTCTTTTGAACGGCAGTTTGCAGAATGCATCTGGGTGTACAACTAATGACCCGTGAGC
This sequence comes from Corvus cornix cornix, assembly GCF_000738735.6. Taxonomy (NCBI): domain Eukaryota; kingdom Metazoa; phylum Chordata; class Aves; order Passeriformes; family Corvidae; genus Corvus; species Corvus cornix. Next base: position 15,516,373 of record NC_046338.1, on the reverse strand, counting down.
AATAACCAACTGTTTAAGTAAAATGCACTAGGAAAAAGCTTTTACCAAACAGCATTTTAATATTTTAAATAGATTTTCCATTGCAGGCTCTTTGTAACTGGATTAGTTCTCTGATATGTTCTGACAGAGCTGTTGTTAGGGATACTCCATTAACTTTGTCTGTCATCTTATTTTCCCCAGTATCCAGCATAACACCCTTATATTTCATAATTTGTATTGCTATCAGTGCTGATTTGTAAATGTGCAAATTATAATTAACAACGGCCACTACTTCTATTAAATATTAAATCATTCTTGCAGCCTATATTTTCCACAGCAGATGGAGCCCTGTGGTATGCAAATAGACTTTCCTTAAGTAGTCAGCAGTTTTGACCAAAATTTTGGCTTTAAAAATGCTTTCTTTTTTCGTTTGCTTTTTGTTTTCTCTTGCATTTAGGTTAATATTTATTCACTGCAGATTCTCTTTCTCCCCATAAGAATTTCATGGACTATTACATTCTAGCACTGAGGTTTTGTTTCACTTCATTAATAGCTCCTTAATCATATAGCTTGCTTGTAAAGTACAAATGCTTGTTATTTGTACTTATGCTGCAGTATTGCATAAGAGGCATTTAGTTATATTTTAATATGTATAGCAGAAGCAAAAATGCTGGGTACACCAACATAGTTTTTAATATGAAAACCAATTTACGTGCGCAGTTTTTTTCCCCAGAATAAGCAAAAGCATTTATGGTTTTATATTGTGTCTTAAACATTCCATTAAATGTCATCAGCTGATTCAGGAAAATGTATTGCAAATTACTAGAGAACTGTAAAATGTGTAAATGTAATGAATGCTCAGGGCATAGAAAGGATTGAAAGTCCAACATATATCAGGTAACTATAAAACAGCACGAAACATTGATAGAACATTACATTTTTCTAGTGTGTAGTACCTTAAGCATGAAACTCTTATTTTTGGTGTTTACTGCTGTGCTGTTTTATTGAAGAACACTGATCCAGAGTTAACATAGCCTTTCTATACTGAGATGAATCTGAAAGGCAAGCAGCATCATTCAGGAAATGGTTTCACTATCCACTCAAGCAATTGCAAATGAGGATTTTTCAAATGATTGACTATGAGATTGTATCCTTAATAAGGGCAACCCATTTTTTCCCCACATTTTTAAATGGACACAGGAACATGGAGCTCAAGGACATTAACTGCCACATTAACCAAAGAGTAATGAAAACTTCTCTGAATTAACATCTCAGTGAGCTGAAATGGCCTCAGCAATATAGAGATGAATTGTAAGAAGTTAGGGTCTTGTCTTCCTAGTGGTTTAGTAGGAGTTGGAATTAGCATGCTAAGTGGGATCAGCAGCAGTAAGCAACTGGACTGGAGTATCCTGAAATCCATGCTATGAATGCGTATTGATAGTGTGAAACCTTTCATAACACTGAGGTACCATTTAATCACAGGTATTGATATATATTAAACTGAAGTTGTAAGTTTTGTGGAATAGAATTCTGGGCTGTTATGCCAGCTCATCTGAGCAGGAGCAGCTCTGGACACTCAGATCCTTTATATCTATCAAGAAGATATTTTTAGGGGTATTCCATAGCAGGAGAAATTCAGATAACAGGGCAGGACCTGATGCCAACCATTTGGGAACAGTTTTATATCAGCTTTGTTGTTAATGTTAAGAAGAAATGTAATTTGAAGGATGCTGCTGGGACAAAAAGGGAAGGTAAGTTTTAAAAAGTAAGCAGCAAGCAGAGCAGGCTTGCCATAGGTGAGCTTTTGTTCCACACCATGACACGCAAGGGAGCAAAGATAAACTTTAAACCAGTGGAAGTACTAGGAAAAGTCTGCTTGTGGCAGCCTGGAGCTGTCTGTGGGTTGACTTACATGTTAACCAACTGATTTATTGTCTACAGAACTTGGGCCTGAGAGAATGGCAATTTCACCAATAGCCTTCTGTGCTTTCCCAGAAATCTGCTTTTACATACAGAGGATAGTCTTGACGAGTGTGATGTTTTTATGAAATTCTACTGCAGAGAGAGGTTCAAGGAGGCAGAAATTGGACCATTTTATTGAAATTCAGAGGGTCCGTATACATCTAAGTATTACAGAAAGTTGAATTTGAGCAAAATTTCAGCCTGAGCCAGGGTAATATTTGATGTGACTAGTGTATTCAATGAAATACCTAAAGTGTTTTCTTGTGAAAGGAACTTCATAGGAACTTGCATGAGCTTTCAAAGAATGTTTACTCCAGAAACTGTTGTGCTGTGCCTAGGAAATAGTTGTATCCTTGTCTTTATCTCCTTAGACCACTGCAACTGCTGTTCCTCACGTGCCCAGCATGGAACTAATCCTTCCCCATGCTTTGAACTCCAGAGCTACTGCTTGGTAGTTCTGCGCTCTCTTCACAGCTTTGCCCTTTGGCTTTTGGCATCAGCCCTGCTCTTTGAGTCCACCTCTTTAGAGCAAAGAAATTTACTTGCTTGGGCAACTGGGCACAGCTGCACTTCAGCACATCAACTTTTGTAAAATGGGCCTGATGATTTTCCTGTTGCAGGACACTTGATATTGATGATTTGGTCCCTTTCAGTGTAATATGTAATTGATGAAGATGTTGGACTGTACATAGATACCATCTTCCTGTGTACTCCCTTCCCTCTGAAGCCAGAGTTCTGGTACACAGTACCTCTGAAAATCTGATCTGTAGTGGCTAATGAAAGAATTTACAGGCAATTGAACATCTCTTAATATCAGATCAAAAGAAGACATCAGAGAAGAGAGCCTACTTTCTCAAGGTTCAAAAACACAGTTAAGTCAAAGCCATTAGACTACTCCTATTTAGAGTCAGAGGAAACGCTCTCTGGAGAAGCTAAGGAAACATGAGCATATTTCAGTCATTGGTATCGCACTTAAGCCTTATTTAAAGTCTGTCTAAGGAGGAACTAATATTTTGTCTGTGAAACTGTAGTATTTTTCTTCTAGGAGTATCTAGTTAGGAGTATCTTAACGATGTTGAACAATTTAAATGGCTATATTTCTTCATTCCTTTCATGAAACCTTATTGTTCTCTATGTGGGAGATTTGGATGTTATAAATTCTCCAGGAAGTACTCTTTAAATAACAATTTGTGTATCTTTGAGGCTTTAAATAAAAGCACTGGTAAGGGCTGTGCATCAATACCTTTGAAATCATTCAGTGCTTTTTGAGGATTAATCAGTTATTTTGGATGGGCAATCTACAGCAGTTTACAATGAGGAGAAGGAGAAGCAGGGCTTCTAAGCACTCATTTCCCCTGCCCCCCAGTCCTGAAGCTTTGTTCATTCTTGTCTGTACAGTGAGTGGAAATCTTAGAAAAAGCTTAGAAAAATTAGGAAAGATCTTAGCAGTTGTGGGTAGTAGTGATGAATGTAAGAGAAGATGGTCATTCTTCATAGCCAGTTCCACACCTGAGATTCATGGTCTCAATTAAGAGCCTCAGGAACCCAACATTAGATCTCCTGTTTGCAGCTGGACACTAAAGGGTCATGTCTGTAATCTGTTGTACTGTGCCTCCATGTCCTTGTCTATTCTTACTCTAATATAAGAATTTTGCTTCTCCACACAGAATAAAATGGTGGCAACGTTTTGGTTTTCTTCCACCCTACAAGGCAAATTCATTTGTTAGTCTTCTGTCTCTAAACTGATATGTATTGGGAAGGAGGGCAGGGTGTGGATTTCCAGCTGTTTGTTGAATATATGGCTTGACCAAAAAAATGAGATATTGGGGGGAAAAAATTTATTGGCACAATATTTAGAATTTATAGAATAGACCAGAGCAAATCTAATTATAAATGTCTTATTTTTTTTAACTTTACATCTAAATCTGATACAATTGAAATGAAGATCTACTGAAAGAGGGTACGGCATAAAAGCATTTTACTGGACCACATCTAACCGTAATGCATCTAACATGTGGTCTGGGATTCTGATATCCAAGGCTGAAATATTTTTTTAGTAATTTTTTTTAGTAATTAGTAATTTACTAATACCTTAGTAGTATTAAAAGCATAGAACATGACATAAAGATACTATTTAAAAAGGGAGCAATTTTATAGTGGTGTGGAATTTTACACCTGATAGTATTCCAGTGAATGTGAACTTTAAATTGTCACCTTTCCCTGAGAAGTAAAAAGTGAGAGTTAAATGTCTAAGCAAAGTGCATACATAATATCAGTCATGTAAAATGTTCTGAATAGTAGACAAACTCTTCATTGCTTTCATGTTGATTAAAACAATGGGTTTGTTCTAAGTGATAATGGTAATGAACTGTGTTGAGATCCAGAAGATTTTACAAGGACAGAACCTCATTATTCCTTGCTTTGGACATACTGTTTGTAGGTTTCCAAAGTGGCCTAGATTTTGATCAGGAATTTTAAAATTTGAGAATCTTAGCTCTACTTAAAGAGCGTTGTTGATGCATCTGTGGTAAATTTTATCATACAGCGTTTTTGTTTAATTAGATTGTGAACTCTCAATGACTTCCTGAGAGTAAATTTTCTTGAGAGGAGAATTAGAAAACATTAGATGAGGTAGAGGACTTGAGAATACTTGTCCAGAAGAGATTGATAAGAACATAACTAGGACAGCTGTGAGCTGTGCTTTAAGAATGTAAATGATGCTGGTAAGTGATTTTCAATTCTGATTTTAAATAGTTTCAGAAATCATCTTCTACCAAAGCTTCTTTGAATTAAATTTTGTTTAGTAATCAGAACCATTACATATGAAGCCTTCTGGAGCTCATTACATACAAGGAGAGGGTGAGAGTTGGATTTGCTCATCTCTAAGAGAAGGCTAAGGGGGTATCTTATTGCTATCTGCAGCTACCTCATGGGAAGATCTAGAAAAGACAGAGACAGACTCTTCTTGGAGAGATGCAGTGGCAGGATGGGAGGCAGCAGATAAAAGTTAGGATATAAACCATTTTCATTAAATATAAGGATTTTTTTTCCCCATGCTAGAGATCACATACTGGAACAAGTTACCCTGCTTCCTTGCAGGATTTAGATCTTGACTGAGCCTTGTCTTGTTGACTCTTGCTTTGAGCAGGGGTTGTATGAGGTGACCTTCTGTGGTGATTTCCAACACAAATTATTCTGTGGTTCTACTCTGTGCTGTATTTGGAGTTTCAAGAGAGCACATTAGTACACTCAAACTCTTTCAAGACTCAGTTTTGCAAATTCTCTTTCCATTCTTTTATACATGGACCAGCATTTAGGGACCAGCTGAGGTATACAGGTTGTGCAGGCAGTGGTTCTGTAAATTCCCTAGAAGATACAGTGCCATACAAAGGCCAGGTTTTAAGACTGCATTATAAACTGGAGAATAATGGAAGATGAGGGATGGGAATGGGAGTAGACTCTCTAAGCAGCACAGACATCACTGATGCCCCTGGGTCTAGCAACTCCCTCAGAAGCAAGAGGAGCCTCAGTGACAGTTCTGTCCCTTCTGGTGACATGAGGCAGGGCTATGTGAAGCAGGAAACAGGGCTAGTGCAGTAGTCACAGGGATACAGTAACCAGGTTGGAGTGTCAGGAACTCTTCTGGAAGCTGTGTAGAGGGAAAGGCCTTTCTGAAAGGTCTCTGGGAAGAGCATTTCATTTCCTCTTATGACAGGAAGGTTTACTTCCTGGTTACCAATATAGTTTCTAAGAGCCAAAATTACCTTCAGTGAATGCTCATCTCACATACCCAGCTGAGATAACTGACAAACAGCTCAGCCACAACAGGGTATCATTGAAAAGGGGTTGATTAATGTTTTAATGCTATTGGTGATGTCCAGGTCACAACTAGAATCTTCATTTTCTGCTGATGAGAAAAGATTTGGGTTGTGCATATGATAACACAAAACTGACAGTCAGCTGACCCAGCTATTCCCAGAGCAGCAAAATGCAAAGATAGGAGACCTGGAAGCCTGGAAATATTAGTAACATTAGAAGTACTAGATAATACTTACTCATCCTCAAGAAATCAGAAGTCCAGCTGTGATGATAACTCAGCAAACTCTTCTTCAAACCTTCTCCAGCTTGTTCCAAAACATTGTGCTAGTTTTTCAGGTTTTCTGTAGATATAGAAAAGTGGATATTTGCCCATAGGCTCCTTGGTAGTACTTCCTGTGTTTTCTGTTGTTCTTTGAATGATGTACTGGCCTGATTTACTCTGCTGTGCAGCAGTGCTGAAGCTTTTGAATGATGTTTCATTGAATCATAAGGTAACTTATTGCCTGTTGTCCAGTGGGAGGAAGATTAACACTTCAGGTCCTCAAGCCACCACAAAATGCCATTATAAATATATGCAAACGATCCACTTCAGTGTTATAAGACTGCATAACTAAAATACTAGTAATTTTGTATAATTTTGGAAGGTATTTAATTAAGGCAACATCAGTTTACACCTCCTTTACCCTTGGAAGAACGGACATCTGATGAAAGGGCAGATGTTGGGAGACAAAAAGATCTCTGGAGGATGGCAGGGTTAACTTCTTGATACAGGTATTGGAAGGGCCAGCTGGGGTGATTCACAGCTGGATCTGCTGCTGCCCACTAACAATAAAAGTTTGGTTGATGATGTGGTAATCAATGACAACCTTGGCTGTAGTGACCATGATATAGTGCAGTTCAACATCCTGAGGGAAATGAGGAAGGAGAGTGACAGAGTGAAGTCTCTCCATAACAGAAGAGTCAACTTTAGTTAAGGAAACTAGTGGTCAGATCCCATGTGATGCAACTCTGGGGTGGAAACATGCCCAGGAAAGGTGACACATTTTAAGGACAGTATCATGCAAGCACAAGAGCACCCATCCCGATACTCAGAACAAGTGGATGTATTGGCTGAGCAGGGAACTAGTGGCAGAGGTCCAAAGTGCAGATATTCCTCTGGTAAACCCCTGGAGATGTCTGCATGGGTTTTTTTAAAAGAATACCTCAAAGACCATTCTGACATAGTGGAAAATAATAGTCTAACTATATGGAAGGGTCTGTCCCAGCTCTTTGGTCTCCAGTGGTGAATTTTTGTGAATTCTGTAGAGAAATTTGGTGCGTTCCAACTGTACTGCTTTAGTTTCTCTCACAATGTCTCTGCAACATACCAGTCTATCTATGTAATTCCTCAATTTGGTTTGCTTACTGAGAGCTGAATATCTGCACCATGAAATACTAGGTAATGTGAAAATGACTGAGAAGACAGAGGCTCAGTTACTTCCAGATTGGAAGGAAAACTAAAAAAATATGGTGCTGCTAAGAAGTCCTGCTGCTATGTAGAATTCTTGCACATGCACAACTGCACTGCCATTGTTTTAAAGCTTCTGTATTTTAAACCCTTACAATATAATTTCCTTACTGTTGAAAGCCAGTTGCACTTGTTTTTGCTTTGACTGCTTGACACTGATGGTATTAGCAGCCAAGCAACTTCCACTATTAGCTTCCTAGCATTAGGAAGACATAAAAAGTATAGGGCACAAATCTGGTAGGCCGAATACCTTCTGATGGCACTGTTCAAGCTGAATCCTGAGTGCTTTGCTATAACAATCAGAATTTGGCCCTACTTGCCCTTGGTATTAATCTTGTCCTCTACCCACTAGGCGTTATATGAGATGTAAATGATTTGTTTCCATTCATCAAATTCACAAGGTATGCCTATATCTGTGAAACAGATTTTTAAAAAAATATAGCAGAGTTCATAATCTGTATAAAAAAAGGAAAAGTATCCATGTATTAGGCCATCAAGAGTCAAAAGCATAATTTGAAATGATAAACGTATCCATTTTAAGTTACACATTACTTTGCATAGTTAATATCACTATAATTAGTCATAGTTCCTGTAATTTATTGAAAAAGATGCTCAGCCCCTCTAGTGTACTACAGTGATGAATGTTGGAAGTGCAACTTTGGAAGCAGGAATCAAGAAAATTAGTAACAGTTGGAGAATTAGCATGTAAATCAATAATATCCTTTCTCTTGCATCTTGAAAACTAAGGGCATACATCACACGCTACATAACGAAAGCAAGGGCAGAAGTTAGAATTGTAACTTCTTTTACATTACTAGGTCTGCTTTTACTGCAAAACTGTTTAAAATAATTTCAAACGTTAGAGTAAATCTCCAGTAAATATTTAAACTATGTATAACTAGTCACAAATAAATTAAGCTGATTTTATGCATTCTCTCTAATTAGAAGGGCACTGCATTTGTTGAAACGTGATTAGTATTATTCATTAAGCAAAAAATTCTCATTTGTATCTTATTATCACTATTCTGCATAAACCAACACAATTTGTCATGAACTCCCTCATTTGCTGTATCCTCAAAAAGCAGATTATGCTTATTTTTCATTTGGACAGTGGAAAATCAAGCCAGGTGTTTGGCAGCACCAGAGTGTTCAGGTGTAACTGTGCCAGTGATGGTACATTACTAGCAGCGTGGATGAAGAATGAGGCATGGAGAATCTTGGGACTGAGGTGCCTTGAGGCCTATCCCTTTAGAGTGGTCCTGCTGATGAGACAGGTGGTGTTGCATAGGACTGAAAAAAATGAGAGAAACTTTTTTTGTAAAGTCAGCCTTTCACCTTCAACTGGAAATGAGAGGTGCTGCACTGTAATACCTGGACATGTTTGTGACTAAAGTCTCTACAGTAGACACTTTTGTATTAAAGTTTTCTAAAGCTGAAAAATGCCCGTTGCTGCAGAGAGGTCTCTGTCACTGTCACTGTCTGAAAGGAATTGGCACAATATTGCATGGGCAGTATTATGTATTTATATACATAAATATTTACATGTGACCTTGACTGTAGTATATTATGCAGAATAACTAATTCACTGTATGCATATTCTTCCCCTTCTTTCCTCTCACTTCTTTTGAAGCTTTGAAGAACATCTCTTTACATATATTTAATTCTGCCCTCAATCACATGCATGTAAACCATCAGTAAGACTGCTGAGCTTACTGGTGCTGAGTCAGTGTAGGATAGGCTGGAACAGAGTAGCAGGCTTTCTACATCAGCTCACTGGGGTTGTGGATTAAAAACTATGTGCACCCTCAGTGGGCAGCACAAGGACTGGGTTCTTCTTGTGACTTTGTCACTAACTATCCTGTGGTTTCTTTTGTGTCTTTAAGCTGTGATTCTAGGGGTAATGGTATCCAAAGGGATATATTCACCAGCAATGGTAAGGACAAAAAGTACTGAAAAATTGTAAGGCTTTGTTACTTCTACACTGAATAGATGAGAATATTAAAGGAATCATCTTGGTGTTAGGATTGTGTTTCCTGAAGTATGTTTTTCACATCTGTTGAAATTTGGTTGTAAGGCCATGGGTTGTTTTAAGGCCATTGATAAATACATGTAGAGATCAAGAACAGTTTTGGCTGTATAGACAGCTAGATCCAGCCTCTCTGGATGGCAGATTGTTTGAATTTTTCACTTTTGTCTTAAGCTTAGATGGTTGTGAGTGGCCCAGGAAGTTCTAGACAGCAGAGTAAGTGGTATCCCCCTCAGCAAACAGTGGCATTATGTAGCAGGTTCAGTTTGTAACTTGCTAACCCATGACGCATGCTAAGACCTGGACTCTCACAAAGATTTTACATTGAATCTGATGTCTGGTCTTGCGTTTGAAGCAAGGAAACAAGGAGACAGCCTTGACTATGTTATGATACATGTATCTATTGACAGTCTTGCAAGAAGTATGACATTAAATTTTCATTCCAAGATAAAAGCAGAGGAAAACTTATTTCCAACACAACCCAATAGCAATGAAAAGTCTATGAAGAGCAATAGTGAAAAGGAGGGGGTTTGTATGTGGTCATGCAAAAATAATGAAAGCTTAGTTACAGACACATAAACCCCACATCTTGACACTTGAAAATTCATTAATATTATATATGTTTGCCATTGCTCATCTATATCTTGTCTATGAGTTTCTATGACTAGTTTATTCCATTTTACTGAATATGTACTTGTGAATTACAAATCCAAACTATGAATAGCTTAAATAGCTAGTAAGAGAAACAATTACATTTTCCTTCTCTCTAACATGCAATTTTAATTTTCATAATTCTATAAAAACATATCCCCCACAATGCAGGCCTGCCAGGAGGCCTGAAATCTGCAGGCTATGGCCTCTCAGGCTGTTTTCCAGTGACTCATTTTTAATTTTATAGAAGCATTATCTCTAGCTAGTAAATTAACAACAGCCTATAGTGCACACACACTGTCATCCATCTGCTTAAGGCTCTTGTCATTTGACACCAGTCTTGTATCTGTAGACTTCATCTGGTATTCAAAAGCTATCAACCCTGCCTCCAAGATAGCCCACCTTCTGGCTCCAGGCTAGAAGAGTGACTCTCCATTTCCAAGTCTAATGAACACACAGCTAGCAGCAGCTTTTCCAGTAAGGATCTAGTCTTAGAAAACAGACAATGTTGGAATTACTTGGATCCAGAACTGCATGGAAGAGTGTTCCTTAGGCAGCCTGACTTCTGTTTCTGAACTTTTTCTGTCAAGCAGAATGTTCAGTGTTACCTCCTGCTTGCAGTATGTTGGACATTAGTGTTTGTGCTGCTGCATTTTGAGGAGTGGAGTGTACTAACAGATGAAATTCTTTGCATTATCTTTCAAATTATGAGCACCATTTCTAGGGAGTTTTAAAAAATGCATGTAATATCAAAAATCTCATGACTGGTATGAATCCTCCAAAGGAGAGAAAGCCATGTATATTAATATATCCAACCATTGTATGGTTGGAGAGGAGCAACTATTTCACAGTTGCTACATTTTGTTTTATTCCAAATTTGGCTGCAAATGAGGTAATTTGTATTCTTGCAAATAATTTATATGTAAACTGATGTCTTCTCTGAAGAAGTGGTAAGGATTTAACAGAGAATTGTGTCTCCTGGACAAACTTCAGTCATCACAGGATAGAAAAATTCACAACACCTACTGCTCAGTCAAGGTTAGGGAACTTACTCCAAGAGAAATTGAAGAAAAGGGACTTGTGTCCTAGACTCAAAGGGCATAATTTTTTTAGATTTTCTTTTCCATATTATGATAGATGTAATTGTCACAGACAAGTAAGAAGAATTGACACAAGTCATAGGAAGTTTTAGTTAGGGATGAAACATAGGTGATATCAGCATTTAAAAAACATCCGG